>NC_134358.1:167064332-167364332 GCF_048569485.1 Anomaloglossus baeobatrachus
TACTCACATTACTTCTTGTACTATCCTCTTTCTTTTTCTTTCAATTTGCATCAAATCTAAAAAGAAGACACATATTGCTATTCTGTCTATACATCAAATACCGATAGTTTGTTTGTACCTATAATATGGCAGCCTCATAAAAAACTAGATTTCAAAAATGTAAAATGTATCAAATATCTGTATTCTAAATATTTAGATTTAATTAACTAAAATTTAACTTGATAAAAACCTTCAAGATCTATTCTCTTTGTCTCCTAAATCACTGTGTGATGTGGTTAAGGGTGAGGTGAACATTTTTGGACACATATGTAACTATGACACTAATGGAGTAAAATATTTAGTCTTGGACAAAATGTGTGTATCTGTTGCCAAATAATTGTAAAACTATACATGTGCATTCCTTATGAATTTCTGAATTATTTCATAAACTATTGTGTTCCAGATGTGGTCAAGTCTCACATTATGTGGTCATATAAACAAATATGTATATGAAATTATCAAATTGTACCAAAGGGAATTGCATTATTGTCAATCTTGTTCAAGTTTGCTGACATCATGTAGAATAGTCCTTGTAATGTGGCTAACTATGAATTAATAGAGGGAATCTCCTGTTTAGGATTCTGATTTCTTCGCAAAAATAGAGATCAGTTTCATAGAGTGTCTCTTAATTCCTTGGGGAGGACCTGGCCTGTCATATCATGCATTACACAGACAATAATTAATAATGAGAGAGCATGCTCTGCACTGCTCCATACTCGATTCGGCATTGGGGTATTCAGGCATGCTCGGTGCGCGATCAAGTTTCGTAGGTGCTAAATGCTAGATTCCATGTTCTGTTACCTGCCCTGACACAGCCGACTAGCCACCACAGTCCATATCATTCCCATGCAGCAGGCAGCAAACACTGGCCAGCAACCTCCGTTCCGTCTTCCTGACCACCACAGTCCCTATCATCTGTATGCAGCCGACATCACCCGGCAACGTCCGTTCCGGGTGTGCCATCTGAATGTTCCCTCTGGTCAAAGTAACTGTGTGGTTAGATCATCTAGAGTCCCCATTCCAGAATATAAATTTGTCTCTCTTTTCTGGAACAGCAACTTGACCTTTACTAATTACACAGTTTTTTTGGCAGGTGGGTGGGAACATATGGACGGCGCACATGGAACGTAAGAGTCAGGGCAGGTAACAGCCCGAGTCTTCAAGGAAAAATATGCTTGAGTCACCCTTTGATTTCTATTGTGCTTGGTACTCGAGCATTTCCAAGCGTCTCTGACAATCAATGCTCCATTCGAGTACCGATCACCCAAGCACTTTTGTGCTCGCTCATCACTAATAATAACCCATTGATTTGATTGGGTCACTTTGTTTTTCTATGGTGGTACTGCAGGGAAATTGAACTCTGCAAAGTTATTTTACTGATCACAACTGATCACTGAGGATCTCCGGGTACAGCATGTGCATACTGAGTTTTTAAAGCAAACTCTAAAAGGAACCTCTCCAAATCATCCTACAAAATATGGTGTTTCAGCTCAGTGGTTATGTGCACACTGTTTTTCATGAAGTTTTTGGAGCAAAAACTGAGTGGGAATTTAGCAGCAGGTCTTCTCCAAATTTAGTTTCTTCTCTTAAAGCTCTGAAAAAAGACTCCATGTGAACATGGCTAGTTTCTGATCCAAAAAAATCAGCAAAAAGACTTGTAGAACACCCTTCTGAAACACGTGAGTAGAACACCCTTCTGAAAAGGAGTGATTGTCAAAAGCAGATGCACATTTCATAGATGCCAATATCTGAACACAATTCTGACCTCATGACGAGGGCCGGACTGGGACTGAAAATCAGCCTGGACACACAAACCAAAGCAGACCACATGCAAATCGCTTTTTTTTTTTTAAATGGGAGTGTATTTTTTCAATGCAAACATTTCTGTACAGTGTTGTTAAGTTAAAATTATCTGGGTGTTCTACACTTCCAGAAAAACAAAATTTACACAAAATAGATCTCTTTAGTGTAAGGGTAAGAACGCACTTTGCTTTTTACCTGCTTTTTCAACTGCAGCGTTTAATGCCAAAATGGATGTGTTCTGCTTTTCAAGCAAAGTCTATGGAAATTTGGTTTTCTAGACCGCACTATGCAGTGCACTGCAAAGCTGAGTTTTTGACCAAAGTTCTGCCACAAAAAGGCAGCATTTTGAACTGCATAGTGCGGTCTAGAAAACCAAATTCCCATAGACTTTGCTTGAAAAGCAGAACACATCCATTTTGGCATTAAACGCTGCAGTTGAAAAAGCAGCAAAAAAGCAGGTAAAAAGCAGGTAAAAAAAAGTGCGTTCTTACCCTAATGGTTCCACAGGATATATACACTACAAATCTTCCGTTGCAGATTTGCGTGTGGTAATTCTGATTCATCATGGGGATACACATAAAGGCTTATCCGGTGGTATAGGAAAGGATATTAGATGTGCTCACCTGGTAGAAGTGATAGTGCGCATGTAAAGCACGGCTGCTGCTGAACCTGGCCCTTCCAAATATAAAGATAAAGCCCTACATTGGCCTACATGTCTTCGATCATGTTAAGGAGTCTTTAGGCAAAACTATCTATGAGGGACTGGGTGAATATAATATAGTACTTCCTGAGTGCTATTGCCATCAATCCCAAAATAACAAAGAGCCCATGTAAAAGCAATGAACAATGGGCAAGTGAGAAGGGTGATGTTCGATTATATAACTACTTGTCCCAGGTGGCAGTCTACACGGAAATTTATTTGAAGGGAACGCTTACCCACTAGTTTTCTGACAAATGTGTGGCTCACAAACCTCTCCTTCTTCACCTCTACCGTATATTTGACGTCAGTGGTGATATAACCATGATTACACCATGAGGCTTCAAACTTGTAGAATTACATGGCATTAATACAAATGAATGTAAACAATAGCTCTGATGAGTACACTAGAGCGTGAGCTAATTTTTATAGCAGCTGTCTGCTCTAGCTCAGGGAGTTTGAAGGGAAGGACCCTCACTCCCCGTCATCTCTATGCCCTAATAAAGCATATAAAAAGCATAGATGGGAGAAGACAATATTGTAAAAGTCTGATAATGATCGCCTGTTTTTCGAATCTTCAGTTTAACTACCATCTGATAATCATATTGGATTCTTTCTCTTCCATTGTCGTCACTATTTCCTGGACCATATGCTTATCACCAACAACATTACAGATCTTTTATGGATTTACTTTATGGAGAACTGTTGTACAGCCCAGTGTGGTAAATACCAATACTAAGAATTTAGAATATTTATTTTCTTCAGCTATCACCGATGTTTTATATTTTCTGCAGAAATACCATGAAGAAATACCATCAAGATTAATGATAGGTCTAAAACACAGGATGTGAGCGCATATCTTTCATTGTGAACCTCATTCATATCGCTGACTTCTCCTCAATGCATAATATTACATGTGTATGCAATCGCAATGTTTGAAGAACATTGGAAGCACATGCTGCGGTTAGGAATCTTCCATACGTTATTAGGGTGGCATTTAACAGAAACAGTATTTTTCATTGCTGGGCACAACCTACTGCACTAAATATGGACCTAGAGGAGAGGCATTTGTAACAGCTTGAGCTATATAGCTCATGTGATTAACATTGTTTTGCTAAAAATTTGCTCCAAAGTGGTGGCAACTTACTACTTTCTAACTTGTCCACTTTATTTGTGACTGTTGCATGCAAAAATATAATTTTTGTTAAATACAGTTATTTATGCTTATAGGCTGCCAAGTTGTTTCAAAACACAGTTTAAAGGGGTATTCCCATTTCAATCCAAAATTATTTGTAAAATAAGGCACCAAAGTCTTGTGTTTTAAACAATTTTTATATAGTGAATTCAGACTTTTAAACAGTGATGCGAGAGGAAACTCTGTTAATCACAGCCATGTGTTCAAATTCAATCTCAACAGAATAAATCTGGTTTCTTGACACATTAAAGGGAACCTGTCAGCAGAAATTTCGCCCAAAACCTAAAAGACGCGGGGACCTGTGGAGCACTGGGCGGCGTCCACAGCTATGGAAATCAGCGATGGGGGACGGCCTAAAGCGGCAGGAGGCAGAATAACGGCCATCAGGCAGCCCGCCCCCGTGTCACATTTACAGAATCTGAATACAAAAAGGTACCACTTTATAAAGTCTTTATTTTGGTCTCACAGGGGGCACAATAATAACAGGGACCTTTCTAGAATGCAGCCCAGGAGCTGCAGAGGGGGAATATTTTAGGTTTTGGGCGAAATTTCTGCTGACAGGTTCCCTTTAAAGTATCAATGAATTATTGCACTGCCAGTCATATGGAGAATAAAATAATATAACTAGTCTTCACACCACAGCGCTACAATATATTGAACATTCGCTCATATGAAATTCAGCAAATTGCTAATTCATTCTAAGGCCCACGGACTTAGCATTATAAATCCATGCGCTACAGCACTACAATATATTGCATATTCAGCCCACATAGGATGTCGCAGTTGCTGAATTCCTTTTAAGTCCTCCAAGGTGACCTATTCAGCCAAATGCAATGAATTTACCTGACATACATTAATATCACTTTGGATGCAAGAGTCAGTATACATATAGTTCCAGGTCATCAGGGAGGACTTGAAAGGTTGTTGAGGCTGCATGCAGTGGGTGATCTGTGGCAGAAGAAAGGAGAACATAGTCCTGAAATGTTGACAGAGACACAGAATGTGAGACAAGGCTGAGGCTAGAGACAGACTATTTAACTGTCATGGGGTGACAGTACATAACAGAGGACCGAGTCTCCTAGACTGGCCCTCAGGCTAGGGGGACTCAAGCTGTCCTTACTCCCAGAGATACGTTTAATGGTGACTATGTCTGAGCCACCTTCATTATCTTACTCCTGGCTGGCCCTGACCTAATTTTCCCTCTCCCCCACCTCAGTGAAGGACTCTGACAGGTGTGGTGAACCCACAGATATGGACAAATGGAGAAAACAAAATTCAATTACACAGCTAGCATATACGGAGATATAACACAATACATGATAAGAAGGAAATAAAGAGCAGGGAGGAAACAGCTAGACGATGAGAAGAGTTCAACAGCATACCAAGTAGCACACAGTAAGTCCCCAGCAACAGGAACACAACAGGACACGGACCGAGTTAGCGAAAACTATAGTAGCCATTGGAAGACAGATTTCCCCATCTTAAAAAGGTGGGGAGTACCTAAGATAGGTCTCCCCAACATGTGATCCACAAGGTAATCAGCAGGCATGCAGAAGATAACTCCTGCTGGTCCAATCACTAATGAGCACACATGGTTGACGCCCAGGCCTGCCTCTGCAACTCAGAAGCACAAGTGAAAGCATATTGTGGGGTGTCAGAGTCTGTAGTCTGAACAGCATCTCATGCTGCCATGACACTTGGCAAGTTTAGATTTAACCTCTTAACGTCCCTGGGCAGTAAAATTAAGTCATAGCAGTCATAGTGTTAATCTGTTAAGATCGGTGCACATTTCAGCTGATTTGTACAGCTGACATCTGTGTTTGCTAGGCATGATCGGAATCGCTATCTGCCCATGCCTTTTAACCACTTAAATGGCGCTGTCTGAGCAGTGCTGCTCTGCTCGGGTGAAATGATTGCACGATCAGACAGTTGATCGTTATAACCCCCTAGGGGGACTAGTAAAATAAAAAAAAAGGTTAAAAAAAGTTTTGAAAAATTAAAAAAAATCTAAAAGTTCAAATCACCCCCATTTGCTCCATTGAAAAATTAAAGGGTTAAAGAAATAAAAAATCTACACACATTTGGCATCGCCGCGTTATAAAACGCCTGATCTATCAAACTATAAAATCAGTTAATCTGATCGGTAAATGGCAAAAAAATTCCAAACGTTAAAGTTACGTTTTTTTGGTCTCCACAAATTTTGTGCAAAATGCAATGACAGGCGATCAAAACTGGTATGGTTAAAACGTTAGCTCGAGACGCAAAAAATAAGCCATCACTGAGCCATAGATCCCAAAAAATGAGAACGCTACGGGTCACGGAAAATGGCGCAAAATGTACACCACTTTTTTCGGACAAACTTCTGATTTTTTTTAACCCCATAGAAAAAAGTATTCATGTTTGGTGTCTACGAACTCGACTGACCACCAACACATCAGTTTTACCATATAGTGAACACTGTGAATAAAATATCTCAAAAACAATAGTGCAATCGCACTTTTTTTTTTAATTTTTCCGCATTTTGGATTTTTTTTCTAGTACACTATATGGTAAAACTCATGGTTTCATTTAAAAGTACAGCTCATTCTGCAAAAAACGAGCCCTCACATGACCATATTGACTGAAAAATAAAAAAAGTTACGTGTCTCAGGAGAAGTATGGTGAAAAAAAAATGGAAAGCGCAAAATCGGTTGGTCGTGAAGCGGTTAAACAATCTGTGACACTAATGAAGTGGTCCCAGGCAGACAGGCCTGGAGAAATGGACACTAGCGGTAAGGCCCAAAGCAGATGCACTCTCCCCATGGTAATGGTGTGAACTTCTCCTCCTTCTCACGGAGCACCCGTGAGATACGTCTGCTCCTTTCCTCTCATACTGGAGAACTCTCTAACTGTTGTGTTGGCTCCTGACTCTTCCTGCAGGATGCACCTCTCTCCTCCCAGGTCCTAAGCTAGTGGGACTGGGGTCCCTGTGTGATTGCATCATGTAAATGCCTGCCACTCTGTAGGAAACCCCTTTATTACCCGACCCAAGCTCAGTCCCCAGTGGGAACAGGGCAACCTGTTGTGTATTTGAGTGTGTAAGTGGTTAAACCGGGACTGACCTCCTTAGGGTCCAGGTTTAGCATTACACACAAATTTGTGAGCAATACTCTGTGGTGACTGAAGCCTCAGGGGCGCCATATATGTGCCCCCTATCTTGTGTATAAAGTTGTTGATGACGATGAACCGTTGAGTAAAGTACTGCTGTTTGAAGTGAACTGGTGGTCTCCATGTGGATATGAGTTGTCATTTGTTAATAGCCAGTCGACATCATGGACGAATGGCTTACACTACGCAAGTCCACACACCCAGCAATGACTAGCTTTTTCTTGTAGCATGCCAGGGAATCCGGGTGTAATACTTATTATATGTTCTGAGGATTTCGATAGCGTAGGGCAATGATCAGCAGAGACGAGTTTTTGATACAAGATGTTTTATAATCTGTAACCACGGTAGATAACAACGGAACAAACACAGCAGTACAAATACACAAATACCTTCCCGAAACGGAGCGGAGGGAATTCCCGGGGCCACGCACCGGACTCCCCCAGGGAGACCACCAGAGCGAACCCCTATACAGGGACTGTCCGGCAATCACCCCGGAAGGCCTAAATGCGCAGCAGCCGGGACACAATGGGCAAGCGGTAAAAGTCCAGGAGTGTCCGTACGGGATGATTGTCCAGAGTGGTTACGAACCAGAGAGAACCGGGCAGAGTGCTGACCGAAGATGGCAGACAGAATCCGGGCACAGCTTGAGAAACCGGGTAAGGTCCAGAGTCGGTCGGTAGTCTTTTAGGAGGATCCAAAAGCAATCAGGATTAGCAGCAGCAAAGCAGGAGCACACAGCAAGCAGTATACTCAGGCACTGGACTGGGCTGAGAGGCGGCCTTTTAAGCAGCTGGACAGGAAGTAGGGCAACAGAACCTTAAACTCCATGTTAACTGAGGGCAAGCTCATTCAAAAGAGAACTGGAAAACCTGGAAACCTGACATTACTCCCCCCCCCAGAGACGGCCTCAGGACGGATCAGGGCCCGGCTTGTCCGGGAACCGTCGATGAAACTGAGCGATCTTCCGGGGTGCCCGAATGTTACCCACCGGTTCCCAGGAATCGTCCTCGGGGGCGTACCCCTGCCAACGTACCAGATATTGAAGCCGACGACGATGGAGCCGGGAGTCAATAATGTCCTCAACCACGAACTGCTCCTCGCCGTCGACCATCACAGGCGGAGGAGGAGGCACAACACAACCACGAAACGTATTAGGGGAGACAGGTTTGAGGAGAGACACATGAAAGACCGGGTGTACCTTTAGATGGTGCGGCAACCGTAGCCGACAGGCCACAGGGCTCACGATCCCGGTGATCTTAAATGGACCGATGAATTTTTGTCCCAGCTTCTGCGAAGGAACACCCAATCTCAGGTTTTTGGTGGACAACCATACAGAGTCCCCTACCTTGTACATGGGTGCCGGTTTCCGGTGAGTGTCGGCCGACCTCTTGTAACGCTCCTGGGCCGTAGCCACAGTGTCCTTCAGAACCTCCAGATTTTGTCGTAGCTCTGTCAATCTGTCCTCCACCGCTGGCACCGAAACCGCAACCGGTGACCTAGGCAAAACATTCGGATGGTAACCCAAGTTAGCGAAAAAGGGCGTTACCTTAGTGGAGCTGCTCTGAGTGTTGTTATATGAGAACTCCGCCAACGGAAGCATCTTCAACCAATCGTCTTGGAGATGGCTGACATAACATCGAAGGTATTGTTCCAGGGTTTGATTCGTCCGTTCGGTTTGCCCATTTGTCTGAGGATGGTATGCAGAAGACAAACAGACATCAATCTGGAGTGCCGTACAAAACCCCTTCCAGAATCTAGACGTGAACTGCACGCCCCGGTCAGAGATGATCTCGTCTGGTACCCCATGCAATCGGAATACATTCTGGATAACCAAATCCACTGTCTCTGCGGCTGAGGGAAGACCGGTACACGGAATGAAGTGAGCAGCTTTAGTCAATCGATCTACCACCACTAAAATGGTATTGTGTCCACATGAGACTGGCAACTCCACAATAAAATCCATGGAGATAGACCCCCAAGGGCGAGATGGCACGGGTAACGGTTGGAGGAGTCCCGTAGGAGCCACACGAGGGACCTTGCACCGGGCACAAACCACACATGAGTGGACATAGTCCTTCACATCCTTTAAACAAGTAGGCCACCTCCATCTCCTGCTGCAAGGAGTTAATCATAGAAAAGAGCTGATCTACTCCTCGTGTCTCAGTCATTGCCCCAGCGAAATCCTCTTTTTTGGCCTGAGTATAATGTAATACTTATTATATGTTCTGAGGATTTCGATAGCGTAGGGCAATGATCAGCAGAGACGAGTTTTTGATACAAGATGTTTTATAATCTGTAACCACGGTAGATAACAACGGAACAAACACAGCAGTACAAATACACAAATACCTTCCCGAAACGGAGCGGAGGGAATTCCCGGGGCCACGCACCGGACTCCCCCAGGGAGACCACCAGAGCGAACCCCTATACAGGGACTGTCCGGCAATCACCCCGGAAGGCCTAAATGCGCAGCAGCCGGGACACAATGGGCAAGCGGTAAAAGTCCAGGAGTGTCCGTACGGGATGATTGTCCAGAGTGGTTACGAACCAGAGAGAACCGGGCAGAGTGCTGACCGAAGATGGCAGACGGAATCCGGGCACAGCTTGAGAAACCGGGTAAGGTCCAGAGTCGGTCGGTCGGTAGTCTTTTAGGAGGATCCAAAAGCAATCAGGATTAGCAGCAGCAAAGCAGGAGCACACAGCAAGCAGTATACTCAGGCACTGGACTGGGCTGAGAGGCGGCCTTTTAAGCAGCTGGACAGGAAGTAGGGCAACAGAACCTTAAACTCCATGTTAACTGAGGGCAAGCTCATTCAAAAGAGAACTGGAAAACCTGGAAACCTGACACCGGGAGTCAATTCCTCGCCCACGACTACCACCCTGCGACACTACACAGAGACACTAGCAAAACTAGAACATTGATCATGTAAACAGGTGACAAACCATACACTTGCTAGGAAGAATGATGAAATAATAGCTCCTGGTGACTTACATTATGTGTATCTAATAGTCCCTGTTATGTTAATCTTTAATCGCTTTGTCATTATTATTCTAGCCCGTCTTAGAGAAGAATCTAAGGATCAGTACAACTCTACTCTGCTGCTGAGGGACAAGCCCTTTTTTTATTTTACCATTTTCACAATTTTTACTTGAGTGTTTTTTGTTGTTGTTTCACCTTAGGATTTGACTGTGTAATTTTCTAATCCCTTCATTAATACACTATGTCCCTGTTAGTGCTGAGTAGGCAAATGCACATAATTTTTATTATGCCCCCATTGCCATGGCAACCTGTCATAATTTGGGGAGCTTATAATGTCAGACAAAGAGCGATCTTTCTCTGCTGCTGCAATTCCTAAAGACAGCAGCATGTAAAAAATAACCAGAATTAGAGTTAAAGGGAATGTGTCATCAGAAAATGACTTGGAAGAAAAAGACAAAGAAGATTCATCCACAAAAATCCTGGCACATCCCCCAAAAATAATAATTTAATAAAGTTTATTAGTCTGTGGTGTTGGACATTAAATGGGGAGTTCATTTCCAGTTTTAGCTTTATCATATGCCAAAACTGAAATTACTTGACCTTTGTTTTGCTATTTTAAAGGGGTTATTCGGCTTATTTTGCCTTTTTCTTGCCATTACTCTATTGGGCTACATTGGGGCAGGCAAGTAGGTAGTAACTACCTGCCCTGCTGTCAGCCCCTCTCCCCTGGCTCAAAGCAGTCATGTGACCGCTCTGCTGTGATTTTGCTGCTTCCTGTGATGTCATGACGACAGGGCAGGAGCTTATGTGAACCTTGTAGACGGGCATCACAGCCGATGTCATGTAGCCGACCTGCTGGGCAGGTACATGGCGCTGGAGTCCCCTCCCCCCTCCCCAGCACACTCCCCACATTCCATAGTGCAGGAGTCTCACTGCCTGGACGCTGCATGCAGCCCCCATGCTGCTGGCGGCGCGCAGACCCATGACCCGCTTGCTGAACACTGCCTGTGCTGGGGCCATACAGTCAGCGCTGTATATCAGATGACACATTCCCGGACGCTGCGCAGATGGGAGCGCTGTATACAGCGATGATCAGCCACTGGCCAATCATAGGCCAGCAGCGGATCATTGCAGTAGCGGTATACAGAGCTCGGCTCTGCAGAGTGCCCTTGAATCTGTCATCTGATATAAAGCGCTGTCAGCTGCAGCTTGTGGCATGCAGGCCCCTTGGTGATCGCGGCCTGTGCAGGGTCCTGTGCCACTGGCAGACATACCGCCAGTGCAGCATGTGCAGTCGGACAGGGGCCCCAAGTGGGAGGGGGCCCCTAGGGCCTATAAACACATATAATTTCCTTTGCCTGCGGCAGCTTGAACACTAACAGGAGCAGCAGGGGCCCGTTCAGCAGAACGCATATGGTTATGCTGAGCTGACACTTGCCCGTTCCTCACCTGTTAGGGACCTGCAGGAGGGAGAATTCATGTCTGCAGAAGCTGCTGGCCACGCAGAGGATGACGTCATTTCTCAGAGCCCAGAGGAGGCTCCGCCCACCAGCTCCGTCTCCAGTAGAGCAGGGGCCTCTGTATGCAAGTATGGCTCCCTGCCTCTCCTCATCCCTGAGCTGCTCTCCCCCTCCAGCACTGGAAATATTTAAAGAAAATACAGCAGTCAGGCGAACGAGGGGAGGCTGCACCACAAGAGAAGATGGAAGTACAGGCTCCAAAGAAGAACCATACTGGGCACCATGTGCTATCATCTGCAGAGAGAGTGAGTCCATGTGTATATATTATCTGTGTATCTAATCTATCTATATATTATGTGTATCTAATCTACCTATCTGTCACGCTCTCCGAGTCCCGACTTCGTTCCTCACTCACCGCTCCGGTCCCCGGGTCCCTTGCCTCCAGCCACACGTCCTCCTCGGCACCGCTCCCTGCTCTGGCCTCCGGCACCCGGGCGTCGCACATGTGCATTAGGGCGCGCGCGTGGTCACTGACCTTAAAGGCCCAGCACTCCCTAACAGGATATTGCATCAGTCAGGGTCAGGTATATTAGGAGCTTCCTGCCTGGAGGGTGTCGCCTGTTCTACGAGTTCTGCAAGCTAGGAGTTCAGGTCCCCATGTGCCTTGCCTGTGTTAATATTGTCTCTTCCATAGAGCCTGCTCTGCCTCCGTAACCGGCTCCTGAATCCGGGATTGCCAAGAGGTCCTCCGGTGTCCGTCAGCGGGGAATCCCACCACCGTTACGTCTGCCTGTGCCCGTCTGTGATCCCCGGCTTCACCCGGCTGCCTCCCCATCACATCCAGCTAACCCGGATCCCGCCTGAGCTTCCTAACTGGCACCCGTACCGGACTCCCGTAATTGTCTCCAAGAACTCTGTGGCTCCAAAGACTCCATTCTACCCATTCCCTGAGGGACGCTATCCCGGTCCCGCTAGTACTCCGGCTACCGTGTACCTAGGCCCTCTGGTGGGGTGACTGGACAGTCCCTGTATAGGGGTTAGCTCCAGGTTGCCTCACTGGGGGAGTCCGGTACACGGCCCAGAGGATCCACCATCACCCGGACCTAACAGATAGACCAGGCCATGGATCCCGCCGAAGCACTAGCGCCCCAGTTGGCCGGAATGCAGCAGGAACTGGTCCGCCAACGTGAAACACAATCTCGTATGCTGGCTTTCATGACCTCAGTGGATACCCGCCTAAACACGCTGCAGACAACCACCACATCCCTGTCAACCCCGGCCACGTCCATGAACCCCGTAGGAGCCCCCCTGGGGTCTCAAAACTCCGACTGGCTTCCCCGCCCCGACACGCCGGGGATCCCAAGACCTGCTGGGGGTTCGTGAGTGTTCGCTTCACTTCAAGCTGCTGCCGCACTTCTTTGCTTCTGACCAGGCCAAAGTGGCCTTTGTAATGTCCTACCTGGAGGGTGAGGCACTGGCGTGGATGAATCCCTTGAGGGAGAAGGAAGATTCCGTAACCAACAACATCCGGGACTTCCTACATACCTTCCGTACCACCTTTGATGAACCCGGACGCACCTCTGCGTCGGCTTCCTCGTTACTCAGACTACGACAAGGGACTTTGACCGTGGGACAGTATGCTATCCGGTTCCGCACCCTAGCCTCTGAGCTAGGGTGGAACAATGAAGCCTTGACTGCCGCCTTCTGGGAGGGGCTTACCGGTCATATCAAGGACGAGCTGGCCGGCCGAGACGTCCCCTCCACCTTGGACGCCCTGATCGCCCTCGCAACCCGGATAGACCTTCGCTTTCAAGAAAGGTCTAAAGAAATGTCCCGCGAGCGGTGCCCTGTAAGGCACTCCGCTTCGTCACAGAAGCCTATCCTCTCCTCATCCGTGCTCTCTGGCTCCTCCATCCATGAGCCCATGCAAGTGGACCGGCTACGGTCCTCCGAGCAGCGTCGAGCAGAACGAGCCGCCAAGGGCCTCTGCTTCTATTGTGGAGACGGCGCACACCAGGTGCGTGCCTGCCCGGAGAAACCGGGAAACTCCAAAGCCTAGGGTTGGTAGGAGAGGCTACCCTAGGTACTGGGAAGCTCTCTGACCCAGTGACATGGACTGTACAGGTGACAACAGGAGAAACCCGCTTCACGGCAGAGGCGTATCTCGAGTCCGGGGCAGCGGGTAACTTCATCCACCAGGCCACAGTGGGCAAGTACCAGGTACCTGTCACCCCGCTGCAGACACCCCTTGTGATAGCCTCTGTGGATGGGGAACCCCTCTCTGACACCGTCCTGTTTGTCACCAAACCTGTGAAACTGCGTATCGGTGCGCTACACACCGAAGAAATCGCCTTCTATGTTCTGACACGCATGTCTCATCCGCTTCTGCTGGGTTTACCCTGGTTACGGGTACATGAACCTACGCTCAGCTGGCGTACTGGAGAAATCATCCGCTGGGGTCCGTCTTGTCATGAGAACTGCCTCCAGTCAGTCCAGCCCGTCCGTCGTCCTCCGACCCCGGACTCCTTACCTGGCCTTCCTCCAGCCTATTGGTCCTTCGCAGATGTGTTCGATAAAAAGGAGTCGGGGGTATTGCCTCCACATCGACCCTATGACTGTGCCATTGACCTTCTGCCGGGAACCACACCCCCTCGGGGATGGATATACCCTTTGTCCCCTGCTGAGACCTGGGCCATGTCTGATTACATCACCAAGAACCTGGCACGGGGGTTTATTCGAAGGTCCTTGTCCCCGGCTGGTGCGGGCTTCTTCTTCGTCAAGAAAAAAGAAGGCGACTTACGGCCCTGTATCGATTACCGGGGACTGAACCAGATCACAGTGAAAAACAAATACCCCCTGCCTCTCATCCCTGAACTCTTCGATCGGCTCCGGGGGGCCCGTATATTCACTAAATTGGATCTCCATGGGGCCTACAACCTGGTTCGCATACGCTCCGGGGACGAGTGGAAGACCGCCTTCAACACCCGGGACGGGCACTATGAATATTGCGTGATGCCCTTCGGTCTTTGCAATGCCCCTGCAGTCTTCCAGGAGCTGGTGAACGACGTGTTCAGGGACCTCCTCTACGTCTGTGTAGTCGTGTACCTGGACGACATCTTAATCTACTCCCTAGACCTACGGACCCACAGAGAGCACGTCCAGACCGTGCTACAGAGGCTGAGGAAGAATCGCTTATACGCCAAACACGAGAAGTGTGTGTTCGAACAATCATCCCTTCCCTTTTTGGGCTATGTGATATCGGACACCGGTCTGCAGATGGATCCCGAGAAGGTCTCAGCTATCCTCAACTGGCCTCCTCCTTCAGGACTAAAAGCCATCCAACGTTTCCTCGGCTTTGCTAACTACTATCGCCAGTTCGTCCCTCACTTCTCGACCCTAACTGCTCCGCTCTCCGCCCTGACCAAGAAGGGGGCCAATCCGAAGGTTTGGACACCCGAGGCCGAAGCCGCCTTCTGCTCTCTGAACCGGTTCTTTGCTTCTTCTCCCGTCCTTCACCGACCTGAGTTGAACCGCCAATTCACCCTGGAGGTTGACGCCTCCTCTGTAGGGGCAGGGGCCGTACTTATGCAGAAGTCCGCCACCGGGAGGATGGTCACCTGCGGCTTCTTCTCCAAGATCTTCTCAGCCCCAGAACGCAATTATACCATTGGTGATCGAGAGCTCCTGGCTGTTAAGATGGCATTGGAGGAATGGCGATATCTCTTGGAAGGAGCGGTTTACCCGGTGATCATCTATACTGACCACAAAAACCTGGAGTATATACGCTCTGCTCAAAGGCTGAATCCGCGCCAAGCACGTTGGTCTCTCTTCTTTGCCAGGTTTGACTTTCAGTTACACTACCGGCCCGCGGACAAGAACGTGCAGGCGGATGCCCTGTCTCGGTCCTTCGTTCCGGTGGACCAAGAGGAGGAGCCAAACCAGCCCATCATCTGTCCTAGCAAGGTCATCCCGGTGGCTCCCGTCGTTCTGGCACAGATCCCTCCTGGGAAGACTTACGTCACGGAGACTGACCGACTCAAGGTCCTCCAATGGGGACACTCCTCGAAAATGGCTGGACACGCCGGCCAGAAGAAAACCTGGGGTGCCATCGCCCGTCACTATTGGTGACCGTCTCTTCGTACGGATGTCAACGCCTTCGTCTCTGCATGTTCCTCCTGTGCCCGGAACAAGACACCTAAGCACCTGCCCTTTGGCCCTCTTCTCCCTCTGCCGACTCCTTTCATTCCATGGCAACACATAGCCATGGACTTTGTCACGGACTTGCCCTTGTCCTCCGGTCATACGGTCATCTGGGTCGTGGTGGACCGGTTCTCGAAAATGGCTCATTTTGTTCCTATGGCCGGATTGCCCTCTGCTCAAGAGCTCGCGGATGTCTTCATACAGCACATCTTCCGGCTGCACGGCTTTCCTGCCCATATTGTGTCCGACAGAGGAACCCAATTCACCTCACGCTTCTGGAGGGCTCTCTGTGAACACCTGGGGGTGTCTCTGGACTTTTCCTCTGCCTACCACCCTCAGTCAAACGGACAAGTGGAACGAGTCAACCAGATCATGACCACCTTCCTTCGTCACTACGTCAATGCCCACCAGGACAACTGGTCCACGCTTCTTCCTTGGGCTGAATTCTCTCATAACCACCAGGTCAGCGAATCCACCTCCAGTTCTCCCTTCCATGTTGTTTATGGTCTCCAGCCTTCTGTGCCGTTACCTGACTCTTCAGCTTCCGATGTACCTGCAGCAGATGCCCTAGCCAGAGACTTCTCCGCTATATGGGCTTCAGTCAAGACCTCCCTGGGACATGCTGCTGCACGAATGAAGAAACATGCGGACAAGAGACGTCTTGATCCTCCTTGCTTCTCTCCTGGGGACTTGGTCTGGCTTGCCTCCAAGTACGTCCGACTCAAGATTCCATCGTACAAGCTGGGTCCGCGGTACATTGGTCCCTTCAAGGTCCTCAGGAAGATCAATGAGGTATCCTACAAGTTGCAGCTTCCGCCCTCCATGCGGATACCCAACTCCTTCCATGTGTCCTTGCTGAAACCTGTTGTCCTCGGTCCCTTCTCCTCTGATGCCAGTCCTCCTCCTCCCATAGCCGATGATGACATCTATGCGGTAAGAGATATCGTGGCCATGAAGACCGTCAGGGGACGGCAGTACTTCCTGGTCGACTGGGCAGGTTATGGTCCCGAGGATAGGTCCTGGGAACCCCGGGAGAACATGGGTACTCCTCTGATTCGTGCCTTCATGTCCCGGTTGCGGGGAGGAGGGCCTGGGGGGGTACTGTCACGCTCCCCGGGTCCCGACGTCGTTCCTCACTCACCGCTTCGGTCCCCGGGTCCCCTGCCTCCAGCCACACGTCCCCCTCGGCACCGCTCCCTGCTCTGGCCTCCGGCACCCGGGCATCGCGCATGTGCATTAGGGTGCGCGCGCGGTCACTGACCTCCTCTTAAAGGCCCAGCACTCCCTAACAGGATATTGCATCAGTCAGGGTCAGGTATATTAGGAGCTTCCTGCCTGGAGGGCGTCGCCTGTTCTACGAGTTCTGCAAGCTAGAGTTCAGGTCCCCATGTGCCTTGCCTGTGTTAATATTGTCTCTTCCATAGAGCCTGCTCTGCCTCCGTAACCGGCTCCTGAATCCGGGATTGCCAAGAGGTCCTCCGGTGTCCGTCAGCGGGGAATCCCACCACCGTTACGTCTGCCTGTACCCGTCTGTGATCCCCGGCTTCACCCAGCTGCCTCCCCATCACATCCAGCTAACCCGGATCCCGCCTGAGCTTCCTAACTGGCACCCGTACCGGACTCCCGTAATTGTCTCCAAGAACTCTGTGGCTCCAAAGACTCCGTTCTACCCGTTCCCTGAGGGACGCTATCCCGGTCCCGCTAGTACTCCGGCTACCGTGTACCTAGGCCCTCTGGTGGGATGACTGAACAGTCCCTGTATAGGGGTTAGCTCCAGGTTGCCTCACTGGGGGAGTCCGGTACACGGCCCAGAGGATCCACCATCACCCGGACCTAACACTATCTATTATCTGTGTATCTAATCTGTCTAGCTATATATTATCTGTGTATCTAATCTATCTATCTGTGTATTAATTTTATGTACTATCTATCTATCTATC
The DNA here is from genome assembly GCF_048569485.1 of Anomaloglossus baeobatrachus. Classification (NCBI taxonomy): domain Eukaryota; kingdom Metazoa; phylum Chordata; class Amphibia; order Anura; family Aromobatidae; genus Anomaloglossus; species Anomaloglossus baeobatrachus. The sequence goes on from NC_134358.1 coordinate 167,081,794, forward strand.
AAATCAGCTTTATTGGCAGGACCAAATACAAATTAGTTGTTTTTTTTTTTCCAATTTAAGATTTTATTGATTTTCAAAGGAATTACAATATTAAAACATACATCCATGCTGTACCAAATGATACAAATCAGAAATCCAAAGTCAATGCTACACCAAGCCTTCGCAGGCTTCGTAATATTCTGTGGATGGTAGAAATAGTACATGGATAAACATTTAAAACCTTAGATGATAATAGAACAAGAAGAAGAGATTAAGTTGAGTGATAGTCACAGAATCCAAAGAAGGAGAGGTATTTCAGAGGAAGGAGAGGAGAGATAGAAAGCAGGGTGAGGCGACCGGGGCTGCTGCATTGTCCATTGAGCTAAGATTTGTCGAGAGGATGGTGTGTACTGTCTAAAAGAGAAAAAGCCAGAGTCCCCCCAATCCGGAGATTAAATTAGTTCAAGAAATTTCTCACTGGACAGGAAAGACTCCCATTGGAACCACTTAGTGGCTGTCTCCACTGTTTGCCCTCGTGATTGGGCCATCACCATTTCCATGCGGTGGATCACATTTACCTCTGTTACCCACTCATCCAACGTCGGGGGGGTAGAGTCTTTCCAGCGCCGTGGGACCTCTGTCTTGGTGGCCTGAAGAAGGTGACCCAAGATAGATTTTTTAAAAACCTTTTCCGATACGTTAAAGATATACAGTAAAGCTGCCTCCGGGCGACTGGGCACTACGATCCCTGTGACCTCTTTTATGGCTGCCAGTACTTTGCTCCAAAAGACCGACAGGCCCGGGCAGTGCCACCAGATGTGAGACATGGTGCCTCCCGAGGCCCTGCAACGCCAGCACGTGTCCGGTATTTCGGGGCACCACGCATGAAGAGACGCCGGAACCCTGTACCACCTGGAAAGTATTTTATAGCTGGTTTCTTGCTTCCTAGTGGCAACTACCGACCTGTGGGTCAGGCGGAAACAACGCTCCCATTGATTCCCGGGAATTGTTTGATTGAGCTCTAACTCCCATGCTCTACAAAAGCGAGGAAGCGACACCTCTGCTGCACTTGTCATAAGCTTGTACACCCTTGATATTGCATGACGCGTGTCGGAAGGCCCAGTGCAAAGGTTTTCAAAAGGAGTTTGGGGTGGAGGATGAGCCCTGATAGTGTCCTGGGATGTTAGAAAATGCTTGAGTTGAGCATACTCAAAATTAAATCGCAGTTTGAAATTCCGGCCCTCTACTATCTCCAGAAGTGGGATGAGAGACCCGCCTGGAGCCACCCGATTTAATCCCAAAGGATTCAGTTTCGTGCTTCCCAGAAAATTATTAGATGACGCTCCTGGTAAAAACTCCGGGTTATCGGTTAGTGGCATAAGGGGCCCTCTAGGCTGGATCATGAGATTGCGTGATGACACAGAGTGGACCGTTTTCAATGTTTGTTTAGTACTATAGGACATCTCAATCTTATGCTTGGTGAGGAGCGGCCAGGTCCAGGGCAGGATCGGTAATGATAAGGGGCACATATCCTGTGCCAGGCAGACCCAAAGCTTAGAACCAGAATTATGTAAAAGGTCCAGGATCCTGGCATGAGCGGCTGCCAAGTAGTACCGCCTACAGTCAGGTAGTCCCGTCCCTCCCGCACTCTTGGTCCTAGTTAGGACGCTACTCCCTATATGGGCACGCCTTCCGGACCAGACAAATTGACTGAATATGCGCTGCATCTTGGCCCAATAGGTTGCTGGAACATAGACCGGAACCGTCTGTATCAAGTACAGCAATCTCGGCAGAGCTGTCATCCTGAGCGCGCTGATCCTGCCGAACCATGAAAGAGTGCCCCTGTGCCACCGGGCTAAATCACCCTCGAACCGTGACAGGAAACTTTGGTATTTTAATTGAAAGAGCCTGGACAAGTCAGATGGGATCTTGATGCCAGTATCCAATACTACCGTGGGGTGGCCATCTAAAGGGAAAGTTTGGTTTTATAACATTCACAGTTGTTTGGGGTAGAGAAATATTTAGGGCCTCTGATTTATCAAAATTGATTTTAAAATTGGACCACTTGCTAAAGCGGTTCAGTTCCACCATTAAGGACGGGAGAGAGGTGATGGGGTTACACAGATAAACAAGGAGATCGTCAGCAAAGGCAGCGCATTTATGCTCCCGGTTGGCGATCTTAATTCCCCTTATGTCCGGGTTGGCCCGGATGGCCGACAACAAGTGTTCCATGACTAAGACATACAGTAAAGGTGACAAGGGGCATCCCTGCCGGGTCCCGTTTCGAATGGAGAAGGGTTTCGACAGAGTGCCATTAATCTTAAGGTGAGCAGTCGGGGTATGGTATAAAGCCATAATTTTAGATGAGAAAACCGGTCCCAGGCCTATATGGTCCAGGGTCTGTGCAAGTGACTGCCAGGAGACTCTGTCGAAAGCCTTCTCAGCGTCCAAAGACAGCAACATCAAAAGCAGTTGTTTAGTATGTGCGTGTTGAATTAAATCCAAGGTTTTTATTGTGTTGTCCCTTGCCTCTCTACCCGGGACAAACCCGACCTGGTCAAAATGGATCAGGTCAGGAAGCAAAGGACCAAGTCTATTTGCTAAAAGCTTGGCATAGATTTTTAAATCTACATTAAGAAGTGATATCGGTCTAAAACTACTACACACCGTGGGGTCTTTTCCAGCCTTACTGAGTAGTGACATGTGAGCCGTGGTGGAGTGGGGCGGAAAGGGGACAGAGTCCGAAATCGAGTTAAAGGAAAGGAGCATTAGGGGCGCTAATTGTTCCAAAAAGGATTTATAAAATTTGGCGGGGAATCCATCAGGGCCAGGACTCTTGTTTCCAGGAGTGTCGCGAATCACTGCCAACAGGTCCTCCAGTATAAATGGACTTTCCAAGTTGTCAATTATAGAGCTATCGAGACATCTAAAAGGTGAGGGTATTGAGGGACACTCATCACTCGACCTGGGGGGCTCGACAGGTAAATTATATAACTTGGAATAATAGTCGTGAAAAGTATTTGAGATGTCTGGGGTGGCATAGAGTATTTCGTCGCGTGGGTTCTTGATGCAAGGTATGAGGGTATGAGCTCTTTCTTCCCTCAGCGCGTTGGCCAACAATCTGCCGGGTTTATCCCCAAACTCGTAAAACCTCCCCCTTCCCACCTGTATTAGACGCTGATATGAGGAATCAAGCAGTTTTTTAACCTGGAACCTAGCTTGTAAAAGGGCTTGTAGATTTGTGGCCGATAAGGCTCGCTTGTGGATGAGCTCCAGTTCAGAGACCTTATGGAGAGCTTTTACTATGTCTTGGGCCTTTTCTTTTTTGATTCGGGACCCGTGTTTAATAAAAATACCTCGTAGGACACATTTCAATGCTTCCCACTTATATGTGGGGGCTGTGTCATCTACTGAGTGGTCCTCCATGAACCTTGTAATAGAGGTCTGAATGTCAGTAACACAAAGCTCATCCAGTAGCAACGACTCATTCAGCCGCCATGACCCTTTAGGAGCCGAAAGAGAGGGGATCTCTATCGTGCAATACACCAGCGCATGGTCTGACCACAGTATATTATCCATTCCCGTATGTTGGATCCACGGGAGCGCACTATGTTGTATTAGTATGTAGTCAAGACGACCATAGGAGTCCTGAGTGTGGGAATAGAAACTATAGTCTCTGTCCGACGGGTGTTGTATTCTCCAGGTGTCGAACAGTTGAATGCGCAGTAGAGCTTTTTTGATACGTTTAATGGTGGTGTATGCAATACTAGATTTCCCTTTGGAGTTATCTAATGTGGGGTCGAGGGTAAGGACGCCACATAAAATCACCGTGCCCTGTAGCAAGGGGATCGCGACGTCGATCAGACGGGAAACAAAGCTGTCCTGTTTTTGATTTGGGGCGTACGCATTAATTATTGTGAAAATGTGGGTTCCCACCCTCAGTGAGAGGATAATATATCTTCCAAGACTATCCGTCATGCACTTTAAGATTTGATGTGGGAGGGATTTATGGATGGCTATTGCCACACCTTTGGAACGGGAGTCTGGGTTGTCCGAGGATACCCATGTCTGGTAATATTTATTTTTAAGAATAGGGGCATGTCCTTGTTGGAAGTGTGTCTCCTGGAGACACGCTATTCTCACCTTCCGTTTATGAAGATGATACAGTATCTGTGTCCTTTTCTCCGGAACATTGAGGCCCCTGGCATTGAAAGAAGCGATGGTTAGATCCGCCATCTATAAAAGAATAGTACTTTAGAGATAATTAAGGGAGGGTATCGAACACGATCAGCCCGGCCGCCGAGAATAGAAAGACGGGAAGACTGGAGGTAGGTAGGATGTAGCAGGGAGAAGAGGAAAAGAGAAACGAAAACAGGGAGAACATCAGGCAAAAAAAACCTTGCACAGTAAACTAAATCCGAACAAATGTTCCTAGGGAACATATCCGCCTGATCTAGGCAGGACAGAGGATCCCGACCTATTTGGGGAAAAAGGATGTCAGACATAACCAAGCAGAGCTCCGTGCATGCTAAAAACATTAAAGATAACCACAGAAACTGGCCACAATAGCAAATATTCATGTAATACGGGCGATGAATAAACTTAGAGGCAGCATGCGAGAGTCAAGTGACTCAAATAACTGTAAGAGGCATAAGTCATAAGGGCGCATTCCGCCACTGAGCACATCTATATCGGTCACCGAGGGCGACCCGCCCCACGACCCCGCATTTCTCTCGGAGGCAGCCCCCTGTCGAGCTCAGGAGGTGGAGTCAGTCTGGAAAAGGCAGGCCGTCCCCTAGGTACCCACTGCTGGAGTAGGGTAGTCGGCCAGGTTGCAATAGGGATTGTAGGCAGATTCAGGCTCTTAGTAAAAGCCAGGAGGTCTTCTGGGGATCGCAGGACCATCCATCGGGAGTCCTTCCGCACCGACAGGGAGAATGGAAATCCCCACCAAAACGGTAGACCCCTCTCTTTTAAAGCATCAAGAAGGGGCTTAAGAGTCGCACGTTGGGCCAGGGTCTGGCGTGAGAGATCCGGCATTATGCGTATGGTAGAGCCATTAAATGACAGGTTCTGTTTCCTCCTGGTTGCTTGTAAAATGTTGTCCTTTATAGCAAAAAAGTGCATCCTGCACACGACATCTCTCGGACGGGAATCATCTGGATCCGGAGGACGTAGAGCCCTATGGGCTCTATCAAGTTCAAGGGGAGCTCCTGGTGGCCTTTTTAGCAGATTATTAAAGATGGAACGAAGAACAGCAGGTATGTCAGGGGCAGCATTCCGGAAGACCTCTAACACGTAGATTGTTCCGTCTGTTTCTGTTTTCTAAATCATCTACATGTTGTTGAAGGGAAAATAGTTTCTTGGATTGGTTTTCTACAGTCTCTTGAATAGATTGAATAGACACCTGAGAATTTGATTGTTGTTCAGTCAGGGTGTCTACCCTGTGAGTAAGTGAGGAGAGATCCTGCCGTAATTGGATGAATTCTTGTTTACATTCCGCCACCACTTGATTAGCCAATGCTGCAATGTCGTTCTTGGTGGGGATCGCTTGTAACAGTGACCGCAGGTCTGCCAGAGAAGCCGGGCGGTCGTCGCCCATCGAGGTGGTGGTGTGAGACATATTGGGGTATGCATAGAAAGATTCCTGTAGGGCTGGACCATATATTAGTGTTTGCGTACTTTGGGGGTTCTTTATATTGTCCCACATTTTTGGCACAGACATGTGACGAATTGGAGGTGTTCCCAGTACCCTGGGCCCTCCATTCATGGGGATCAGTGTGCCTTTTTCCAGGTCTCCGCCTGCGGCCGTCGGGCTCCCAGCCCAGAAGGATCCAGAAGACCACCGATCTGGGGAAGAAGGGGGTGCTTCCCTCTGGGGTATTCCCCAAGACTCTGTGGCAACCCCCCAGGGATCATGTGGCCCTCCTCTGTTCACAGCTCCCCCTGAAGGTCTTGTGGCCCCTGGTGAGGATGCATGGCTGATGGCGTTGCCCCCCTCTCTGGACTGAGCCCCACTCACCAAGCCCTCCCGCGGGCCCTGTACCTGGGTATTGTAGCTCAGCAGTCCATCTGGGTTAGGTGCTGCTCCCTCCTCACCTCTGATCGCTGCACTAGTGCTCGCAGATGGGAGCAGTGGTGCCTGGTGTGCAGCTTCTCCGTGCGGCGCCTGCTTCTTCAGTGCCCGGGCCTGCAGCGGTGAGTCATCTTCTGGACCCGAGCACACGTGCGTCCTGTGCCTGCACACCTCGCTCCTCACAGATTCCCTGGGGCCGGCCGAAGGTGAGTTACCCGGGCTACCCGGCTCCCGCAGAGTTCCAGCGGAGGGCGAGACCGGCAGGACGGCCGCTGCGGGCGACCCGTCCTCCCGCCCTGGACTGCCTGTCAGCAGCTCTGAAGCGCGGCCGCCATCTTGGAATGGCGCCGCTGCCGGCACCGCTTCTCCCACTGCGGGGGGTCCCTCGGCTCCCGCCGCCGCGTGTCCTCTAGAGGGTCCCTCTAGGTCACCGGGGGACCCTGTTGCCTCACCCCTTCTCTGGGTCTTCGGGCTTGCTGCCCCAACGGACACCGGTGCAGGGATCCCTTCAGGCCTCACAGGCCGCAGTGCTCTCCCTGGCTGAGGCACAATCCCAGGCTCCCGGGACCGGGTGAGATAAGCCCCGATTGTGCCCTGGGACGTAGGGGGCTGCCCCGAGGTGCTTGGCTTGTTTTTTTTCGTTGTAGATTTGCCCATGATATATAGTAAACCGGCCTTATGGAGGATTATTTAGAGGAACTCTAGCAAGCAGCGTCCTCACTCGGCCATGTCCAGCTCCACCCCCACAAATTAGTTTTGCCAAAGCAAGTGTACACTAGGGACTGGGACTGTGAGGATGATGGGTGGGGACTGTGGGAAAGATGGGGACTGTGGTTGCATGTCTAGGGTGGGGGCTATGGAAGTCCATGGCTTATCATAGTTCTCTTTCTCGAAGTCTATGACATTGGCTCACATACCGCGCCGCTATCTCCACTGCGCTCTCTTATTCCCCCAGGAGGCTATATGTTTTTTCTTCCTCCTTCATGCAGCTGAAATCCGGGAAGAGATCGGAGAGTCTCCTGAGGTGAGTGTCCCTCACTGCTGAGTACTTGGTGCAGTGTAGCAGGAAGTGGGTTTCATCATCCAGGGCCTCCAGGTCACAATATTCGATGGCTAGACTGTGGGCACTGAGTCTATATCAGCTCAGGGTTCTGTGGTCTCTGGGGTCTCGGAGTTTTTTCAGATATGGGGCCAGTCTGTAGTCTCTGTAGACTCTGGTACGTGGTCAGTTTCTGGGAGGTGTTGATGTCGGTCCTCCAGTCACTGACATACCTCTCCTGGCCCTCGTCTACCATCTTCCTGATTCTGGCTTTTGTCAGGCTGCTGTGATTGGTCATTTTGTCCAGTTAGGGTTGGGAGAGCTGTGCCAGGGGTTCTGGTTCATCTGGACCACGTATATATATCAGAAAATGTGGTGATGGGAGCTTGGATTGCTACTCTGTAGGTGAGCCTGAAATGATAGTGCCCTCTTCAGTGTTGCTAGATGTAGAGGGAATCTGCCCAGCTCGGCCCAACAGGCACTGTTGGAAGTGCTTCTATGGATTTAGAGTAGGTGCTTACAAAATTCCAGGTGGAATATTTCTGTTGGGCTCGAATCCCACCTTGACCAATCTAGTTAAGTGTGAGGGCCCCAGACTTCACTGCCGTACAGGAGGATTGGGACGATGATGGAATCGAAAATTTTTAGCCAGATCCTCACTGTTGGCTGCAGATGATAGAGTTTCCTTCAGATGGCATAAATGTTTTACAGGCCTTGTTTTTCAGGGTCTCTATGGCTTATTTGAAGCTCCCTGACTGGTGAATTTCTATACATCTATCTATTATCTATCTATCTATCTATTATTTGTGTATCTAATCCATCTATTATCTATCCCTCTATCTATTATCTCTGTATCTAATCTATCTAGTATCTGTGTATCTAATCTATTATCTGTGTATCTAATTTATATATTACTTATCTATCCCTCTGTCAATCTATTATCTTTGTATCTAATCTGTCTATCTTTCTATATATCTAATCTATGTATCTATTATATGTATCCATCTATCTGTATATTATTTGTGTATCTAATCTATTATCTGTGTATCTAATCTATGTATCTATTATATCTATGTATCCATCTGTCTATTATTTGTGTATCTATCTCTATCTATATGTTATCTGTATATCTAATATATCTATTATCTGTGTATCTAATCTGTAATCTGTGTATCTAATCTATCTATATATCTAATCTATCTATCCATGCATTTATCTATATGTCTAATATGTTTGTATACGTGTCATGTCTATGTATTTCTGCACATATGTGTATATGTTGTACTGTACATGTATTTATCTGTATACATCCTTGTATTCACCTATATGCTCATATTGTTTCAGCTCCATTACAAGTGTGAGAAAGGTCGAATGTGGTGAAGTCGCATGTGACCATATAGGTGAATACAGTCATATACAGAAGCCTCCTACTCACTTTTTTATTGATGGAGTGTGTCTGTGCAAGTAATGTAGTGTGAGTGTATTTGTATACTCACCTAATGCCGCTCTTCTACTTTCCTGAGTGCAGTCACCACTCTCCAGTATCTCGGGTCACACAACACTCTGAGTCTTTTACAATTAAATCCTTTCTGATGCTCCATAGACTTACATTGTAAGTCACTTTCAGGTCCTGCAGAGCAGTGTGACCCAGAGATGCTTGAGAGCGGGGACGTCATTGAGAAGCCGAGCAGAACAGCGCTAGATACTGGAGAGAGCGGCGACATCACTGAGAAGAGCAGAACAGTGCTGGTCACCAGAGAGAGTGGCGTGACATCAGTGAGAAGAGAAGCAGAACAGCGCTGGACATGGGAGATACTGGAGAGTAGTGACGTCAGTGAGAAGAGGAGCAGAACAGTGATGGTCACCAGAGAGAGCAGCGGTAGGTGAGTATCTTATGACACTACATGCATATGCACATATTCCATCAGTAAACAAATTAGTGAGACCTTCTTTAATGATGTCTATGGTGCAGCTGTTTTTTGTTGTATTTCCTCTGTTTCTCTTCTGTACCCTCTTGTGGTATAGAGTGCTACCTACAAGGAACCTGACAGCGGATACATGTCACTCGTGGATCAAGCAGCCTGTATCAGACATCACATCTGTACGACTAGTATTTCATGTGGCTCAGTCCCCGACATCTATTAATGTCTTTCTCTGAATCTTTGCAGTGTTTTAGGTTCAGACATATGACTCGCCCACAATGTAATACTATTGTATGTACTGAGGATTTCGATTGCGTTAGGGCAATGACAACCAGAGACGGGTTCTTGGTGCAAAGACGTTTTATAATATGTAACCACAATATGTACACAGGACAGAATATACACAGTAGAACATAAACACAGTAAATACCTGCCGGGTTCAGAGCAAAGGGGAATTCCCGGGACCGCGCACCGGACTTCCCCAGGGAGACCACCAGGAGCAAACCCCTATACAGGGGCTGTCTGGCAATCACCCCAGAAGGGCTAAATGCGCAGCAGCCGGGACACGAAAGGGCAACAGGTATAGTCCAAAAAATGTCCGTACGTGATGTGAGTCCTAGGGTGGATATGAAATGGAAGGGACCGGGCAGAAGTGCCGACCAGAGACGGCAGACAGAGTCCGAGCACAGCTTGATGAGAGAGGTGAAGTCCAGAGCTGGTGTCGGGTGTTTCAACAGGATCCAAACAGCAATCAGGAGATGAGAGCAGCAGGTCAGGAGTACACAGGAAGCAGTATACTCAGGCAACTAGACAAAGCTTAGGGGCGGGCTTTTAAACAGATGAACAGGAAGTAGGGCAACAGAGCAGAAAACTCCACGTTATCAAAGGGCAAGATCCTTCAGAAGAAAACTGGAAATCCCGGAACTCTGACAGTACTCCCCCCCCTCCCCCCTATCAGAAACGGCCTCAGGACGGACCAGGGCCAGGCTTGTCCGGGTACCTCCGATGAAACTGAGCAACCTTCCAGGGCGCTCGGATGTTACCCACAGGTTCCCAGGAATCGTCCTTGGGGATGGGGGGGGGGGGGAATGCCCCTGCCAACGTACCAGATACTGAAGCCGATGCCGATGGAGCCGGGAGTCAATAATGTCCTCAGCCACAAACTGCTCCTGGCCATCAACCATCACTGGTGGAGGAGGAGGCACGATACAACCTTGAAACGTATCAGAGGAAACTGGTTTCAGCAGAGAAACGTGAAAGACTGGGTGTACCTTTAAATTGTGTGGCAACCTCAGCTGACAGGCCACAGAGCTCACTATCCCTCACTCCACTATCCTTAGTGGAGCTGCTCTGAGTGTTGTTATACGAGAACTCCGTCAAAGGAAGCAGCTGCAACCAATCGTCCTGCAGATGGCTGACATAACATCGCAGGTACTGCTCCAGGGTTTGATTAGTCCGTTCGGTTTGCCCATTTGTCTGGGGATGGTATGCAGAAGAGAAACAGACATCAATATGGAGTGCCGAACAAAACCCTTTCCAGAACTTAGACGTGAACTGCACGCCCCGGTCAGAGATGATCTCATCCGGTACCCCATGCAACCGAAATATATTCTGGATAACCAAATCCACTGTCTCTGCGGCTGAGGGAAGACCGGTACATGGAATAAAGTGAGCAGCCTTTGTCAACCGATCCACTACCACCAAAATGGTATTGTTACCGCCCGAGACGGGCAACTCCACAATAAAATCCATTGAGATAGATCCCCAAGGGCGAGATAGTACGGGTAACGGTTGAAGGAGTCCCGTAGGAGCCACACGAGGGACCTTGCAGCGGGCACAAACCACACGAGTGGACATAGTCTTTTACATCCTTTAAACAGGTAGGCCACCAGAAAAAACGACTCAGAAATTCCTGTTTCTTCTGTACCCCCCTATGACCTGCCAACACGGAGTCATGGACCAACTTGAGAACCTGAAGTCTTACAGCCCCCGGGACATAAATACGTCGCTCTCTCAACCACACACCATTCTGAAGGACAAGAGTCACATCATTCGGGGGGGCAGCAAGAAATACGTCACCATCATAGGCCAGCTTGATGTCCTTCCACAAGTCCTGGTCCCGGATTACTCAAACAAAATTGGCATCTGATAAAACGGTCTGAGACGGGGTTCCAGGCACGGAGTCCATGGCGTGGATTCGGGAAAAGGCATCGGCTTTCCCATTACGTGACCCTGGACGGTATGTAACGATAAAATTGAACTGGTTAAGGAACAGGCTCCAACGGGCTTGCCGTGGAGACAGGCACCTGGCAGATTTAAGGAATTCTAGGTTACGATGGTCTGTGAGAACTATCACTTGTTGCGCTGCTCCCTGTAAGTGGTGTCTCCATTCCTTAAAAGCAGAAATAATCGCCAACAATTCCTTGTCTGCAATGTCATAGTTCTTTTCTGCAGGGGACAACCGGCGAGAAAAGAAAGCACACGGGTGCAAGAGACTCTTGTCCCCAGTCCTTTGTGAAAGGATAGCCCCTAATGCATAAATCGGAAGCATCGACTTCCACAATAAAAGGGAGTGCGGATTCGGGTGTATTAGTATTGGCGCTGAGGTAAAACAAACCTTGAGACGATTGAAAGCTTCCTGGGCCTGGGCGGACCACACAAACTTCTGCCCCTTTTTGGTTAACAGAGTGATAGGACGGACGATCTCTGAAAAGTTGCGGATAAAGCGTCTGTAAAAGTTAGCAAAACCGACAAAGCGTTGTACCTCCTTGATGTTTCCCGGTTCCGGCCAGTCTAGAATTGCCCGTATCTTGCCAGACTCCATGTTCAGTCCCTGAGGAGAGATGACATATCCTAAAAATTGTATATTTGAGCAATGGAATTCGCACTTCTCCAGTTTAATATACAGGTGGTTATCCCTCAGACGGGTAAGTACTGTCTTGACGTGCTCCTGGTGTTCCTGTAGGGAATCAGAAAAGATCAAGATATCATCCAGGTAAATCACCATGAACTGGTCCATTATATCCCTAAAAATATCGTTGACTAGGTGTTGGAAAGCCGCTGGGGCGTTACAAAGTCCGAAAGGCATCACTAGATACTCATAATGTCCATACCGACATCTGAACGCTGTTTTCCACTCGTCCCCGGGACGTATGCGGAGTAGATTATATGCCCCACGGAGATCCAATTTAGTAAATATTTTGGCCTGTTGTACTCTCTCCAATAGTTCGGGAATCAACGGTAACGGATACCTTTTCCGGATGGTTATCTTATTTAGTTCCCGGTAGTCGATACAAGGTCTCAGAGTCCCCTCTTTCTTTTTCACGAAAAAGATGGGTGCCCTTGCTGGTGAGGTAGAAGGTCGAATAAATCCCTTGGCTAGGTTTTCATCGATGTAATCTTTTAGTACTTGTAACTCAGGTGCCGCCAACGGGTAGACATGACCAAACGGGATCTCTGCCCCTGGGAGTAAGTCTATGGGACAATCATACGGTCTATGCGGGGGAAGCCGATCAGCTTTTTTTTTGTCGCATATATCAGCGAAGTCATTATAAACCAGGGGAGAACAGGTACCTGTACAGTGCCCTCCGCATTCGGTGTTACTGGAACCGGTACAGTTGGACTAATGGTCGGACCACTCGGGGTTGGGAAGGATATTTCTTTAGTCTCCCAATCGATGACTGGATTTGTAGACCGCAGCCAAGGAATTCCTAAAATTATCGGAAAATGGGGAGAAGAAATCAACATGAAAACAAGGGTCTCCTGCTGACCTGGTTTCATCACACATTCAAGGGGTACTGTCTCCCGATCAACTGGTTCGGAAACTAATGGAGAACTGTCTACCGTCTCCATGGTAACCGGTGAGAATCTTTGTTGAGTCTGGATACCGTGTTTCCTGGCAAAAGAAGAGTCCATGAAATTTCCCCCTGCCCCAGAGTCTATCATAGCAGATGTAGGAATTAACTGTCCCTCCCACTGTATCTGAATGGGAAGCGAGCAATGGGTGTATTTCCCTTCTGGGTCCTTAGGTGAAGTTGACATCAATGTCGAGGGAAATACCGCATCCAGGTGTAAACTTGCCTCAGAGATATCGGACTCTGCGTCCGTGTTGTCACACTCTGCCATTGCTGCCAGTACCTTATTCGGGCGATTTGGATGTTTTGGGCAGTCAATCAGAAAATGGTCCGATTGACCACAATAGAAACACAAACGCTCACGGAGCCGATGTTCACGACGTTCGTTGGTCTCTTGCCTTTGTAGAGAGTCCACTTGCATAGGAACATCCTCGGCCTCCCGTGGCGTCTTGTGAGCGGGTTCTCTAGAAGGAAACGCAAAGTTGGTTACCCGGTTTACAGCTGCCCATTTTTCCTGTCTGCGTTCCGTCAAGCGGGTATCGATACGCACACAGTGTTGGAGAAACAGTTCAAAATCCTGTGGAGATTCGGCACGAGGTAACTCGTCCTTGATGGTACTGGACAGACCCTTTCTGAAAACTGACAATAGCGCATTGTTTCCCCAGTCGGTGTCTACCACTAACCTTTTGAACTCAGTGGCGTATTCGACGACAGACCGCTTTCCCTGACGTAAGGAAAGCAGAGCCGATTCAGCGATAGCACGGCGATTAGGATCATCAAGCATTTGCGCCATTGCTATTAAAATGTCATCCAGGTTATTTAAACGGATATCACGATTCTCAATCATAGGATTAGCCCAAGCCAGTGCTCGTGAGGTTAACAACATGATTATACATAAAACACTTGACCGGTCAGACCGGTAATAATCAGCATGTACATCAAAAAACAGTATACACTGGTTAACAAACCCACAGAACTGACTTCGATCACCACTGAAACGAAATGGAGGTAACCTAGGCATACCGGCAGCTGATACGGATGTAGCGGGGGTGGCTTCCTGAGCCTTCATTCTGGATTGCAAATCCTGAATAGCCGGACCCAGTACCTGGTGATCATGGCCCAGATGTACCTCCACATCTCTAAGCTTAGTTTGCACCGCCTCCATCTCCTGCTGCAAGGAGTTAATCATGGAGAAAAGCTGATCTACTCGTGTCTCCGTCATTGCCCCAGCGATATCCTCTTATTGGCCTGAGTATAATGTAATACTATTGTATGTACTGAGGATTTCGATTGCATTAGGGCAATGACAACCAGAGACGGGTTCTTGGTGCAAAGACGTTTTATAATATGTAACCACAATATGTACACAGGACAGAATATACACAGTAGAACATAAACACAGTAAATACCTGCCGGGTTCAGAGCAAAGGGGAATTCCCGGGAACGCGCACCGGACTTCCCCAGGGAGACCACCAGGAGCAAACCCCTATACAGGGGCTGTCTGGCAATCACCCCAGAAGGCCTAAATGCGCAGCAGCCGGGACACGAAAGGGCAACAGGTATAGTCCAAAAAATGTCCGTACGTGATGTGAGTCCTAGGGTGGATATGAAATGGAAGGGACCGGGCAGAAGTGCCGACCAGAGACGGCAGACAGAGTCCGAGCACAGCTTGATGAGACAGGTGAAGTCCAGAGCTGGTGTCGGGTGTTTCAACAGGATCCAAACAGCAATCAGGAGATGAGAGCAGCATGGCAGGAGTACACAGGAAGCAGTATACTCAGGCAACTAGACAAAGCTTAGGGGCGGGCTTTTAAACAGATGAACAGAAAGTAGGGCAACAGAACAGAAAACTCCATGTTAACAAAGGGCAAGATCCTTCAGAAGAAAACTGGAAATCCCGGAACTCTGACACACCCCAGGGCTATGGGACACCCGGTGCCGGGCCGGACTAGTCCGGGGGACGTCAGTGGTGGCGGGGCCCGACTCCGTGCCCTGGTGGGGTCAATTAGTATGGCTGCAGTGTCTTGGGGGTGGTTAAAGTTTATATTTGTCGTGACGCCACCTGTGGTTTGCGGCTATTAAGCCGCCGCTGCTGTATGGGGCCTCCCGGGGCTGGTGGAATGACAGCTTGGATGGTCCTGCTCCCCACATGTGGAGCAGAACCCCGGGGCACAGTTGGTGCTTGTAAGTGTCTATGCAGTGATGGAAGTCTATGCAGATGAAATAACAGAGGCAACACCAAGGGTGCAGTTTCAAGATGTGTACTCACAGTTCCTGGTAGGTGCACACTGGTGCCTCTGGACTGCTGAGACCCACTGTCAGGGACCTCCACCGATCCTGGGTAGATCTGGGGGTAAAAGCCGGTGCACCCCTCTATGTGTTCCTTTCTTCAGCTGTCTCCTTAAGCCTTGCCCTTGTTGGATGAACCTGGCTCGGCCTCCACTACAGCCTCCGGGCCGGGGGCTTGCCTGTCGGTTATTTAACCCCTTTCTGAAGGTTCTGCTGTGGGCTGTGGCCCGGGGAGTTTGCAACTTTCCCTGGGCCTCGGTTTTTACTGTAGGAGATGATTTTTCCTCCTCCGGTTTCTAGGGACCGTCCCCTGTTTGCAGCTTGATCCCTCCACCGAATGACTTTGTGGTACAAGCCCTGCGCTCGTAAGCCTTGCAGTGGCCCTGGAATCCCTTCTTTTCTCTGCTTGGTGTCACCTGGACCCTCTGAGTCCCAGGGTCTTCACCAGGAAGTGTCTCTTTCTTTCCTTGCTCCTGTCTGACTAGAGCACTTCTCCTTTCAGCTCTCTCAGCAGACTCACACTTCTCACTTCTCTGCCTCCTGCAGACTTCCTCACTCCCCTCCTCCCTGAGGTAAACTGAAACTCTCTCTCTTGACCTTCCTTGTCTACTCTGCTCTCGGGTGGCTCCTCCCACCCCCCAGTTGCTAAGCTACCACCCTATGGGAGCAGGGATGGGTCTTACGGCCCCTCCCAGCATGCAGCATGGGAGGGTTGCTGCCACTGTCCCTGGTCCCTGTGTGTACCTAACAATGGGTGTAGTGTGAATTTGCCTGTGGACAGGCGTTCACTCCTTTCCTTACCCAGGATGGGACATCACACCTCTGCTGTTGTGCAATGTCTCTGTGGCGACGGAAGCCTCAGGGGCGCCACACATACCTGGCTATGACCATACAGCCACTCCCTGGCTTACGCTGCCCATGGCTCAGTTATGAGTATGAGCTGTCAGGTTCCCTTTAAAGGAGTTGTGTGAAATAATATATGCACTGTAAAAAAACTATCTGGCAAAAAGGATCTACTGGGGGTTACATTTTGTAAAACTGACAAAATAATTATTCACACCTGCTTTCACCCTCCTGGATCCAGCGCCGACCGTCCTGTGGTCTGTGCAGCATTAATTATGTCACCGTTCTACCAGACACAGGACTGCTGCAGTTTGTGATCGGCTGCAGCAGTCAGGTGACTTGAACTGCATGCATCACAAGCTGCAGCAGTCCTGTATCCCATAGAACGGTGACATATTTAATGCTGGCACAGAGCACAGGATGGCCTGCACTGGATCCAGGAGGGTGATAGCAGGGTGATAGCAGGGGAGCACAATTTATTTTGTTATTTTTACAGAATCTCTCCTCCAAGTAATGACCTTTTGTCTGGACAATCCCTTTAATAAACTATAATCCTCATCTGTCTTCCACCTGATAGCTCTAGTGTTACATACCCTGATGCTTCTGTTTACAATTGCTGCAGATATCACAGCCCAGGTGCCCCATGTGACCGCTGCAGACAATCACTGGTTTCAGACTTGAGCTGTGTACCACTGACAAGCTGCAACACACAGGGTGTAACTAGAAGCATTGGAGACAGCGCTGAAGCTGCAGCTGATAGAAGGGTTGCAGGACTGTTCTGTGTTATATTCAGTTGGTAAATATGGAACTTATTTATTGTTTAGATTTGGTAGTTGTGTGCTAAACTAGGAATAAACTGTGCAATCTATATGTTTACATCATTTTGTTGTGGTATGAAGGGGGGGGGGCCAAAAAGATTTTTTGCACAGGGGCACCCTGCAGTCTGTGTCCGCCCCTGAGTCATGTGTGTGAGTAAATAGAGAAAAACTGGGTGAGGAAAAAACAAACTCAACTGCAATGGTGAGGTTGATGAAGACAATTTCATGTCAACACAGAGCACCGCAAAACTGGCAACAATTTCAAGGCAGACCGTGGTTCCAAGATTTCTTGTACAAGGAATTTTAACCTCTTCAAGTACTCGGTACGTCATAGATCGTGTCAGGTTAATGGCTGCCTGCTGCCGCCGGCAGCGATCGCTGCAAATGTCAGCTAATTTGGACACCTGACATGTGCAGCTATCAAGCACAAATGGATTCGGTACCCACTCGTATCTGTTAACCCCTTACAGCACGCTGTGAAAATGTCACAGCGTGCTGTTATAGCGGGCCGTGGTAAGCATTCACTTACCCGGCTCTATCGGAAGTCACGTGTTGTGATCACATAGATCTGATGGTTGCCATGGTAGCACAGGGTCATGTGATGACTCCTGTAGCTACCATGAGTCACTTCTTCTTAAACCCGGCAGACTGCCGTTTGTAATAGGAGAGCTGCTTTTCTGCAGAATTCAGCTGTGTAGCCGTGATCTGGAGAAATGGAAGAGCGATCTGACTGCTCATTCATATAGTCTCCTAGGGGGACTAGTGAAATAAAAAAAAAGTTAAACAAAAGTTTTAAAAAATGAAAAAATAATTAACAAAAATTCTTCAAATCACCACCCATTTGCCCCATTGAAAATTAAAGGGTTAAAAAAATAAAAAAATATACACATATTTGGTATCGCCGCGTTCAGAAACGCTCGATCTATCAAAATATAAAATCAATTAATCTGATCGGTAAACAGCGTAGCAGCAAAAAAATTCCAAACGCCAAAATTACGTTAAAATTGCGCTTCTGCGCAAAATGGTACAGTTAAAAACGTCAGTTCAAGATGCAAAAAAAAGCCTTCACTTAGCGATAGATCCCGAAAAATGAGAACACTACGGATCACAGAAAATGGTGCAAAAAGTATGCCATTTTTTGGGGACAAAATGTAGAATTTTTTTAACCCCTTAGATAAAAGTAAACATATATGTGCTGGCCCCGTGCCAGCAGCCGATGCTGCTCGGATCCGGATCTACGGTGCGGCTCGAGGGGTTCTCTGGACTCGGGGGTCGCGCGGACACTCCGAATAAAGGGGGGACATATTTATACGGGGTTGTTTGTAAAATGTCTGTGACGCCACCCACGGTGTGTGGTGATATGTAGCACCACCGCTGCAGTTGTGGAACTCCCGGGGTTGATGGTCTGGCAGCTGGATGTTAACCCCTCAGTGGGTAGGGATGGATGCCCCGGGGCCCAGTGTCTCTATGCTGAGGGGTTGGCTTTCCAGTCCAAAGCCATGGTCCATGTTTATAAATGGTAACTGTAACGGGGGTTCAACTGCAACTGGGGTAGCCGGGAACCGCTACCTTAACAATTTTCTTGGCTTGAAGGTGGCAGAGGGGGGTGGAGGCACACTTTCTTATCCATTTTTCCCCACTTTTTCACATCGAGGGCAAACCACCCCCTCTCTCCGCAGTGTCGGGTATAGGAGACCAGCTCTCCTGGCTCCAGGTCACGATCCGGGTGACCCGTGGGCAAATGAGGGATCACATCCCTCCGGGATACAAAAATCTCGGCCTCCAGGCCCGGTTCATTAATAAAGCTCCACCCCTTCTGGGGATTAAAGTGCCAGACCTGTCCTTGGAACGTCTGGCCCCGCACCCGGAGAGTTGCCTGCCGGAGGTTATCCTTCTCCCGGTAAGTCCTGTGTAGGACTTCGGCCTTCTGCTTCTCCCGGGCCGCGAACTCCGTCTTCAGCTGTTGCCGCTGCAGGAGGGCCCGGATTTCGCGTTGCAGAGCCCGCTGCCGGCCTGCTCTTGCCGTGGTAGACAGTTGTAACAAATGAAATACTTCTCCCATGCAATTCTCAATCACATTTGTCCCAAGGACCATTTTCGGGTTACAATCACTAGGGTCATTCTGCACCACAATGAGTCCTTGATGTTTCAGTTCCACTCACCCCACCTTGAGGGACACTTCCTTAAACCCGACTTGGGTCATAGGGAGCCCATTGGCCGCAATGATGGTTAAGCTAGCATCAGGTGGGGTGAGTTCACTGTCAGACCAATAACGTTTGTACAGTACATAAGGAATAGTTGTTACCTGCGAGCCGGTGTCCAGGAGGGCGAACGTGGGGATACCATCCACCGCAAGGGAGATAATGGGATGACCTCCAACATACCGGTCACACCAATCAGTTGGGCCTTGAGGATCTATTTTTGAGGATTGGCCCTTGGCCTCAGGGGTTGCTCGTTTAAAGGACATCGGCGGGAGTAATGACCAGTCTTGTTGCATTTGTAGCAAACGGGTGGTCCATACCGGTTGCTGTTGCTGGTTCTTCCTCTTTGCATCCAAGGGACGTCTTCTGGGCTGTCGGCGAGCTGGATCTTCTCCGGTGGCTTGGTCTTTGGTAGAAGCTGGAGGGCGGCAAGGATCCAGGTGACTTCTTTGCTCAGGCGCTGAACTTGCGATGTTAAATCTTCTGAAGTCTCAGACGTTGCGGCGGCCGCTGGTGAGGCAAGTGGAGGGGGCTCCACCGAGACGGGGGCAGTGTCAGCCGGCCAGGGTGATAGAGTGGGAGCACTATCTTCAAATGGTTGTAGGGCCTTTATGGCCCGGTCCTTTAGGACCGCAAAGTTCAAGTCCGGGTGCTCCAAGGCCCACAGCCGCAGCTGTTTGCGATCCTCAGCGGACCCCAGTCCCTGCAAGAACTGCTCCACCAGCATCTTATTGCTCTCAATCTCATTGATGGAGTCTGTCTGCCTCAATGTACGCAAGGCGATCTGCACCCTCAAGGTATAGTCCCAGATGTTATCTTGGGGGCGCTGCCAGCAATGGTAGAACTGCATTCGTAACTCCGCTTCTGTGCGGGTTTCAAAGGCGACCTGCAACTTGTCAAAAATGGCGGTTACCGAGGCCCGGTCAGCATCGGCCCAAGTCTCCACTTCTTGCTCGGCGGCGCCGGTCAGCTGCCCCAGCACTGCCGCTGCACGCTGTTTGACAGTCATGGCGTACATATCAAGGACGGCACATATCTTCTTCTTGAATACCTGCAGGGCATCGGGTCGTCCATCATACTGAGGTAACCAGGCAGCGCCGGGCATGTAAGGTAAGGTGATCAGCATGACTTGGGTGACTGCCGGAATCATAGGCCCCACCGCTCCTGCAACCGGAGCGGGAGCCGCTGCATCTTCGCCTGCCGCTTCGTTCGCGGGCGCCGCCGTTCCCGTCATTGACGACATTTGGTGCGGACATCTTCCCGCTGCTCCTCCTTGGTTTTTCGGAAGCAGACCTTTGATGCGACTTGCTAGTTTCGATTTCAGCCTCAGGGTTTACCTTCCGGCCTTGTTCCCAAGGCTTCAGCTTCGCACCCTTTTCTCGGGGACAAAGACGCTGGGCTGTTGTTTTTTGTGCCCAAATATGGCGGCAAAGATGGCGGTTTTCAAAAATTTTGCAGCGAAGCACCGCTGACAGTCCAGAACAAGGCGCACTTTCACCAAGTAAGTGAATGGGTAAGAATCCTGTTCGTGACGCTGCTCGGATCCGGATCTACGGTGTGGCTCGAGGGGTTCTCCGGACCTGGGGATCGCGCGGACACTCCGAATATAGGGGGGGATGTATTTATACGGGGTTGTTTGTAAAATGTCTGTGACGCCACCCACGGTGTGTGGTGATATGTAGCACTACCGCTGCAGTTGTGGAACTCCCACAGGTGATGGTCTGGCAGCTGGATGTTAACCCCTCCGTGGGTAGGGATGGATGCCCCGGGGCCCAGTGTCTCTATGTTGAGGAGGGTGATTGCAGGGGCCGGCGTACCCGGGCACACAAGTCTTGTGGTAAACCAAGGTGATGGTGGCCAGCTGCCTCAGACGGGTGTATCTGATCCCACACCCGGGCTGGTACTCAAGGTCTCTGTCCTCTGTACTCAGTGTTTTGTAGATAGGACTTCCCAGTTTGAAACACAGGAGTCCACTCCCGGTCCTTTTGTTGGGAGCCGTGCCCTTCTGACGCTGACCCTTGGGATATTTGGGCCCTGACGGTGGCCTTATCCCTCTCGGTGGGTGGTTGTCTACTTTTCGGGACTTACGTTGGGACAGTATACAAGGCACTCCCAAGATGATTTGTGTATTTTTTTTATATTCAGTCTTTCAATTTTTTTTGTATTTTTGATCAATTTTTTTGACCCAATATGAATTTTGAATATTGTGAATAATACATAATTGACACATGTATGTCATTTATTACCACTGTTTGTATGGTCTTTTTTCCTCTTTGTTGTACACCATTTATTTTGTATTTATTTTTGTATTTATTTATTTCTGTATAGTGCTACTGAGGAAGGTCCACATAGGACCGAAAATATTTTTGTTACGCACATGAATAAATATTTCTTCAAATCATCTTGGGAGTGCCTTGTATACTTCTCACTGTTTGGCTTTGGAACCTGAAGTGCACCCCAATATCTCCTAGACGCAAATATAGGAAGTGCCATTCTCTTCTTGCTTAGGTTGGGACAGGACCTATAATCCTGCCCTCAATTGGTTAATTAGCTAGGCCGTCGGTGCCGGTCCTGGCTTCAGGGTCCAAGTACCCCTCTGTACACACGGTTTCCAGGTAAGTTCTCCGGTGTCGGTACCAGCAGGCTCCAACCCTGCCCCGGTCCACCTCGGATCCACCTAGCCGTCTTCCCGTCTCCTGCAGACTCTGGCTACCGTCTGCCACCTAGCCAAGGTGTCAGGGCTCCGACCCTGGCACCTGTCAGTTTTGCCTGACCTCTTACTTCACACTCCAAACTTAATCTCTATCAGACTGTTTTTCCCGCCCTGGGCTCTCCAGACCCCTAGGTGGGCGTGTCACAACCGCCTGGTCCGCCCACTGGTGTGTTTGTCCTTTCCTGAGGGGGGTGACTAGGGTTTCAGGTCAGCTGCTGTAACCCTTTGTGGGATTGGTGTTCTGCGGGGCCTATTGGTGTATCTACCTGGTTTTCCAGGGCACTACATATACACATCAGTTTTACCATATAGTGAACACGGTGAATAAAATGTCCGAAAAACAATCATGCATTTGCACTTTTTTGCAATTTTTTTGCTGTTTTCCAGTACACTATATGGTAAAACTTTCAGTTAAAAGTACAGCTCGTCCCGCAAAAAATAAACCCTGCTATTGCAAGATTGATAGAGAAATAAAAAAGTTACGGCTCTTGGAAGAAGAGGAGCGAACCCCCCCCCCCCAGAAAATCACCCGGAGGTGAAAGGGTTAAAGATGCACCAAGAAATGAGTGACGTTGAGCATTGTAGATGCAGTAGTCGGTCAAGGAAACAGTGCAGTACTTTAAAGACATAACATGATCACTTTCTTTCTGAATCAGAAAATATCCCTCAGCCCCATCAGCTTAGAACTTATTGCAACCAATGGATCCCAGTTATGACATTGGAGTCAGACTGACACCTCGGCCGCAGTCAGCTTCATTAATTTAAATGTCAGTAATGTAGAAATAAACCATCAGCTGTGTGATAAAAAGAACATTTTACAAAATATCCTGTTCAGGAAGATGTAATTGAACATAATATAATGTATAATTAACTCCTTCATGCACCGATACTCTAATAATATGTAGAATATAATGTTCTGACAATATCAATAGTGATATTTTAATTGCTCTGTATGAAAACATAAAGCTGCTCCCCCGGATTATCTCTATAGCTTCATATATCAAGCAGAGTTATAGCACATCTATATGAAATGCACTGTAAAGAAATAAGAGCGTCCTGTCCCTTTAAATTCTGTGTGTTCCATGACACTGGTCAGCAGCCAATAAGATTACTGTATTTTAATCTGGAAAAATAAACACAAACAAACTGTCACTCCTCCTCAGTCTGTTGCAGACAGTAACCAGTGGAGATGGATGTCGGTGAGTCGCTGCCATCACATCCCCTGATGACCTGACAGTGATTTATCTCATCTCCTCGATGCTTCATTGCTGTTATCCGGAAACCACTGATGATTTTACCATTTCACCTAAACTCAAAATAGGCGAGAACACCGGGCAGAGCAGAGAATTCTGCCACAACAGCTGTTGTCACCGGCCACTAGGGGGCGATATCAGTGCAATCTGTATTTACTGGTGCACTGTGCTCCCCCTAGTGGCTGCAGGAAAGTAGAATTTTATGTTGAGGTTACACAGGACACTGCTGCCAATATTATTTATTGGGGCATTATTTACCACTAATGTCAGTGTGATTAGTGTCCTGGCACTGTTATTGGGGGTTCGGCTCGATGTGCTGGTAATGAAGTCACTTTCGCTGTAATTTTTGTGTGGTTACCTGTATTTATTTGCATGAAGAACATAGAAATCCATCTATGCCATATATCTTTATATACAGGCCCCAGTAAAATCCAATGTGCAATGTTTTGCATGTGGTATTACCTATACTGGAGACTACAAACACCCAGTAAAGACTTTGCTCCATGTGATCATGTTGCCTCCATGTGTGGGTGTAATGGAGTCCGATACCTGGGGGGACGCTCACTATGACTATGTTTATTAAGCTGCAGTGTTTGTGTCTTTATCAGATCTATGAATAAATCTTTTTTGGATTCAGAGATTTTCCCATGGATTCATCAGTACAGGACATTTACAGGATGGCAGCGAGCCGCAGCTCTCTGGGGGTCTGCAGCTTTATTATACACGGACCCTCGTTCTATTGTCCTTCCCTGATGAGTGGACACTCACCGGATTCTGTTTTTTTACGACTCCCACCGACATCAAGAATGCGTCTTCGTTTCTGGATACTTCTCATGTGAGATTATTATTTTAAATATGAAGAATTTCCAGTTAATCTGAGAATAAAGTGTCATTCCTATAATGCAGCATTTAATAATCCAGACCATGTACAGTATTAGTCTAGCACAGAATTACAGCACAATGCAGATTGAGCAGAAAGTCAGTTAGAAAATAGTTTTCCATAGTAATTTGTGTGATTTTCTGTGCACAGAATCATTCAGAATTCAGCAGGTCACGGTGATTTGGGTTAGGCCTAAAACACACTTCCGCATATAAAACGTCCGTATGACACGGTCCGTTTTTCGGGTCCGTGTTCCGTATTTGTGGGGCGTTTCTCCGGTACGTATGGCATCCGTGTGATGGCGTATGCGAGCCGTGTGCACGTGTGGAATGTCCGTATTGTCATGAAATACGTACGTGTGCAGTCCGTGTGCTGTCCGTTTATAAAGACCCGCATTCTTACCCAATTAACGTTGTTAATCATTCATCATGAGATCCTGGTGTTTTTGTTTGCCATCAACTGACCTGATAGATTGGTAACCAGTGTTTCAGATTTCGTGATTAAAAACGGACACGGGCGATACGTGCTGAACACGGACATACTCCGTGTGCGGTCCGTGCAGGCACGGACCCATAGACTAAAGCGGGTCCGTGCCTGCGTGTTGCCGGCCAAAAACGGACATGTCGTCTGTGTTGAAAAGCGCACACACGTACTTACGACATGGACACACGTTCCGTGTGATTTTACGTACGTGTGCCATCTTCCATTGAATAACATGGGTCTCCATGTGTACGTGTCTCCGGTACGTGCAAATACGTACCGCACACGTACAAATTACACGGATGTGTGTTGCGGATCTTAAAGGAATTTTCTTGCAATTTTAAAAAAAGTTTGTTTAAAAGAACTGAAGTCCTCAGTGGTTGATACCTTTTAATGGCTAACTGAAAAGATGGTAAGCAAGCTTTCGAGACTCCCAGGTCTCTTCTTCAGGCTCAGTATAACACAAAAGCTGAAGAGTCACATATTTATACATATATATATATATATATATATATATATATATATATATATATATAGTTGCTATTATTACCATCTTTTCAGTTAGCCATTAACAGGTATCAACTACTGAGGACTCTCAGTTCTTTTAAACAAACTTTTTTTATCTCTACTGGCTAACACGGTACAAAGATATATTTTACCTTGCAATTTTAAGGATCTGACGCTTTCTGGACATTGTATAATTGATCCCATTATCTGCTTGTCTTTTCTCTCCAGCTTGTCCCAGCACCAAGGAGGAGGCAGAAAAGCAACTTCTCATCTACGGCACCAAATTCCTCCCATCACCGATCTTCAAGACGGAGGTGACTGATCACACCGCATATTATGTTCATAGATGTAAAGGAACATCTTAACATGCAATTAACTGACGCTTCTTTTCTTAGCGCCTGATGCCGACCAAACACGAAGCTCAGGAAAAATATCTGCCGTTTCCTTTATATGAAAAAAGACCTGAGCTGCTGTCACAAACCGAGCTATGCTCGACCTCGTTCGGTTCGCTTCCTTGAGTCTCAGGTACTAACCCGGACATCTAGGTGTTTTCAGCCTAAAGGGCGCTTTACACGCTGCAAATCACTGCCCGTGGCAGACAGTATCGGAGGTACGAGTCACACGAACTTACCTGCCTAACGACGTCGCTGTGGGCGATGAACAACCTCTTTTTCAGGCGGCGTCACAGCATCGTCAATCAGCAGGCCACTAATAAAAGTGGAGGGGCGGAGAGTAGCCGCTTTCACTTCACTCTCACCTTGTTACCGTAGGATGCAGGAACGCTGTTGTTCGTCGATTCTGGGGTGCCACACATAGCGATGTGTGCTGCCTCAGGAACGACAAATAACCTGCGTCCAGCACGAGCAACGATATTTGGAAAATGAATGACGTGTCAACGATCTACGATTTGGTGAGTATTTCTGATCGTTAGTGGTCGCTTGTACGTGTCATACGCAACAACGACGCTAACAAGGCCGGATGTGCGTCACGAATTCCGTGACCCCAACGATATCTCGTTAGCGATGTCATTGCGTGTAAAGCGGCCTTAAGTCCTGGGTTGTGCCTAACTCTAGGTGTGTATGTGTGTGTGGATGTAGGTATGTGTGTGTATATATCTCCTATAGACTCATATTAGGGGCTATATATAATCTTCATTAAATAGTATTAATTTATCTGTCAGGTGCTGAGGCAGAATACTGACAGGGAATGTGTGTGCAGAGGGCGGGCAGAGGGCAGGGCTGGACACTGAGGCCGGGCGGTGCCAGCTGTGACTGTGAAGTTTGGCAGTCAAACATGTCATGTTTGGTTGAGCTGCATGTAAACAAAGCGCTGCAGAGAATAAAGTGATAATTTAAGAGGAACAAAAGTTAGAAAACAAAAAAAAAATGTAGGGGTGTTTTATATGACAATACAGCACAGATTAGCTTAAAAAAATTTTTGGAGCTTGTCGGACAACTCCTTTAAATAATTACAGTGCTGGAGGGGGAGAGCAACTCAGGGATGAGGGGGGCAGGGAGCCATATTTGCATACAGAGGTCCCTGCTCTGCTGGATATGGAGCTGGTGGGCGCAGCCTCCCCTGGGCTCTGATAAATCACGTCATTCTCTGTGCGGCAGGCAGCTTCTGCAGACATGGATTCTTCCTCCTGCAGGCCCAGTTGAGGAGGGAGCCCATGTCAGCTCAGAATAACCATATGCGTTCAGCTGATCGGACCTGCTTCTCCTGCTAGTGTTCAAGCTGCAGCAGGCAAAGGAAATCCCCATATGTTTTCAGGCCCTAGGGGCCCCCTCCCACTCGGGGCCTCTGTGCAACTGCACATGCTGCACTGGCTGTATGTCAGCCAGTGTAGGCCAATATATCCCCCAGTATACAGTGCAACACACAGTACACAGGTCAATATGTCCCCCAGTATACAGCGCAACACAGTACACAATAATATGCCCCTAGCCCTTAACAGTAGAGAGTGCAGCACCTCTCCTCGCAGGGTAAAGTGTAGCAGACCTCAGCCCCTCATAATTAACATAGCAATAAACCCCCAGGCCCATATAATATACACAGCTAAACCCCCCCAGAAGGCACTTTTTCCTCTCTCGCCGCTCCCCCCGCTGTCTCTCACCCGTGCACTCTTCTCTCCCCCTGCACTCTCTTCTCTGCCGCCTCCCCTCCCCCGCTCTATCTCTCACCCGTGCACTGTCTTCTCTCCCCCTGCACTCTCTCCTCTGCCCCCCGCTTTGTATCTCACCCATGCACTCTTTCTCCCCCTGCACTCTCTTCTCTGCTGCCCCATCCCCCCACTCTGTCTCTCACCCAAGCACTCTGTTCTCTCCCCCTGCACTTTCTTCTCTGACCCCCATTCTGTCTATCACCTGTGCACTGTTTTCTCTCCCCCTACACTCTCTTCTCTGACGCCCCCTCCCCCCGCTCTGTCTCTCACCCGTGCACTCTGTTCTTTCCCCCTGCAATTTCTTCTCTGCCCCCCGTTCTGTCTATTACCCATGCACTGTCTTCTCTCCCCCTGCACTCTCTTCTCTGCCTCACCCCCGCTCTGTCTCTCACCCATGCACTATTTCTCCCTTCTCACTTTTTTCTCTCCCGCCCTTCCCCCCCGCTGTGTCTCTCACCCATGCACTGTCTTCTCTCACCCAGCACTCTCTTCTCTGCCACCCCCTCACTCTGTCTCTCACCCGTGCACTCTGTTCTCTCCCCCTGCACTCTCTTCTCTGCCGCCCCCCTCCCCCCACTCTGTCTCTCACCCGTGCACTGTCTTCTCTCCCCATGCACTCTCTCCTCGGCTGCCCCCCCGCTCTATCTCTCACATGTGCACTGTCTTCTTTCCCCCTGCACTCTCTTCTCTGCCACCTCCGCCGTTCTGTATCTCACCCGTGCACTCTGTTCTCTCCCCCTACACTCTCTTCTCTGCCACCCGCCCGCGCTGTCCCTCACCCGTGCACTGTCTTCTCTCCCCCTGCACTCTCTTCTCCGCCGCCTCCCTCCCCCTGCTCTGTCTCTCACCTGTGCGCTGTATTCTCTCCTCCTGCACTCTTTTCTGCCGCCCCCCGCTCTGGATCTTACCCGTGCACTCTTTCTCCCCCTGCACTCTCTTCTCTGCCGCCCCCTAACCCCGCTCTGTCTCTCACCCGTGCACTCTGTTCTCTCCCCCTGCACTTTCTTCTCTGCCCCCTGTTCTGTCTATCACCCGTGCACTGTCTTCTCTCCCCCTGCACTCTCTTCTCTGCCGCACCCCCGCTCTGTCTCTCACACATGCACTGTCTTCTTTCCCCCAGCACTCTCTCCTCTGCCCCCCTGCTCTGTCTCTCACCCATGCACTGTATTTTCTCCCCCTGCACTCTCTTCTCTGCCGCCCCTCAACTCCACTCTGTCTCTCACCTGTGCACTGTCTTCTCTCCCCTTGCACTCTCTTCTCTGCTGCATCCCCGCTCTGTCTCTCACCGGTAAACTCTTTCTCCCGATGCAGTCTCTGTTCTCTGCCGCCCCCCTCCCCCCGCTCTCTCTCACCCGTGCACTGTCTTCTCTCCTCCTACACTCTCTTCTCTGCCGCCCCCCACTCTGTATCTCACCCGTGCACTCTGTTCTCTTCCCTACACTCTTTTCTCTGCCACCCCCCGCTCTTTATCTCACCCGTGCACTCTGTTCTCTCCCCCTGGAATCTCTTCTCTGCCTCCCCTGCTCTGTCTCTCACCCGTGCACTGTCTTCTCTCTCTCTGCACTCTCTTCTCTGCCATCCCCCTTCCTCCCACTCTGTCTCTCACCCGCGCACTGTCTTCTCTCACCCCGCACTGTCTCCTCTGCTGCCCCCCCGCTCTGTCTCTCACCTGTGCACTCTTTCTTCCCCTGCATTCTCTTCTCTGCCCCCCTCTCTCACCCATGCTTTATCTTCTTCTCCATGCTGTGATAAGTGTAGCCTGCTTACAGCTAGGTGATGAAGAGATCAGTGCTACTGACCGTAGTGTCAGGTGACGTCCCTGCTCTCTGCTCCTGACTGTACTCAAAAGCCAGGAGCGCCGGAGGCTGCATTCATCACAGTGTGAGGAGAGAGACAGCGCATGGGGGAGGGGGAACACAGTTACCTGGGCACCATAAATCACAATGAGCTTTAGCAAACAGCGCTGATGGTGTCCTAGACAGAGAGGGCCCCCTGTTTGTCCAGGACCCGGGCACATATAGGGCACAGATAGCAGCACACAGGGAGCGGGAAGAGTACGGAATGTGGGGAGGGTGCGGGGAAAGATGAGAGGGGTAGGCTCATCGCACTGTACCTGCCCAGCAGGGCAGCTACATGACGTCGAACAAGATGTTCGAAACGCGTACCATCTTCTCATAGTTCTCATATGGTTTTATGATCATGAACTTGCAATTTTAATACATATCTATTAAAAACAGAAGTTTTATTTTTCAATGGACTTGGATGCTGGAGATTCTTTTCTTTTTCCTTGGATTCTACAGCCAGGCTGGCTATATCATCCATGCACCATCCTCTAAATACTGGTTTCCATGCAAGTCGGGTGAGCTGGATTTGTTTTTTCTTTACATGAATTCATTTAGGTATGTGTTTGTCATTTAGAACATACATGTGCTTCACAAAATTTTATAACATTTGGTTGTGATACTGAAAAAATACATTTTTGCCAAAGCATTGCTTTATATAGAAGAAATCAATCTCCTGTGAACGCTGGCCACGGGCTGATTTTCACATAAGTACTGTGATGACAGACAAAGGGGTCATCAACTGAGCCCTGGCTGTCATGACAATATATCAATCATGACAACAGTCATATTGTGGGTGCCCTGATGAGAGCTCAAAAGAGCACCCCATGGTGGCATGCATTAAATGCAACTGTCAGAGATTGATACTGTAATTTAACAGGTTGACAGCTGTAGGTGGTGTGCCGCTCCAAAAGGGGCTGCCTTTATCTGCAGGGAAAGATGCGGGCTTGGCATGCACTCCTACATCAAAGGTAGGGAGATGACTAATGACAGACATACAACTGCATCTCAATAAATTAGTATAAAATCAAAAAGTTAATATATTTCAGTAATTCAATAGAAAAAGAGAAACACATATATTATATAGAGTCATTACAAACAGAGTGATCAATTTCAAGTGTTTATTTCTGTTAATGTTGATGATTATGGCTTACTGCCAATGAAAACCCAAAAGTCATTATCTCAGAAAATTAGAAAAATTACCACAAAAAACTTGCAAAGGCTTCCTAAACATTTAAATGGTCCCTTAGTCTGGTTCAGTAGGCTACACAATCATGGGGAAGACTGCTGACATGACAGATGTCCAGAAGGCAGTCATTGACACACTCCACAAGGAGGGTAAGCCATAAAAGGTCATTGCTAAAGAAGCTGGCTGTTCACAGAGTGCTGTATTCAAGCATATTAATGGAAAGTTGAATGGAAGGAAAAAGTGTGGTAGAAAAAGCGCAAGCAATCCAGATGCGTCTTACCTGGGCCAAGGAGAAAAAGAACTGGACTGTTGCTCAGTGGTGCAAGATGTTGTTTTCAGATGAAAGTAAATTTTGCATCTCATTTGGGAATCAAAGTCCGAGAGTCTGGAGGAAGAGTGGAGAGGCTACAATCGAACCTGCTTGAGGTCTAGTGTGAAGTTCCACAATCAGTGATGGTTTGGGGAGCCATGTCATCTGCTGGTGTAGGTCCACTGTGTTTTATCAAGAGCAAAGTCGGCGCAGCCGTCTACCAGGAGATTTTAAAGCACTTCATGCTTCCCTCTGCCAACAAGCTTTTAGGAGATGGAAATTTAATTTTCCAGCAGGACTTGGCACAGTGTCCACACTGCCAAAAGTACCAATACCTGGTTTAATAACCACGGTATCACTTTGCTTGATTGGCCAGCAAACTCGCCTTACCTAAACCCCATAGGAAGATGGTCTAGACACACCAGACCCAACAATACAGACGAGCTGAAGGCTGCTATCCATAACACCTCAGCAGTGCCATAGTCTGATCGCCTCCATGCCACGCCGCATTGATGCAGTAATTCATGCAAAAGCAGCTCTGACCAAGCATTGAGTGCATATACTGAACAGACTTTTCAGTAGGAGACAACATTTCTGAGTTTAAAGTAATTTTTTCATTTGGTCTTATATAATATTCTAATTTTCTGAGATAATGACTTATGGGTTTTCATTAGACGTAAGCCATAATCATCAACATTAACAGACATAAACATTTGTAATAGATCACTCTGTGTGTAATGACTCTATATAATATATGTGATTCACTTTTTCTATTGAATTATTAAAATTAACTTTTTGATGATATTCTAACTTACTGAAATGCACTTGCAGTCTGTCATTAGTCGTAAAGGGGTTAAACCAGATAGTCATACCA
Source organism: Anomaloglossus baeobatrachus (assembly GCF_048569485.1). Lineage (NCBI taxonomy): Eukaryota > Metazoa > Chordata > Amphibia > Anura > Aromobatidae > Anomaloglossus > Anomaloglossus baeobatrachus. The sequence goes on from NC_134358.1 coordinate 167,113,026, forward strand.
AACAAAAGATTTAACAAATACATTTTTGATAAATTTATTTTATGTCAGCATCATTTCTCAAACATCCTTTTAGTTCATTAGGGTGTTAGAAAAGTTAATATTTTGCAGCAATTTTTAAATTTTTTCAAGTAAATTTACAATGTAATTTTTTTACAGGCCTATTAAGTTTTGAAGGGACTTTGGGGGACCTATATATTGGAAAACCTGAGAAGTCATACACTTTACAAAAATGCACCCCTAAAATTATTGTAAACTGCAGCTAATTTGTTAACCCTTTAGATACCCTATTTTTCGGACTATAAGACATACTTCCCCCCCCCCCAAATATTGGGGGAAAGTGGGGGGTGCGTCTTATAGTCTGAATGTGGCTGCAGGGAATGAGGGTGCTGCGGTGGAGCGGGTCATCGGGGCCATGAGCAGGCTGTAGCAGCCTGCCGTGCCCACGTGGGCCCGCTCATTTCATATGCTTCCTCCCGCCAATCATCTCTCAGCGCTGAAATCGGCGCTGACTGGTGAGCGGCATGATGGGCGGGGGATGCGTCTTTAATTAACAGTCGGCCCGCATGATCACCCATGGCAACTATAGCCTGGAGTGATCATGTGTGGCTGTATTCACTGCCCCCCGCGCATCATTATCAGCGCGGGGCGCAGTGAATCAGTATACTCCCCCGTCACCGTTATCTGCAGCATCGCGATCTCCTCCTGTCTGCCGGCCAGCTGATCTGTGTAAAAAACAGTGAGCACAGCGATGACGTCATCGCTGTGCGCACCGCTAGTCTCTACACAGGTCAGCTGACGGGCAGACAGGAGGATGAGCGATGCTGCAGGGGAACAGGGATGGCTCCACACTCCAGCGATGCTGCTGCCGGCACTGACAGGAGGAGGAGCGATGCTGCATGGAGCGAGGAAAGGTGAGCATAAACGTTTATTTTTTTGTGTGCCACAGGATACAGGCCATATAGCACGATGGGGGTATATAGCATGATTGATGGGGGTATATAGCAGGATGGATGGGGATATATAGCAGGATGTGGCCATATACCAGGATGGATGGGGTATATAGCAGGATGCGGTCATATACCAGGATGGATGGGGGTATATAGCATGATGGATGGGGGTATATAGCAGGATGGATGGGGGTATATAGCAGGATGGGGGTATATAGCAGGATGGATGAGGGTATATAGCAGGATGTGGCCAAATACCAGGATGGATAGGGGTATATAGCAGGATGGATGGGGATATATAGCAGGATGGATGGTAGTATATAGCAGGATGGATGGAGGGTATATAGCAGGATGCGGCCATATACCAGGATGGATGGGGGTATATAGCAGGATGGATGGGAGTATATAGCAGGATGGATGGGGGTATATAGCAGCATGGGGGTATATAGCAGGATAAGGGCATATACCAGGATGGCGCTATGTAGCAGGATGGGGGCTATACCATGATTGTGGTATAAAGCAGGATGGGAATATATACCATGATGGCGGTATATAGCAGGATGGGAATATATACCAGGATGGGGGACATATATACTAGGATGGGGATCATATACAAGGCAGGAGGATCATTACCAGGATGAGATACCTTTAGTAGAGAATTTGGGGACATTACCCCCATAACAGAGTCAGCAGCAGATCCTCGACCCATAAGTGTGTCATGACCACATTTTTTGCTTAAAATTTTATTTTCCTATTTTCCTCCTCTAATACCAGGGTGCGTCTTATAGTCAGGTGCGTCTTATAGTCCGAAAAATACGGTACTACAAAGGAATTATGGTGAAATGGAATGAATACATAAAAAATTATATATTTTCCACTAAACTATTGCTTATGCTGCAAATTTTTCATGTTCACAAGGGGTAATGTGACGCCCTGGCGAAACCAGGTAGTCACACATTAGGCCCCTGCATAACACCATCCCTCACCTAGGTTACATACAGCCGACCTGAAACCCTAGTCACCTCCTCAGGGCAAGACAGGCACACCAGTGGGCGGGACCAGGTGGTTAGGGAACGCCCACCTAGGGGTCTAGACAGCCCGGAGCGGGAAAACAAAGAGTTGAAGTTGAGTCGAATTTGGAGTTGAGAGGAGTGAAGGCTGGGGCTAGGTGTTGCTCCAGCGGAGGAGAAGCTCAAGTTGAACGGTGCCAGGGTTGGAGCCCTGGTACCTTGGCTAGGTGGCAGACGGTGGTCCCCGTCGGCAGGCGACGGGAAGACGGCAGCCGGAGATCTGAGGTGGACCGGGACACAGTTGGAGCCCGCCGGTACCAACACCAGAGACCCGACCTGGAAACTGTGCACAGAGGGGGTACTCGGACCCTGAAGCCAGGACCGGAACCAACGACCTAGCTACTCAACCGATTGAGGGCAGGATTTTAGGTCCTGTCCCAACCAAAGTCCCAAAAGCAGACAACCACCCACAAAGAGGGATAGGGCAACCACCAGGGCTCATAGATCCCACGGGTCAGCGTCAGCGGGCACGGCTCCTCAGGTACACAAAAAGCCGGGAGCGGACTCTCGTGTTCCATACCGGGAAGTCTAAACAAACAACAGAACTAGTGCAGAGGAAAAGACGGCGACCACCAGCCCGGGTGGGGGACCAGAGTACAACCGGCCGCGGCGGCCGGCCACCAGCACCTTGGTGTACCAAAAGACTCATGTGATTCATTTAATTGTGAGTGACCAAACACCCCCTGGTACGTCCGGGCGCGCAGGCCCCTGCCATCGCCATACCCTGCACAGAGACACTGGGTCCCGGGGCAACCATCCCTACCCACGGAGGGGTTAACATCCAGCTGCCGCTACATCTCCCCTGGGTGTCCCACAACAGCAGCGGTGATGTCCCACTTCACCACACACCGTGGGTGGTGTCACGAACTGAATACAGCCAAGCCCGTACAACTACGTCCCCCTTTTCATTTGGCGTCTCCGGAGGATCCCTCGAGCCACACAGCGGGTCCAGATCTGAGCAGCCCAGCTGCTACAAGCGTGGGGGCGGCACACCCCAAAAACTGGCGTCACGAGCAGGATTGTAACCCATCCCCCTTACTGGTGGAAGTGCGCCTTGATTTGGATAGTCAGCGGTGATCCGTTGAAAATTTTCCAGAAGTCACCATTTTGCCGCCATTTTTAGGCGCGAAAAACAATAGCCCAGCGTCTTTTCCCCCGAGAAAGGGCGCGAAGCTGAAGCCCCGCCCCCTGGGAACGAGGCCGGAAGGAAACAACATCCTGAGGCCGAAAGTGAAACTGACCAGCCGCACGAAGGAGTGCTTGCAAAAGACCGAGGGGGAGAAGCGAGAAGAGGTCAGCGCCTAATCCCGATGCTGGAGTCGCGCCAACCGCTGGAGTGGCGGCGCTCCGAGGAGGAGTGGGGACTCCCGCGGAGGAACACGAATCAGATTGCTTACCACTGGGAACCGCTGCCTGGCTAGAGTGGGAGCTAGCGAGATTCTGTGTCTGGGTGCAGACGCAGTCACTGCAGCAGGTGCTGGAATGGAAAGCGGAGGTCCGGAGAATGGTAGCCGTGGTGTGGGCCCGTGAGAGCCGAGCCGCCCATACATCGCCGCATCGGGAGAGAGGTACACAGACCATTCCGACCTCATTGACCTGCCTGGAGTCGAGCCTGTTCCCTATGTGGTGGGAGAGTGCCGGCCGGCACAGCTCCCTGGAGCCGCAGCATCACCTGCTATACCACCTCCGTTCCCGATAGAAGTTCAGATCTCCGGGATGCATTGCAGCTGGTCCAGAGGTGCAGAACCCTGAGTGCCGAGTGAGCCATACGGCCCAATGCAGCAGTGGTAGCGGAACCCCGGCTACCCCAGTTATGCAGGTCCCCGTTGGGACCGTTCACCGTTCCTGATGTTTAAAAGTCTTAAAAATGGACCACGGCTTTGGACTGGAAAGCCAACCCAAGAACTATTGGGCCTTGTAAATAGTCCCTGACCACCCTTCTCACCCTGCTGCAGTCTCTGGTGAGGCTGATTGGAGGAAGGGCCTGCAGTAGAGTAGGCCGAGGCCCAGTCACCATTGAGACTGGTGACTATCCTCCAGACCAGGGGTCCCGGACTTGGGGCCCGTCACAAAAGACTGCCAGGTAAGGAACTTTTTACCCGGCCCATAAGGGCAACACCCGGACCTGTCCTGGACTTGGGCAAGGGGTGCGTACCAGTGCTTAGCGGTGGCACCAGGGGGCAGATTGTTCTGGGTGGGGGTGAGGTGAGAAGGACCCAGTCCGTCCTGTCCCGGTTTAAATGTGAAACGTTTAAGCAATGTGCCTCCCGTAAGGGAAGAAAAACCAATATATTAATGTTAATATACTTGTAAACTGTTTCTCTTTTTCTACTTTTCAGTTCCAGTTAAATAAACGCTGGTGGTTGGACAGCCCACAGACGGTCTGTATTAAACCAAGGGGGAATGTGACGCCCTGGCAAAACCAGGTAGCCACACATTAGGCCCATGCATAACCCCATCCCTCACCTAGGTTACATACAGGCGACCTGAAACCCTAGTCACCCCCCTCAGGGCAAGACAGGCACACCAGTGGGCGGGACTAGGCGGTTAGGGAACGCTAACTTAGGGGTCTAGACAGCCCGGGGCGGGAAAACAGAAAGTTGAATTTGAGTCGAAGTTGAAGTTGGAGTTGAGAGGAGTGAAGGCTGGGGCTAGGTGTTGCTCCAGCGGAGGAGAAGCTCAAGTTGAACGGTGCCAGGGTTGGAGCCCTGGTACCTTGGCTAGGTGGCAGACGGTGGTCCCCGTCGGCAGGCGACGGGAAGACGGCAGCCGGAGATCCGAGATGGACCGGGACAGGGTTGGAGCCCGCCGGTACCGACACCAGAGACCCGACCTGGAAACCGTGCACAAAGGGGGTACTCGGACCCTGAAGCAAGGACCGGAACCAACGGCCTAGCTAATCAACCGATTGAGGGCAGGACTTTAGGTCCTGTCCCAACAAAAGTCCCAAAAGCAGACAACCACCCACAAAGAGGGATAGGGCAACCGCCAGGGCCCATAGATCCCACGGGTCAGCGTCAGCGAGCACGGCTCCTCAGGTACACAAAAAGCCGGGAGCGGACTCCCGTGTTCCATACCGGGAAATCTAAACAAACAACAGAACTAGTGCAGAGGAAAAGACGGCAACCACCAGCCCGGGTGGGGGACCAGAGTACAACCGGCCGCGGCAGCCGGCCACCAGCATCTTGGTTTACCAGAAGACCCGTGTGATTCATTTCATTGTGAGTAACCAAACACCCCCTGGTACGTCCGGGCGCGCAGGCCCCTGCTTTCGCCATACCCTGCACAGAGACACTGGGTCCCAGGGTAACCATCCCTACCCACAGAGGGGTTAACATCCAGCTGCCACTACATCTCCCCCGGGTGTCCCACAACAGAAGCGGTGATGTCCCACTTCACCACACACCGTGGGTGGCGTCACAAACTGAATACGGCCAAGCCCGTACAAATACGTCCCCCTTTTCATTTGGCGTGCCCGCGTGACCCCCGGGTCCGGAGGATCCCTCGAGCTCACACAGCGGGTCCGGATCCGAGCAGCCCGGCTGCTACAGGCGTGGGGGTGGCACAGTAATAGGAGAAAATGGACACTGAAATATATTACTCAATTTCTCCTGATCGTGGCAATATCCCTTATGTGGTCAAAAACTGATATTTCAGTGCACTGCAGTCCTCAGAAAGGGAAGAAGCACCATTTCTAATTTGGAGCATAAATTTGACTGGAAAAGCTTGCAAAAACCATATCTCATTTCCAGAGTCCCCGAGTTACCAAAACAGTAAAATATGCTGTATATAGAACAAGTGATCAGACTATTGCATGTTCAAGTCCCCTAAGGAAAATATTAAATATAGTACAAAATAGAAAAAAATTTCATTGGTTTTATGCAGATTCATGTGTAGCGCCCCTGCGGTTAACTGGTGCCACTACAAATAGACCTCCAGTAGTGGCAAGCTGAATTCTTATCACCTGTGCCAAAACAGACCAGTATATCGCATCGACAACACCCACACCACACCATCCACACCACTAGAGGGCACTGACAGAGACACAGGATCAGCAGGGTTGGTCTCTTAAAGTATAAATCCAACCCCCCTGTAGTTAGGACCCTGGGGAGAGCGGAGGGTGTGAGTGGGCGTAGTCGGCATGTGAGGGGGTGTGTGAAGGTGGTGACGGAAGTGGAGCGAGCAAGCTGCTGCATGCAGAGCAGCAGAGGAACGCATAGAAAGAGTGAAGTGTGGAGAGGCTGAAGCCACCTGGAGCCTGTATGCAAGCCACCAACAGGAGGAGGAGTGCCCGCTTAGAGTGGAGGTGATCCAGGCTCGGGGACAGAGGGATCCCTTGGAAGGAGGACCCAGGGCTCAACACGGGACTCGGCACGCAGCGGGGAGCAAACCCCCAGGACAAGGTTCAGATCCAGGTCGACTTGTCGAGTTTTGCACGGCCGGTGGGATTCACAGCCTACGGTCGACCCCAAGAGTCTGAGGCATAGGCAGCACAGAGAGGGCCCGGGTCGAACCCATTAAATTAGCTCAAGCTGCTCAGCAGCAGGACCAGAGAAACTCCAGTTCTCCAACGGCTCCACGCCAGGGAGGACAACAAACCCCAGGAGTGCCAGGGAGAGTGTGGCCAGGTTCACAGTACAGGTAGTGGGACTCAGCAACCAGAGCAGCCAGCATGTCCAGAGGCAGCCTTTTCCAGTTGCACCAGTAAAAGACTTGGACTGTGTTACTTGTGTGGATCTCAGTTATTGCCGAGCACCTCTACCTCATCTGCAGAACATTGCATAATGCAATGGGCACAGAGACCCGGATCCGAGCGGCTCGAGCCAAACTGCTCTGGGGCACCAAAGCTCGGGGGAGCTGGCGTAGTCGGACTATCCCCTTTAAATTAACCCCTTTTTATTGCGCACCACGGGGCCACGACTGCACAACCACTGGCTCGGCGATGGGTGCACAGGGAACGGATCGAGCTACTGCAATCCCTCGGGGTCCCGTGCCGGTGCCGCAACTTTGGTGTAGTTGGCAGGATACCAACTAGACCCGCTAATACGGGTGACAGCGTGCCTTTTTGGAACTATTTGTTTGTTTTTAAGGACTTTGGCGCCATTTTTACAAAATTTTATTTTGCCGCCATTTTTCTGGACTGTAAATATTTGCTGCGCCACAGCTACAAAGGGCGCGAAACTGGAGCTCCTGCCCCCAGGGAGTGGCTCCAGGATGTAGGCGGAAAATTACAACTGCAGAGACCCCGGAACTCTGCAAGAGACGAGAAACCTGTTCCGGATGCCCGTGGGAGAGGATGTCTGCCATGGAGGAGCCAGAGACCAGTGAGCTGGAACCAGGCACAGCTGCCTGGCTGGACTGGGAGCTCACCCAGTTTTGCCTCCAGGTACGGGCATGGCACTTGGAGCAAACTCGGGGCTGGCGGGAGGAGCTCCGGAGACTGGTGGCTGCCGTACAGATCCGTGAGGACCGGGCCGCACCCAGAGTGACCCACCGGCATGTTGCCACTCAGACCCCCTTGCTGCTGCCTTTGGGCGTGGGACCAGTTCCAGGCTCAGCGCGGAGAGTCCCGCTGTCAGAGTTTATTAGCTGCCAGGTGGTGGGCTCGGAGGTGATGGCCAGACCAGAGACGGTCACAGAACCCCGGCCGCTGACTGGGGATCCAGCTCCTGCCCCCATACCAGAGATGGTCACAGCACCCCAGTCGCTGACTGGGGATCCAGCTCCTGCCCCCAGACCAGAGACAGTCACAGCACCCCAGTCGCTGACTGGGGAGCTAGTTCCTGCCTCCCGACCAGAAGCGGTCGCTGCACCTCAGTCGCTGGCTGGGGATTTTGTTGTTCCAGCTTCCCGGCCCCTGATAACGTCACCACTTGCCATCGCGGAGGACGCCGTCAGTGACCCAGCCTCAACTGAGTTGTCACCTGCTGCTGCCAGGGCTCCGACAGCGGATCCACAGGAGGTGAAACAACCTGCCCCATTCGGGATCCCCATTTGTTCCCCACCTCGGATTGTCCGGCCAGCCAGCGTGAGTGCTGCACCGTCACCGGAAATCGAGGAGGCGTGCCAGGCCATAGTAGTGAAGTTGGCCCGGGAGCGGAAGGAAAGGGAGGCCCGGAGGACCCAGGTGGAGGCACGAGACTTGAGAGAAAAACAGACTTTGAGACTGGCCCATTGGGAGAACCGCGGAATCTCTTACCAGGGTGTGGTGGACCGGTTTAATAAGAAGAAGGGATGGGGATTCATCACTGAGCCGGACCTGCAGCCGAGAGTGTTTGTTTCCCGAAGGGATGTGGTATCCCATCTCCCTAGAGGTCACCCTGCTAGAGACTTGGAACCTGGTGATATCGTTACCTACACCAGGCATCATGGAGAGCGGCGCTTGTACGCCCTGGATGTGGAGCCTCAACCAAGGGGGGGCGCTGTTGAGGTGCCAGCCCCCACTCATGCAAGCACACAGCAGTAAACGGTAGCTGTTTTCCAGTTACCAGAACATACTGTGTTTTGTCCCTGTTGTTACCAGCTACCAGTTTTCCAGGTAGCCACTGCTTTGTTGACCAGTTTACTAATGGGTCATTTTCAAATGTTTTTACCAAAGTCACAGGACTGGTGTGACCAATCTATGGACCAAAAGCTACATGACTGGTTGTAGCCAAAACTCTGTTGTAAAATAAGTTGCACAGTTGTGCCCAACACCAGTTCCAACCTGCAGCCTGCAGTTACACGACTGCCCTAAGATAGCGGCAGGGGCAGGAAGGGTTTGTGGCGGAGCAGGCCAAGACCCCAGTCACCACATAAACTGGTGACAGACTCCCAGGACCTTGTCACCAGTTGTTGACCTGTTGTTACAGGAATGGACGCCAGAGACACCAGGGACTTTGGGTGGGAGACCACTGGCTAGTGGCACCAGAGACTCTGGGTGGTGGGTGTCAAGAGAGGTGGAACCTGGTTTGCAACATTCAAATAATGTACCTCCCGCAAGGGATGATGTTTTGTGTTTAAAAATGTTTTACCTGTTTTACTGCATATAAAAGTTTACAGTACCTGTTGTGTGTGAGCAGTCTGCGGACGTGCTACAGTTAAACAAGGGGGAATGTAGCGCCCCTGCGGTTAACTGGTGCCGCTACAAATAGACCTCCAGTAGTGGCAAGCTGAATTCCTATCACCTGTACCAAAACACACCAGTATGTCGCATCGACAACACCCACACCACACCATCCACACCACTAGAGGGCACTGACAGAGACACAGGATCAGCAGGGTTGGTCTCTTAAAGTATAAATCCAACCCCCCTGTAGTTAGGACCCTGGGGAGAGCGGAGGGTGTGAGTGGGCGGAGTCGGCATGTGAGTGGGTGTGTGAAGGTGGTGAGGGAAGTGGACGAATAGAGGAGTGGAGCGAGCAAGCTGCTGCATGCAGAGCAGCAGAGGAACGCAGAGAAAGAGTGAAGTGTGGAGAGGCTGAAGCCACCTGGAGAGCCTGTATGCAAGCCACCAACAGGAGGAGGAGTGCCCGGTTAGAGTGGAGGTGATCCAGGCTCGGGGACAGAGGGATCCCTTGGAAGGAGGACCCAGGGCTCAACATGGGACTCGGCACGCAGCGGGGAGCAAACCCCCAGGACAAGGTACAGATCCAGGTCAACTTGTCGAGTTTTGCACGGCCGGTGGGATTCAGAGCCTACGGTCGACCCCAAGAGTCTGAGGCATAGGCAGCACAGAGAGGGCCCGGGTCGAACCCATTAAATTGAGGAGGAGTGCCCGGTTAGAGTGGAGGTGATCCAGGCTCGGGGACAGAGGGATCCCTTGGAAGGAGGACCCAGGGGTCAACACGGGACTCGGCACGCAGCGGGGAGCAAACCCCCAGGACAAGGTACAGATCCAGGTCAACTTGTCGAGTTTTGCACGGCCGGTGGGATTCAGAGCCTACGATTGACCCCAAGAGTCTGAGGCATAGGCAGCACAGAGAGGGCCCGGGTCGAACCCATTAAATTAGCTCAAGCTGCTCAGCGGCAGGACCAGAGAAACTCCAGTTCTCCAACGGCTCCACGCCAGGGAGGGCAACAAACCCCAGGAGTGCCAGGGAGAGTGTGGCCAGGTTCACAGCACAGGTGGTGGGACTCCGCAACCAGAGCCGCCAGCACGTCCAGAGGCAGCCTTTTCCAGTTGCACCAGTAAAAGACTTCGGCTGTGTTACTTGTGTGGATCTCAGTTATTGCCCAGCACCTCTACCTCATCTGAAGGACATTGCATTATTTATTTTATCTTTATTTTCTTTTGCTCCACCAAGCCTCCCCCAGGGCACAGAGACCCGGATCCGAGCGGCTCGGGCCAAACTGCTCTGGCGCACCAAAGTTTGGGGGAGCTGGCGTAGTCGGACTATCTCCTTTAAATTAACCCCTTTTTATTGCGCACCACAGGGCCACGGAACCGGGCCAGGCCATGACTGCACAACCACTGGCTCAGCGATGGGTGCACAGGGAACGGGGTGAGCTACGGGGTCCCTCGGGGTCCATGCGGGTGCCGCAAATGCTAATAAAAATCTGCTTTTTAAAGACCCAGTAAAACCTATGAGATTCTGGAAATCTTCTGCGCACACACACACACACACACACACACACACACACACACAAAGATAGACACATTCACACAGACAGACACACACACACACACACACACACACACACACAGATAGACACAGACACACAGACACACACATGTGGCGCCCCTGACCTGGTCAGGCACCACTGAGTACTGCACCCATGCTGGGGACAGTACAATACAGGTAATCCAGAAGGCTGACCGAGGTGTGACTACACAGGCGCATAGTGATCAGGTCTCACACATGTACCTATGAGAGGACCCCTGGGGATCCCAGGAGGGGGAAAAGCCTTCACCTTCACTGGAATAGTGGAGGGGGCCAAAAGCCTCCATCTCCTCTCAAGGGGTGTGGTAAGAGAGCCTGGTTGCTAGGTGGCGTAGGCAAGAACAGGAGAGGAGGAGCAGTGAGCCGGCTCAGTGCAGTGCAGAGTCCAGGGAGCTCCGAGAGGAGCTGACCCCTACCCCTGGGGCTGTTGCAGTCTGACAGCGCCCGCGCAGTGGCTACCGACGGGGGAGAACGGTCACCTAGGAGTGCTACCCGAAACCCGTCTCCAGCTAAAGAGAGAGCACAGAGTGGGAAGTAAGGAGACTGCTAGGGAGTACCAGGCCCAAACGGGCGGCAGATCCCGGAGCGGGGATAGATCCACCTTTCCTTGCTAAACCTGCCGGTGTGGGGCCCTCAAAGCCCACACCACAACACCTAAAAGCCGCAGCCACGTAGCCACAGTTAGGGCCCATAGTTCACAGGAGGCAAGCAGCTGGAGTGATCTGGCCCAGGCAACAAGCAAACGGCAAACGAAGGGGAGAGAGGCTTCAGCAACTTCCCTGGGTGACCCCCATAGGGACTAAAAGTCGGGGTTACCCCAAACCACCAAGGGCTAAGGAAGGCGAGTTGGTAGTCACCATCAGAAGTCAGCCTGAAGGATACCTGGTTCCAGCCTGGTTCATCCCAGCTACGCCCGGGTTACTCACCCTGCCATCAACTGTGAGTAAAACCCCTGAAAGACATCCTGCTTGTGTGGAGTTATTCTGCGCCTTGTGGTTCTACACACCTATACAGGGCCCTGGGGCTTGCCTCACTCTCAGGAGGCTATCCCAACTGACTGCACACACCATCAGCCCCAGGCGACCCTCAACCTGCAGTGGCGGTCACCACTGACCGCAATTCTGAGAGTGGCGTCACGACAAATAGAAGATTTCCTAACCGTGACAGGATCCAGCAGAGTGGAGTCCCTGAAGGTAATGCACCGACACAGCGTTCTCGGGGCTTCACACACACACACATAGACGCACAGACAGACACACACACACGCACACACACACACAGAGACACACAGACACACACTTGCTTTTTTTCCTGACAGAAATGGTAAACTGCTGCGTTTTTAAAAGAAGCAGCATGTCAATTCTTTCAGCGTTTTTGAGGCTTTTTTCACCATTAAAACCAAAGAGAGTGAAAATGACAGCTGTGTTTTTTGCTGCATTTTTTGCTGCATTTTTGGTAAATGAAACGTTTATTTAAACATGTACTATTGACAAATAAAAAAATGCAAAAAAAAAAAACTCCAGAAAAAAAACAGCAAAAAATGTAGCAAAAAAACACAGGAAAAATGCTGAAAAAAACTGCATTTTTTTTACGGCCAATAGATCAGGTTTTGCTTCAGAAAAAATATGCAGCGAGAAAACACAGGAAAAGAGCAGCAAAAAATGTAGCTTTTTTTTACTGTCAATAGATCAGGTTTTTTCTGCAGAAAAAAACTGCAGCAAAAATGCACTGTGTGAACATAGAGTTATGCGGGTGTCACACGGGACGATATATCCTGCGATTGCATAAGTAATCGCACCCGCCCCCATTGTTTGTGCATCACAGGCAATTAGTTGCCCGTGGCGCACAAAGTCATTAACCCCCGTCACACATACTTGCCTCCCGGGCGACGTCGCTGTGGGCGGCGAACATCCTCTTCCTGAAGGGGGAGGGACGTTCGGCGTCACAGCGATGTCACATGGCAGCTGGCCAATAGAAGCGGAGGGGCGGAGATGAGCGGGACGTAAACATACTGCCCACCTTCTTCCTTCCTCATTGCCGGCGGGACACAGGTAAGCTGTGTTCGTCGCTTTCGGGGTGTCACACGGTGCGCAGAAGGAAGAACGATATTATGAAAATGAACGACGTGTCAACGAGCAACGATAAGGTGAGTTTTTTTGCTCGTTCACAGTCGTTCGGAGGTGTCACACGGTACAATATCTCTGACGATGCCGGATGTGCGTCACTAACGACGTGACCCCGACGACATATCGCCCGATATATCGTAGCGTGTAAGCCCGCATTGGGCTATGTCAAGATTTGCAAAGCTGGTCTAAACTTCCACTGTCCCATCATTTTGAGTTGTGCTAAGTGGTAAATGTTTTTATAGGGTTAGAAAAATCTGTGAAGGTATTTGATGTGGACCTCCATTAGCCTTTGTACATGTTGAGCCCGGTATGCAAATTCACCCCTTCTCCTGGAACTTGGGGAATTATGACATTGCCTTGTCTTCACTCTGATCATCTCAACTGACCTCCAAAAACAACAAGAACTGGACCTCTGCCATATGTTTTTGTTTTTACACCTGGGACACATCTTTAATTTGTTTTTATTAAAAGACAGAGGAGAAAATAATGTTGTTGTGAAGGATAAACCTTAGAGAGAGAAACAACAAAGGACATTTTACTCTAGAAAAATGCTTTGGGCTATAGTAAAAATAAATATGAGCTGCTCAGCCATGTGCACTGGAGTCAGTGGAATTCTATTGAACTGCTTGGACAGCTCTCGGGATATTGGGATCATGCAGGTTTGAAACAATGCCATTAAAAATAGGCCAAACCTAAATCTAGGACAGAAATGAAAAATACATTGATTAAAATATCAGTTAAATTGAATGTGTTGCTATTTTTATTTTTGTATTAATAATTATTGATTATATAATCAATTATTTTTTAGACTAAATAAAAATGAAATATAATGCTTTAACATTTATTTATTAATTACTTTTTCTGCAACCGTTAGGGGCTGTCATTTATATTTGCTGAGGCAAAGTGTCTGAGCACGGACTCTTAAGCCTGCTTTACACCAGGCAATCTATCGTGCGATAGATCGTCGGGGTCACGGTTTTTGTGACGCACATCCGGCATCGCTGGCGATGCCGGCCTGTGTGACACCTCCTAGCGACGCAGTATCGCTCACAAATCGTGAGTCGGGTACTGCTCGTTAGGTTCCATAAAATCGTTTAATTTAGTTGACCATCGTTTCCGTGGTAGCACACGCCGCTCCGTGTGACACCACGGGAACGATGAGCAGCTCACCTGCCTCCCGCGGCCGCCGCCGGCTCTATGTGGAAGGAAGGAGGTGGGCGGGATGTTTACATCCTGCTCATCTCCGCCCCTCCGCTCTGATTGGCCGGCGGCCGTGTGACGTCACTGTGACGCCGAACGTCCCTCCCACTCCAGGAAGTGGACGTTCGCCGCCCACAGCGAGGTCGCACGAGAGGTAAGTATGTGTGACGGGGGTTACTACCTTTGTGCGACACGGGCAGCGATTTGCCCGTGACGCAAAAAGGACGGGGGCGGGTACGATCGATTGTGAAATCGCACAATCGGTCGTACCGTGTAAAGCAGGCTTTAAGGCCCTGTCACACACAGAGATAAATCTTTGGCAGATCTGTGGTTGCAGTGAAATCATGGACATATTGTTCCATTTGTACACAGCCACAAACCTGCCACTGATTGTCCACAATTTTACTGCAACCACAGATCTGCCGCAGATTTATCTCTGTGTGTAACAGGGCCTTTACTCACCACAAATACAGCAGCCCCATAGTATAAGACTGTGCTGTCAGTGTCCGACCGCATCTCCTGTACTGCGAATTGGGTTGTCCAGTTCTCTGCTGTTGGGGGAGTCAGGCGCCATTTTATTGTAGTCCAGAGGTGTGCTCTGAGCTACAATATCTCTCTATCATCATTCACACAGTATTCAGTGGCGAGCAGTGACAGGAGGTCCAGGCAGCGGCGGTGCGTGTGTACTACTAATGCCAGGATACTGTGTAGCTCCCCTGAACCCCTCAGAGCACTACTAGGTACTGCATCCTGACTAAGATGCAGGGCCTACTCCTACTCCTACTACTACGGGGTCATGTAATGGTGACCCAGGTGGCAAGTAGAGTGGTTGCCAGGGACAGTACCGCCAGGTACCTCTGGAACCAGAGCACCGACGGGCCACAGGGCCCTAGGTCAGGCGACAGCTTCACGCGACCTGACAAACACCTGCACAGTGAGGGGACCTTCACGGACCTCACTGACCCAAAGAATCCATGGGCATCAGCAGTAAAGATTGAGCCAGGGACCGGAATAGAACACCGACCCTACAGGGTTCTCACTGCCCGCCATACGGACAAGAGACTGCCAAAGGACAGTAAGGGACCTACAAACGCTCAAGGCTACGGGGTCCCAACCACAAGTGAGAGATGCTGGGAAAAGAGGCTACCAGCTCACCACACCGGCACTGGGACAAAAGGGACCAGGGGTCTGAACCAGCCATCCTCGAGGCCACCATTCCATCTGACAGTGAGTAAACAGAAGTTGCACTGCATACCCACTACGTAGACTCTCTTCTTTCTGCGACGGACCCATCCATCCAATTCCTTGGGCCCAGCCCTACATGTGGAGGGCCTACCATCTCGGCTGCCACCACCATCAGCCCCAGAGGTAATAGACTGTGCAGCGGCGGTTCCATCACCATAACCGCGACCCGCAAGTGGCGTCACAATACAAACTCTTTCACTCCCCTGTATATACACCCTTTTAAAAAGTGTCCCCAAGGTGAAGGAACCAGGCATCGGCTATTATACAACCGTGACACAGCATACATATATGACCCAGGACCAAGTACCCCACAGCCCTGGGTGACACACTGAGCTGTCTCACTACTGGAAGAATTAACAGCTGTAGGGGTGTTCTGAGAGGTGAGAACAGAGCTGTGGAAGTGACTTCTCCCAGTGGTGAGAACAGCTCGGTAGCATGGCATTAGCAGTACAATATCGGGCTGCCTGACCTATGCTCTCTGCAGCTGTCACTGCCCTGTTTGAAGCACAGCGGTGTAATCGTCATGCTGCTTTGCTCTGAACATTGGCTGAGCTCTGCTATGCCATTGTAAAGCCTCACTCAGATGTCTAATGCAGGGACATCTGAATGAGGCATCCTGCTACATCTTCTGGTTGTCCAGATACATGTATCTGTGACGCCCTGGGCAAGCCAGGGGTCACAGGTCATGACACCACCACATCCTACACCCCGGATAGGTACACCGAAGCTACCCAAAAATCCTTGTTGCCTTCCTCCAGGGGCTGATGTTCACACCAGGGGGTGGGCCAGGCGGTTGGCTCCGCCCACCGAGGAGTTCACAGTCCTGGAGGCGGGAAAACCAGGCAGATAGAGTTGGAGGAGGAAGTGAAAGCAGATGAGTTTAGGAGTTGAAGTGGAGTGGTAGAGGAGCAAGAGAGAGAGGAGTAAAAGTGGAAGAGTGACAGTTGAGAAAGCCTGAAGTTGGTCCGGGTGTGTGCCCCGGACTGAGAACAGCAAGGTTAGCAGACGGCGGTGACCGTCTGCAGGAGCGGCTGATCGGAGGTTGCCGAAAGGACCGTGGACGGGTGGTGGCCCGGCGGTACCGGAGCGGTATACGAAGAGAAGCCAGCACCATTGGCAGGGGCCTATCGGATCCCGGCAAGGCTAGGAGTCGCCGTGAATTTGCCAAATCCGTCAGTGAAGGGGACCTCCGGGTCTCCCAACAGCTAAGTCCCGATTGAAGGCAACAGTCCAACCGTAGGAGAGAGACACCGCCACCGCCAACGCACCAGTTTCTCAGGGCCAGCGCCTGCGGGCAAAGAGGGGCTCCTCCGGCCCAAATCCAAGCCGGGGAGCGGGTTACCGGTGGGAACCCATCGCTACCAACATTTCACTAGGTGCAGGGACAGAGACCGTCACCGTCAACTACCGGGGAAAAGCAACAGCAGCCGTCCGTGGGAACCGTCTTTCCAGCCGTGTGTTTTACCGAGAACTGTGTCAACGTCTCAGGCTGAGTGAGTACCACCGTGCCGTGCGGCACAGCACTGCCCCCGCGACCCTGCACCTCACCAGGCCCCGCACCTGGCCTGCTATCCATCCCTACCCCATCAACGGGCCCCGGGACAACCAACCCCCTACCCACGGAGGGGAGAAATAACAACAAAGCTGCTCCCTGTCACCGCTCCCGGGATCCCCATACAGAGCAGAGGTGGTGTCCACACAATCACCACAACCGTGGGTGGCGTCACGGACAATAAATCCCCAAAACCAATCCCCTTTTCACTCACGGGCGAGGAGCGCCGCTCGAGTCCCCGGGATCCGGCCCATCGCTCGAGCCACCGAGCAGCAGCAGGCCGCAACAGCAGCGGTAGCCGGACCCGAGCAGTGGGAGAGCGCAGCGTCCCCTCCTCCGCCTGCGACAACTTGTCGTCACGAACAGGATCTTACCGCTCTGCCTTTGGGTAGAGGTGCGCCTTGTGACCGCCGGAGGTGGCCGGCCGAAAAATTTCGGAAGTCGCCATCTTTGGCGCGAAAAGTTCCCGCTCGAGCGTCTTCTCGAGTAGTGGAGGCGCGAAGGCCAAAACCCCGCCCCGATAGAGGAGGGTCTGGAAAGAGGCTAAGGGGGACGAAATGGCGACTGGTCGCATGTAGCCGCGGCTATAAAAGCGGGGACGCCAGGACTCTGCGGCCATCTTGTTGCTAATTCCTGGAGGGTACGACTGCTAGGATGTCCGCTCCAACTAACAGCAGCGAATCCCCTGCGCCCGGCACAGCGGCGTGGATGGAGGACCGGGCCGCCCCGCTGAATCAACGTCTGCAGGCCCGCATCCAGCTCCTCCTGGAGGAGTGGGAGGCCGACATGGCGGACGTGGTGGCTACTATGCGGAGATGCGAGGTGGAGAAAGATTTGGAGGAATGGGTAAGAGACCCACGTCCCTGTATTCCCGAGGGATCGGCCGCTGCGGCTGAGGGGCCCGGCCTACACCCGTTCACCCTGCTGTCTTCCCCGCTACCCGCGTTAGCCGCTGCCGCCCCGCCACTAGGCCCGCTACCTGTCCAACTGGTAGCGGTACCCTGCCCGTCCGCTCCAGCGGACCGACCGGCTGCAGACGCACGGCACAGCCTTTAACTGCTTCCCCAGAGGCCACCGGAACCGAAGCCCCTTACTGAAAATGTGTTGGAGGCCCCGGCAGTGATTGCACCAAGTCCCATGCCCGAGCCCGGGACTGTGGCGTGGATGAGGGCCAGAGTAGTTGCGTTCAACCAACGTCAACAGAGTCAGATTCTCCGGATGATGGAGCAGTGGACCGATGAGATGGAGATGCTGATTGCAGCTACCCCGATGCGCGGGGCGGGAACAGAGGTGAGGGAGCCGACTGGTGACCCACGTCCCTATGTCCTACCAGGACCGGCCGCTGCGGCTGAGGGGCCCGGCCCAATCTCGACCCACGCCTCACCCGTACCGTTACCTCGGGGGTGCCTCAGTGTTGGCCAGCCTGACCTACTGCCCCACGCTACAGAGGAAGGAGCTGAGGTGCTGGATACTGAAAGTCAGGAGGCTGCGGCAGCTGGCGGCAACCCGCCTGACGCAGACACAAGTGACAGTGACTCCAGCGACTCCAGCCCTGGTGCTGAGGCCGCCCCTGAAGGTGAGGAGGCAAGGGAGCGTCTCCGCTATGTGGGGGAACCGGTAGTTTATTACACCGCACGCAATGGTGGGAATGGATACCGGGCGCCCATGTCACAGCAAGCATGTCACTGCATGTTTGATATGCTGGTGGCAGAGGACCCAGCGGACACAGAAGAGTTGGAGTAAGGGCAGCGGAGCACCGTGGCACCGTCCCCGTTGGGACCACAAGTGTGTGTGTTTAAAAGTTGAAAGTTTTTGAAAATGGAAAGAGAATAATTACCGAAGCCTCACCTGATTGAACTGTGATTGGAACCGGCCGTTGCTGGCATCGTTGTCCCCGTGGGGACCCTTCAAATAGTTGCATAGGGGACTCTCTATGAACAGGCCCGAAAACTTGCAGGGCAACCACAAACATTAGTGGCATGTAAATAAAATATGTTTGTTGCAGCTACCGTTACCGCCGCCGGAGAGGCAGGTTGGCGGGAGGGCCCGCAGTGGAGCAGGCTGGGGCCCAGCCACCACTGGAACCGGTGGCTACCCTCTGGAGGGGAAGGACAGATCCCGCTCGGGTAACTGGTTCAGGACTGGGGTCAAGGGGTGCTGCCTGTTTCTTAGAGGCAGCATCAGGGCCAGGTTACTTGGTTGGGAGAGAGCGGCAGTAGCAACCGTTAAAATGTTACCGTAACGTTTAAGAAAAGTGCCTCCTGTTGTGGGATGATGTTACTATACTTGTCTTGTGTCTTTTTATCTTTTCAGAAAAAAAATAAAACCGGTGATGGACGGGCAGCCCGCGGACGGTCTGCATTTTGCTAAGGGAGAATGTGACGCCCTGGGCAAGCCAGGGGTCACAGGTCATGACACCACCACACCCTACACCCCGGATAGGTACACCGAAGCTACCCAAAAATCCTTGTTGCCTTCCTCCAGGGGCTGATGTTCACACCAGGGGGTGGGCCAGGCGGTTGGCTCCGCCCACCGAGGAGTTCACAGTCCTGGAGGCGGGAAAACCAGGCAGATAGAGTTGGAGGAGGAAGTGAAAGCAGATGAGTTTAGGAGTTGAAGTGAAGTGGTAGAGGAGCAAGAGAGAGAGGAGTAAAAGTGGAAGAGAAAGTGACAGTTGAGAAAGCCTGAAGTTGGTCCGGGTGTGTGCCCCGGACTGAGAACAGCAAGGTTAGCAGACGGCGGTGACCGTCTGCAGGAGCAGCTGATCGGAGGTTGCCGAAAGGACCGTGGACGGGTGGTGGCCCGGCGGTACCGGAGCGGTATACGAAGAGAAGCCAGCACCATTGGCAGGGGCCTTTCGGATCCCGGCAAGGCTAGGAGTCGCCGTGAATTTGCCAAATCCGTCAGTGAAGGGGACCTCCGGGTCTCCCAACAGCTAAGTCCCGATTGAAGGCAACAGTCCAACCGTAGGAGAGAGACACCGCCACCGCCAAGGCACCAGTTTCTCAGGGCCAGCGCCTGCGGGCAAAGAGGGGCTCCTCCGGCCCAAATCCAAGCCGGGGAGTGGGTTACCGGTGGGAACCCATCGCTACCAACATTTCACTAGGTGCAGGGACAGAGACCGTCACCGTCAACTACCGGGGAAAAGCAGCAGCAGCCATCCGTGGGAACCGTCTTTCCAGCCGTGTGTTTTACCGAGAACTGTGTCAACGTCTCGGGCTGAGTGAGTACCACTGTGCCGTGCGGCACAGCACTGCCCCCGCGACCCTGCACCTCACCAGGCCCCGCACCTGGCCTGCCATCCATCCCTACCCCATCACCGGGCCCCGGGACAACCAACCCCCTACCCACGGAGGGGAGAAATAACAACAAAGCTGCTCCCTGTCACCGCTCCCGGGATCCCCATACAGAGCAGCGGTGGTGTCCACACAATCACCACAACCGTGGGTGGCGTCACGGACAATAAATCCCCAAAACCAATCCCCTTTTCACTCACGGGCGAGGAGCGCCGCTCGAGTCCCCGGGATCCGGCCCATCGCTCGAGCCACCGAGCAGCAGCAGGCCGCAACAGCAGCGGCAGCCAGACCCGAGCAGTGGGAGAGCGCAGCGTCCCCTACTCCGCCCGCGACATATCTAATCCCATCATGTGTGATAAATCTGCTGAGCCATTTATCTAATTCCATCATTTGTAATAGTCTGCTGAATCATGTATCTAATCCCATCATATGTGATGCAGTGTACTGAGTCACCATGTATCTAATCCTATTATGTGTGACACATGACAAGATACACGGCTATGCAAACTGTGTCACATAATAGGATTAGATTCACAGACTGTTAAGGCCCCTTTACACACTGCAACATTGCAAACGACATCGCTGTAACGTCACCGGTTTTGTGACGTAATAGCGGCCTCCCCAGCGACATTGCAGTGTGTGAAACACATCAGCGACCTGGCCCCTGCTGTGAGGTTGCTGATCACTACACATCTCTCAGGACCATTCTTTGGTCCTTTGTTTCCCGCTGTGCAGCATGATCGCTAGAAAGTCTCAGTGTGTAAAGGGGCCTTTACAGCGACTTCGTTAGCGACTTCCCTTTCAAAAAGCTGCTTTACAGCGTCCCCAATGACTAGCTAGGTCGTTCTGCAGGTCCGTATCGCTGTTGCGTCGTTTTCCAGGTATGCCTGTTTGACAGCTCACCAGCGACTCACCAGAGACTTTGTAGCGATCCCGGCCAGGTTGAGATCGCTGGTGGGATCCCTAGAAAGTCTCAGTGTGTAAAGGGGCCTTTACAAATGATAGGATTAGATACACAGCTTAGCAGACTTTATCAAACATAAGATTAGATACACAGACTGTGTCACACATCATACTGTAGAATTAGATATATGCCTCAGAAGACTATCATGTATGACCCTGTATAATTATCTAATCTTATCAGTCTGCTGAGCCATGTATCTAATCCAATCAAGTGTAATACAATCCGTATATCTAATTTTATCATGTGTGATACAGTTTTCTGAGCTGTGTATGTTATCCTATAATACATGATACCATCTACTAAGCTGTGTACCTAATCCTTGTGTTATTCAGTATTTATATCTAATCCTATCATGTGTGATACAGTGAGCACTGCAATGCCAACAAACAGAATTGGCGCTGTCAGCCGTCCTTGCTCACACAGTCAACATCTCAGTATCTCTGTGCAGTCACCAACAAAATGTCCCCGTGATTCAAATTGAATCCTCCCTTATCCTTTTGCAAATACCCAGAAGGGGAGGGGAGGAGTGACATCACGCGACATCAGACAGCCCACCCACATTAACTGCTTTCAGTAACTAGCAGTACACTAGGTGTCCATGGAATATTTCAACAGCTGCTCCACCCTACTGTTAAAAAGTTGAAAAGATCAATATTTTTTTAAACTATTTTTTTTATATCTTATATCATAATTTTGATTATTATACAAATTATACAATGCCTGGCCCGGATACTGCACACCCACTCCCATTCAAATGTATGAATGTATCTGTAGTATCCTACTGATCCTACTGCGGCCACTATACAGTTGATAGAGCTGTGCTCTCCACCTTTGCAACTGATCATAACCAGCTGTCGGCACCGTCGACAACTGATTAGTGGGACCGCTGGGTATCGTTTATATTGATCGTCTATTCTAAGACAAAGTCAGCAATAGAAAAGTAGTGGACAGCCCCTTTAATTGATTCTGTTTTTACTCTGTTATGATTGGGGGATTTTGTGACAGATTGTTCTTTATGTTAATAGTAACTTTGGGAATGTTTGTTTTTATTAAGATAAACAAAAATTTGCAACAACAAAAAATTGGAAATATTTGCAGCTTTCAAATTTTAATATTACTTTCCTTAAAACATAAATATATAATTAAAATAACAATATCACACAAAATGGGTAATTATTAACATTTACCATATGTCCACTTTATACGGACATCAGATATAGATATTATATATATATACAGTGATATGAAAACGTTTGGGCACCCCTATTAATGTTAACCTTTTTTCTTTATAACAATTTGGGTTTTTGCAACAGCTATTTCAGTTTCATATATCTAATAACTTATGGACTGAGTAATATTTCTGGATTGAAATGAGATTTATTGTACTAACAGAAAATGTGCAATCCGCATTTAAACAAAATTTGACCGGTGCAAAAGTATGGGCACCCTTATCAATTTCTTGATTTGAACACTCCTAACTACGTTTTACTGACTTACTAAAGCACTAAATTGGTTTTGTAACCTCATTGAGCTTTGACCTTCATAGGCAGGTGTATCCAATCATGAGAAAAGGTATTTAAGGTGGCCACTTGCAAGTTGTTCTCCTATTTGAATCTCCTATGAAGAGTGGCATCATGGGCTCCTCAAAACAACTCTCAAATGATCTGAAAACAAAGATTATTCAACATAGTTGTTCAGGGGAAGGATACAAAAAGTTGTCTCAGAGATTTAAACTGTCAGTTTCCACTGTGAGGAACATAGTAAGGAAATGGAAGAACACAGGTACAGTTCTTGTTAAGCCCAGAAGTGGCAGGCTAAGAAAAATATCAGAAAGGTAGAGAAGAATGGTGAGAACAGTCAATGACAATCCACAGACCACCTCCAAAGACCTGCAGCTTCATCTTGCTGCAGATGGTGTCAATGTGCATCGGTCAACAATACAGCGCACGTTGCACAAGGAGAAGCTGTATGGGAGAGTGATGCGAAAGAAGCCATTTCTGCAAGCACACCACAAACAGAGTCGCCTGAAGTTTGCAAAAGCACATTTGGACAAGCCAGTTACATTTTGGAAGAAGGTCCTGTGGACTGATGAAACAAAGATTGAGTTGTTTGATCATACAAAAAGGCGTTATGCATGGAGGCAAAAAAAACACGGCATTCCAAGAAAAGCACTTGCTACCCACAGTAAGATTTGGTGTAGGTTTCATCATGCTTTGGGGCTGTGTGGCCAATGCCGGCACCATGAATCTTGTTAAAGTTGAGGGTCGCATGGATTCAACTCAGTATCAGCAGATTCTTGACAATAATGTGCAAGAATCAGTGACGAAGTTGAAGTTACGCAGGGGATGGATATTTCAGCAAGACAATGATCCAAAACACCGCTCCAAATCTACTCAGACATTCATGCAGAGGAACAATTACAATGTTCTGGAATGGCCATCCCAGTCCCCAGACCTGAATATCATTGAAAATCTGTGGGATGATTTGAAACATGCTGTCCATGCTCGGCGACCATCAAACTTAACTGAACTGGAATTGTTTTGTAAACAGAAATGGTCAAATATACCTTCATCCAGGATCCAGGAACTCATTAAAAGTTACAGGAAGCGACTAGAGGCTGTTATTTTTGCAAAAGGAGGATCTTCAAAATATTAATGTCACTTTTATGTTGAGGTGCCCATACTTTTGCACTGGTCAAATTTTGTTTAAATGCGGATTGCACATTTTCTGTTAGTACAATAAACCTCATTTCAATGCAGAAATATTACTCAGTTCATCAGTTATTAGATATATGAAACTGAAATAGCTGTTGCAAAAACCCAAATTGTTATAAAGAAAAAAAGGTTAACATTAATAGGGGTGCCCAAACTTTTTCATATGATTGTATATATATATTGACGCCCCTGGACTAATCAGGACGTCACAGGATACTGCACGCTCTTTACCTCTTAGTGCAGGACTCAACCCCCCATGGTTCTGGGTTCTCAACCTATGGTACTGCCACCATCAGCATCCAAATCCCAACCACACATCACACCACACCCTGTCAGACACACCAGTGAGCTGCTGAGCTGGAATAGGGCCGCCCACATAGGGGTCAGGCAGACTGGTGGGAGGGAAGTAGAACAGAAGAGTGTTAGCCCTCGATGAGGGAGAAGCTAGGGGAGTGTTTGGCTCCCTGGGTGTTAGAAGTTGGGTAACAGACGGTGGTACTGGACCCTAGGTCGGGAAGTAGCTTCAGGCAACCCGGTAATTAACCTGCATAGGATAGTGACTTTATGGACTGTCCCCAAGAAGCTCAGAGATCAGGGGCACTAGCGCAACGAGAGGGATAGGGCTTTCCAACCCAAGCAGGCCACAGAAATCCCAAGTGTGAGCAGCCCTTGAGAGCACAGCTCCACTACCAACAAGTAGGGAGCGGGGCCCGGACAGCTTTATACCAAAAAGCCACCAGAACACTTCCAATTTGTGCACGGAGGCAGGCTCTGGACCACCCGGCAGTACTATAGGGGAAGGATACCCGGACGGGCACCCCAAAGAGGGCAGCGGTGCCCAGAGACTTGGTTCCCTTTGTTGTCAGAGTCTGCTTTGCAGTCGCATCATCACCAATACTGCCTGTGTGAGTACATGGTCCTCCCCTGCTTCCAATCCGCACCATGCTCCCCAACACCACCATCCAGAGTCCCGGGGCCTTCCCTACCAGTGGAGGAAAGGTCATCTAGCTGCCCCCACTCCATCTCCCCGGGTACTCCCATCGGCAGCGGCGGTACTTCTCTTACCGCGAACCACGGGTGGCGTCACAAACTCTTATCCCCTGTAAATACCCCTTTTACATTTGAGTGGCCGCGAGCCCCCAGGTCTGGAGACCCTCGAGCCACAGCAAACCCCCACCAGATCCGAGCGGTTCGACCGCTGCAGGGGCAGTATATATATATATATATATAAACAGAAGTTCCAGGCGGCACACAGTCCTTCAAGGTGCACGTGTCCAAGGAAGGCATCCACAGTATAATTAATACAAAGGACCGGCACTTCAAATCTTCTGAAATATTTTTGTAGTTTATTCCATCATAATATACAGGCGTAAATACGCGTTTCGGCTAATAGTGAGCCTTTTTCACATCTATAGATTAAATGAATGCACACACATATATATACACACAATGAGTGGATTACTTCCTTTGTGACTGACCCACCTATCTCATCTGCATACTAAATTAATTAGTTAAATTATATTAATCAAATTTCCATATATGTTTCTCATTAGAATTCAAACTGAAACAAGCAGATTCACTGAGATGATGGTTCAACCACAATTACAAATGGATTTAGACATATAAAGAACCAATAGTTGAACAACAGCCTAATAATCAAAGGGTTAAATTTTTTCACCTTTGCTCAAAATTACATAAATTATTTAACATTTTCCATGTAAATTAGTACATCTTTAATATTGCAAATACACTGTCATTACATGTCAAGTATATTTTTTCTTGATTTTAATAAATCGCATTTTTCCTTTTGAAGAAAAATTAAAAAATGAAAATGAAAATAAAAATAAACTCTGTTGCATCAATTCAATATTTCATTACATGTATGGCTGTGTTACAAAAAACAAGTTACATCATAATCCCTATTCAGTCCCAGTGGATGGAGAGACTGCAGTCGGTGTATCCAGTATAGCTCACGCTGCTTCAATGCCCTGACAAGATCTCCTCCTCGCCTGGGCTGCGGTACTTGCTCCAGGATCTGATAACGCAATTGTGACACATTGTGTTTGTGTTCAGCAAAGTGCTGCGGTACCGGTAATAAAACATTCTTTTGTCTAATGGTGTATTTATGGTTGGAAAGCCTCTGATCCCTGAACAATGTACACAATTAAGACAAGGGAAGGTGCCCATCACAGGAGTAGATAAGAAGGTTTGTGCTAATTTACTTTTACCATGTTACCCGCGGCCACCGCTGCATCCACCGCTGGATCCAGGTAACCTCAGTGACAGCTCAGCCGATCACACGGCTCTCTTCATTAGCTGCGTGGAGGTGATAGGAGCGGCTGTGTCTTCTGCTGCTCCTGTCACCTGCATGCAGCAGAGCTGGATGCGACGCTGGAGGACCGTGGATTACGCCGGACAAGGAGGGCTTTGTTGTGGGTAATAAATTGGTAATGAGTGAATTTGTTAGTGTTTTTTATTTCTAATAAAGGATTTTTCGGGTGTGTGTTTTTTAACTGTAATTTACAGATTAATCATGGAGGGTGTCTCATAGACGCCTGACATGATTAATCTAGGACTTATTGGCAGCTATGGGCTGCCAATAACTCCTTATTACCCCGATTTGCCAACGCACCAGGGCAAATCGGGAAGAGCCGGGTACAGTCCCAGATCTGTCGCATCTAATGTATGCGGCAATTCTGGGAGGCTGCTGGCTGATATTGTTAGGCTGGGGGGCTCCCCATAACGGGGAGCTCCCCATCCTGAGAATACCAGCCTTTAGCCGTATGGCTTTATCTGGCTGGTATTAAAATTGGGGGGGACCTCACGCCGGATTTTTTAATTATTTATTTATTTATTTTACTGCACAGTATAGACACGCCCACCGGCTGCTGTGATTGGGTGCAGTGACACAGCTGTCACTCAGCGTGTGGGCGTGTCTCACTGCAACCAATCATATTTGCCGGTGGGCGGGGAAAAGCAGGGAATACGAGATTGTTTAATGAGCGGCCGGCTTTTTCAAAAAAGGAAAAGCCGCTGGAGCAGAGTGAACGCCGTGCAGCGCCGGTGATCGGGGATCGGTGAGTATGAGAGAGGGGGGGACACTTCAGTCACTCGGGGGATTAGCGGTCACCGGTGAATCCTTCACCGGTGACCGCTAATCAGGACGCTACACAGACAGAGCCGCGGAGTCGCTGTAAAGTCCCCTTTACACACTGAAACTTGCTAGCGATGCATGCTGCACAGCGGGAAACAAAGGACCTAGGAATGGTCCTGAACGATTTGTAGCGATCACAACTTCACAGCAGGGGCCATGTCGCTGATAGGTTTCACACACTGCAATGTCGCTGGGGAGGTCGCTGTAACGTCACAAAACCGGTGACGTTACAGCGATGTCGTTTGCGATGTTGCAGTGTGTAAACCCAGCTTTAGATCTGCTCTTACAATTTTATCTCTCAGATTCTGCGATCTGCGGTGACAGATTAAAGGGGGCAAATTGAATTCTTTAATTTTTGGATAGGAATTAGATATTACATTCCAATGTTTGCGCAGAATGCGATGTACAAACACTGACCACGGGTGATATGTGTTAATAAACGCCATGCGTTTCTCCTTTGTCTTTACAACAGGTTGTTTAGATCTTTGATCTTTTAATAGGGCTTTGGGATACCCTCGCTGATAAAATTTTTTAGACATTTCCTCAAGTCTCATTTCACATAACTGAGGGTCAGCAACGATTCTGCGTACCATCTGGTATTGTGAATAGGGCAATGAATTCTTTAAATGTGGAGGGTGGTTACTAGAAAATAATAACAAATTGTTACTATCTGTTGTTTTTTTATATAAATCTGTATTCAGGGTGTTGTCAATACCCTTGGTAACCATCACATTCAAAAAACTAATTTTTTCAGAAGAAACCTCCATGGTAAAATTTAATTCTACCCAAACTGTACTAAGTTCTTGAACAAAAACCTTTAGAGCCCGAATGTCGCACCTCCACACGCAAAAAATATCATCTATAAATCTTCGGCAAAATAAACAGTGTTTTTTAAAAAAATTATTTGAATAGATGAAATTATCTTCAAACCAAGCCATATAGGCATTTGCCTGGATTATTTTTCAAAATAGCAGATCTAAAGGTCCAGTCACACTAAGCAACTTACCAGCGATCCCAACAACGATAGGGATCACTGGTAAGTTGCTAGGAGGTTGCTGGTGAGATGTCACACTGTGACGCTCCAGCGATCCCACCAGCAACCTGACCTGGCAGGGATCGCTGGAGCGTCGCTACACGAGTTGCTGGTGAGCTCACCAGCAACCAGTGACCAGCCCCCAGCGCCGCGTGGAAGATGCTGCGCTTGGTAACTAAGGTAAATATCGGGTAACCAACCCGATATTTACCTTGGTTACCAGCGCACGGAGCTACAGTGCAGAGAGCAGGGAGCAGCGCACACTGAGCGCTGGCTCCCTGCTCTCCTAGTTACAGCACACATCGGGTTAATTACCCGATGTGTACTGCAGCTAAATGTGCACAGAGCAGGGAGCAGCGCACAATGCTTAGCGCTGGCTCCCTGCTCTCCTAGCTACAGCACAGATCGGGTTAATTAACCCGATGTGTCCTGCAGCTACATGTGCACAGAGCAGGAGCCGGCACTGACAGTGAGAGCGGCGGAGGCTGGTAACAAAGGTAAATATCGGGTAACCAAGGACAGGGCTTCTTGGTTACCCGATGTTTACTGTGGTTACCAGCCTCCGCAGAAGCCGGCTCCTGCTGCCTGCACATTTAGTTGTTGCTGTCTCGCTGTCACACACAGCGATCTGTGCTGCACAGCGGGACAGCAACAACTAAAAAATGGCCCAGGACATTCAGCAACAACCAACGACCTCACAGCAGGGGCCAGGTTGTTGCTGGATGTCACACACAGCAACATCGCTAGCAACGTCACAAAAGTTGTTCGTTAGCAGCGATGTTGCTAGCGATGTTGCTAGCGATGTTGCTTAGTGTGACGGGGCCTTAAGTGGTAAAAGTAAATTAGCACAAACCTTCTTATCTACTCCTGTGATGGGCACCTTCCCTTGTCTTAATTGTGTACATTGTTCAGGGATCATTAGGGAGACTCCTTTCATCACCCCTGCACAAGAGAATCATTTAAGATAAGAGGGTATTACACTTGTGACAGTAGCTACATAGTTTACATTCTGAAGTGTCCCTGTGGTCTTATCTACATGGGGGAAACAACTCTGAAACTAAAGGCCCAGTCACACACAACGACTTACCAGCGATCCCGAAAACGAGGCGACCTGATAGGGATCGCAGGTAAGTCGCTCGGAGATCGCAGGTGAGATGTCACACAGTCAGATCTTACCAGCGATGCAGGAACAATACAGGTCGCAGTAGCGACCTGTATAACGATCTCAGCAGTCACTGTGACCCTGTCACACAGTGTCAAACACAGCGATGTGTCCTGCCCAGCAGGACGTCGCCTTTGAAGAAAATGACCTGGACCATTCAGCAACGACTAGAGATCTCACAGCAGGGGCCTGATCGCTGGTAAGTGTCACACATAACGAGATCGCTAACGGGATCGCTACTGCGTCACCAAAACGGTGACTCAGCTGCGATCTCGCTAGCGATCTCGTTATGTGTGACAGTACCTTAAAAGAGAGGCTTTCCAACCATAAATACACCATTAGACAAAAGAATGTTTTATTACCGGTACCGCAGCACTTTGCTGAACACAAACACAATTTGTCACAATTGCGTTATCAGATCCTGGAGCAAGTCCCGCAGCCCAGGCGAGGAGGAGATCTTGTCAGGGCATTGAAGCAGCGTGAGCTATACTGGATACACCGACTGCAGTCTCTCCATCCACTGGGACTGAATAGGGATTATGATGTAACTTGTTTTTTGTAACACAGCCATACATGTAATGAAATATTGAATTGATGCAACAGAGTTTATTTTTATTTTCATTTTCATTTTTTAATTTTTCTTCAAAAGGAAAAATGCGATTTATTAAAATCAAGAAAAATATACTTGACATGTAATGACAGTGTATTTGCAATATTAAAGATGTACTAATTTACATGGAAAATGTTAAATAATTTATGTAATTTTGAGCAAAGGTGAAAAAATTTAACCCTTTGATTTATTAGGCTGTTGTTCAACTATTGGTTCTTTATATGTCTAAATCCATTTGTAATTGTGGTTGAACCATCATCTCAGTGAATCTGCTTGTTTCAGTTTGAATTCTAATGAGAAACATATATGGAAATTTGATTAATATAATTTAACTAATTAATTTAGTATGCAGATGAGATAGGTGGGTCAGTCACAAAGGAAGTAATCCACTCATTGTGTGTATATATATGTGTGTGCATTCATTTAATCTATAGATGTGAAAAAGGCTCACTATTAGCCGAAACGCGTATTTACGCCTGTATATTATGATGGAATAAACTACAAAAATATTTCAGAAGATTTGGAGTGCCTGTCCTCTGTATTAATTATATATATATATATATATATATATATATATATATATATATATATATATATATATATATATATATATATATATATACGGTAATTAAACACATAAAACTTCAAATCTCTCAAATCTCCCCCTCCCTTTTCCCTCATTACAAATTCAAATTCTAATATGCCAAAAACGTCTCCATGTTTTTATATTAGTTTGCTATTAGGTTGCCATTACAGTGTGTAACTGATTTTCTATTAGTTATATTATGCATTATGAACAGATAGGCACCTGTCCACATTATTGGGAATGTTGCCAGTCTTCTCTTTTTTTTGTTAAAAAAACATACATGCAAGATGTGTGCTGCCGCAGGAACGAGGAACAACATCGTTACTGTAGCAGCAACGATAATTGGGAATAGCGGGGGATGTCACCATTTAGCGATTTTGAACGTTTTTGCAACGATTCAAAATCGCTAATAGGTGTCACACACAACGACATCGCTAAAGCGGGCAGATGTGCTTCACAAAGTCCGTGACGCCAACGAGATCGCTTTAGCGATGTCGTAGCGTGTAAAGCCACCCTTAACTCTGTAGTTGTTTAGCAAGATTAACTTAGTTTATCTTTTAAGGTTTTTTTGTACATGTTCAATTTCTGTCCATTTTCAGTAATACAGAAGAACCATGGAAATGCAGCTCAATAATACAATAACTATTACACAGTTTTTAGCAATATCCCATATCTGGCTCTACTGTGCTACTTGACTAATAAAGAAGACTTAGAAATGAAGGAGCATCTTGTGGATTTTGGAGCCTTCCTGGTTTTAGGAACACCCTACATGTGGTCCTAATCTTTTGGCTAGACATATGACAGAGCTCAGGAGTGAATGAGCATTCTGTGCACTTGAGGCCTAATTTGATGATTTACACAACACTGGTTAACAAATTTAGAAATTTCAGGCTGAAAAAATAAAATACAGCAAATAATCAACAAGTGACTCAAATGGTTTAGTGATCATATTTACCCCAATATTGTCTCCCAGAAACAGCGATGATTCTGTGGAATAAGTGACATAAGAACTTTAGTCTGTGGGCACTATTTACAGCAATGCTAAATAAAATATATATATATATCTTATTAATGTTTTACTATTTTAGTGTTTTAACAATAAAATCACTTTGTAACACCTTCAAGCACCCTACCATACCTGTATTTTGTGCTGATGTTTCATTTATCACACCATGCTATACATCTATGGTGCAAAGACAGAGTTGGTACAGAAGCTGTGCTTGTACCATCCACAGCAGAGACAAACTGCTACATGCTCCCACTGTAACAGCCAGGGTCGCAGCTATGTGCCTCATTTGCCACTATCCATGCAAGTAAGGAGTTTGACACCTACTCTCTGGAGGGTGTTCATCACCTGGGTGAATGTTGTGAAGGAGATATTCATCACTATAGAACCTGTGATTGTCAACCACTGTTGACTTCCATGGACGTCTAGGCCTTTTTGAGTTCTCAAGCTCCGAAGTGAACTCTTTTTTTTGAAGAATGTACCAAACTGTCAATTTGGCCGTCCTAATATTTCCTTTGATCTATCCTTTGACTCCATGTTGTAGGTTCACAGTAACAGTTTTCAAATGCAAATACCACACCTGGAATGAGCTCCAGACCTTTTAACTGCTGAATTGTTCATAGAATAATGAGGGAATAGTCAACGCAGCCCCTTAAAGGGCTTTTAAGATAATTGTCTAATTACTGTTGGTCTCTTGAAAAAGAGGCAGCTACATATTAAAGAGTTGTAGATCCTAAACCCTTACTGCAATAAAAGCTGAGAGTCTGCACTTTAAGTCCATATTGATTATATAACTGAACTAACTTGAATACGTTTTGTTAAACAGCTAAAATGCCAAAACTTGTGTCACTGTCCAAATATTTTTGGACCTAACTGTAAGTTATGCAGTGTATCTAAGCAAACAAAACATTGCATGTTCATGTTACCTTGTGGTTCTAAAGATTATCGTAAATAAAAAAATATATTAAGGGGAATCTGTTAGTATAATTCCACCCCTCAATCTATTTATACACTGATGAGCCAAAAGGGTAACAATATTTTGAGCTTTTGACTTTCAGGCTCCTTATCTCACCATCCACTACAGCTTTGAATGTAAGATTATCTTCATTTCATAGACAATCATCTTACAGGAGGCTGGGAAAGGTAGAGTGCTCTCACAAGGGCCTGATGGTTGCCATGGCAACCTGTAGTCATCATGATAACCTCCTGGTCAGCCATGTACAGCAAGCCTGTTAGACCATGTCATGACCATGGTCTAAAAGGCTTCTGTTAGTGTACCACTCACAGGTATACTGATAAGTAAAAGAGTAACAATGTTTTAAATGTTTGACTTTCAGGCTCCATATCTCACCATCCACTACAGGAACGTGAACGTGAGACTATCTTCATTTTATAAACAATCATCTTAGCTTTCTCATGCATAACTTTGACTTGCAACTATTTAGCATGTGGCTAGTTATGCAGATTCTTGTGATTTGACTGCATTGTTACTGTTTTGCTCCTAAAAATCTAAATTTCAAGTTTTATTATTTTGTTAGTATTTTTTAAATCCACTTTTGCTTTCAACACTTCCTGAATTCTTGTGTGCATGTCTCGACTGAAATATAATCCCAGGTCTCTTATACACATTCCCAACGTTGGTGCATACTAGTCAACTCAGTAGGGTATGTCTACGGCCTTTTCTTCAACTCTACCCACAATTGTTTGATTGGATTGAGGTCTGAGGACTGTAGGGGCAAATCCAGCACCTCTACTTCATTGTCATTAAATGATTTCTTCGCCAATCTTGACATATGCTTCAGGTTGTTATCCTATTGAAACAGTATGTCATCCTTTTCATAGCCATAGTACTCTAGTGTATGAGGTAACTCATTTTATAAGATACTGACATACAGCTCAGCATTGAGACCACCATGAATCCTTGCCAAGAATCCAACATCTTTGGTTGTGAAACAACCCCGTATCATCAAGCTTATTTCATCGAAATTGACAATTCCTTCAATTTCTTGATCCGTTATCCCTAATTTGTTACAGACCCATTTGCACCCATCAGAGCCTAGTCTATTGACTTTCGTCTCATTTCTCTAAATCGCCCATTTCCAATTTTCTACTGTCCATTTTTCATACATTTTTGTAAACTTGAGCTGACACTTCTGACGATATTGTAGTCGAGGCTTCTTCACCTTTTTCAGGCTACCATTCCAGACTGTGTAATGTGTGTTGCACGATACTTGCATGGATGTGTGTGATCTCACTATTAGATAATGGTGATGAAACCGGTCTTTGAGCGCTAATGATGGATCAGATTCTAAATGTTCTTTTGAAGATTAGGCTTTATTGTTAAAAAGATAAAGCTCTTGTTATCACTTCACAACGCGTTTCAGCAAGATCCCCTTGCTTTCCTCAGGTGAGGAAAGCAAGGGGATCTTGCTGAAACGCGTTGTGAAGTGATAACAAGAGCTTTATCTTTTTAACAATAAAGCCTAATCTTCAAAAGAACATTTAGAATCTGATCCATCATTAGCGCTCAAAGACCGGTTTCATCACCATTATCTACATTGCCTACTCCTGAAGGGGAATCCGGCAAAGAGCTGCTGAGGATCACAGAATCTATCAGTTCACTTTGATTAATCCAGCGGGAGGACGGAGAGCCGACCTGAAAGCTCCAGGATCAAAGGAGTCGGTGAACCAGGAGCCATCAGCGTTAAGCCTCCAGCTCCATCCAGCCAAAAGGATCGGATAACACCAGTTACCACAGCCCCTCAAAACCAGAGGAATTACACGCTCATCACCGAGGTTGTGCGAGGGCGCACAACTAAAGCAGGTGAGCAGCTTCTAACTACACTAATCTAACACAAATACATCGGGTGCTCTTAGATTGCGCTATTGATTTATTTTACAGTGATCTCACTATTAGGAAGCATTTGAGTAACTTATACTGGCGTGTTTGTTGCGCCAGAACTGATAGACTTTGTCATGAGCCGACTTGTTGATTCTGATATTTTGCCTAGACGTCCAACTCTTGTCTTATGAATAAATGTCGGACTTCATTTCGTATTCTTCTGTCATGGCACTTACATGATGCAGTTTGGCAATTTTCTTGCTTGAGAGACCACTAGCGATGAGCTGGATGTTGCTGTGTCTCTTTTCTTGAGAAATCTTCTTCATGGCTGCTACTCTATTCTAACCAGTGACTTTTCGCTTTCGAATTAACCTAATAACACACTGAGCTATTAGGGAATCTGAGAACAGGTTGTAATTTGTGGTGTACAGGAAGAAAAAGATTTTTCCACCACCAGGAGCAAGAGAGTAACAATGCAGTGACATGACAAGAATCTGCATAACTAATCATATGCTAAATAGTTGCAAATCAAATTTATGTATGAGATAGCCAGGATGATTGTCAATAAAATGAAGCTAGTCTCATGCTCAAAGCTGTAGTAGTTGGTGAGATATGCAGCCGGAAAGTCAAAACTTCAAAACATTGTTACCCTTTTGTTCGTCAGTGTATGCACATGTCACTCTTACAAAAAAAAGTCCAGCTAGTCTGTTCCTCTGTTACCGAGAAGTCTATGTTTTAAACTATATTTCACTTTATTCCCTGCCTGGTGCGGCCTTCTCTTGCTGTGTGATATCGAATGCAATCCAAAATTTTTGAAAAGTCTTGGAGAACAGGAGAAGTTCCAGAAGACTGGAGAAGAGCAAATGTTGTCCCTATCTTCAAAAAGGGGAAGAAGGTGGACCTAGGGAACTACAGGCCTGTGAGCCTGACGTCCATACCAGGAAAGATCTTTGAACAAATTATTAAACAACATTTATGCAAGTACCTGGATGAGAATGAAGTGATTAACCAGAGCCAGCATGAGTTTGTAACTAATAAGTCATGTCAGACTAACTTAATTTCCTTCTATGACAAAATCCCTGACTGGGTGGATGAGGGAAATGCAGTAGAAATAGTATATCTTGACTTCAGCAAAGCATTTGACAAAGTATCTCATACATTCCTTATTGAAAAAATGACAAGGCAACTGTTAGATGGATTCGTAACTGGCCTAGTGATCGGAGTCAAAGAGTGGTCATAAATGGCTGCACGTCCAGTTGGAAGACTGTCTCAAGTGGGGTACCACAGGGCTCTGTCCTGGGCCCCTTGTTGTTCAACATCTTTATCAATGATTTAGATGAAGGAATTAAGGGTAAACTGATTAAATTTGCTGATGACACAAAGCTAGGAGGAATAGCTAATACTAGAGAAGAGAGAGAGAGAGGATTCAACAAGATCTAAACAAGCTGGAACAGTGGCCAGCAACTAATAGAATGGTTTTTATACAGCATGGGAGGAATAGAGAGTGTGTGAAAAAGACTTAGGTATACTAATAGATCACAGACTGAACATGAGTCAACAGTGTGATGCAGCAGCAAAAAAGGCAAACACCATTCTAGGATGTATTAACAGAAGCATACAGTCTAGATCACGTGAAGTCATTATTCTCCTTTACTCCTCTTTGGTCAGACCTCATATGGAATATTGTGTCCAGTTCTGGGCACCACATTTTAAAAAAGACATCAACAAACTGGAGCAAGTTCAGAGAAGAGTGACCAGAATAGTGACTGGTCTGCAAACCATGTCCTATGAGGACTGGTTACAGGATTTAGTATTGTTTAGCTTGCAAAAGAGAAGACTGAGAGGAGACCTAATAGCTGTCTGCAAATATCTTAAAGGCTGTCACACTGTAGAGGGAACAGTTTTATTCTCATTTTCACAAGGAAAGACTAGAAGCAATGGGATAAAACTAATGGGGAGGAGACACAGATTAGATATTAGAAAAAAACTTTTTGACAGTGAGGGTGATCAACAAGTGGAACAGGCTGCCAGGAGAGGTTGTGAGTTCTCCTTCAATGGAAGTCTTTAAAAAGAGGTTTAGTGGACATCTGTCTGGGATTATTTAGTGAAACCTGCTTTGAGCAGGGGGTTGGACTAGATGACCCAGGAGGTCCATTTCAACTCTAATATTCTATGATTCTATGATTCTATGATTCTAAATGGCACTTTTAATAATTAAAGCTCTGTTTGTGAAAAACATGCCACCAATGAGACGACCAACTAGTCAGATTCTGTATATTGCATACTTGCAGCCATGTGACTGCTGTTCCCGGCTCTGACACCGGAGAAACTTCAGAGTGCACAGTAGATGCGATGTGAGGATTCACAAATCTGCAGTCATATACACTGTGTGCAGAATTATTATGCAAATGAGTATTTTGATCACATGATAACTTTTATACATGTTGTCCTACTCCAAGCTGTGTAGGCTTGAGAGCCAACTACCAATTAAGTAAATCAGGTGATGTGCATCTCTGTAATGAGGAGGGATGTGGTGTAATGACATCAACACCCTATATAAGGTGTCAGAAGAGAGATTTGATGGGCTCTGAAAAGTAAAAAATTCTGAGATGTCTTGCAGAGGATGCAGCAGTCTTGAAATTGCCAAACTTTTGAAGTGTGATCACTGAAAAATCAAGCGTTTCATGGCAAATAGCCAACAGGGTCGCAAGAAGCATGTTGGGCAAAAAAGGCGCAAAATAACTGCCCATGGATTGAGGAAAATCAAGCGGGAAGCTGCCAAGATGCCATTTGCCACCAGTTTGCCATATTTCAGAGCTGCAACGTTACTGGAGTATCAAAAAGCACCAAGTGTGCCATACTCAGGGACATGATCAAGGTAAGTAAGGCTGAAAAATGACCACCTTTGAACAAGAAACATAAGATAAAACATCAAGACTGGGCCAAGAAATATCTTAAGACTGATTTTTCAAAGGATTTATGGACTGATGAAATGTGAGTGACTCTTGATGGGCCAGAGGCTGGATCAGTAAAGGGCAGAGAGTTCCACTCCGACTCAGACGCCAGGAAGGTGGAGGTGGGGTACTGGTATGGGCTGGTATCATCAAAGATGAACTTGTGGGACCTTTT
Organism: Anomaloglossus baeobatrachus; assembly: GCF_048569485.1. Lineage (NCBI taxonomy): Eukaryota > Metazoa > Chordata > Amphibia > Anura > Aromobatidae > Anomaloglossus > Anomaloglossus baeobatrachus. The sequence goes on from NC_134358.1 coordinate 167,150,304, forward strand.
TGGGTTGAGGATGGAGTGAAGCTTATCTCCCATACCTACTGCCAGTTTCTGGAAGACAACATCTTCAAGTAGTGGTACAGGTTAGAAGTCGGTATCGTTCAAGAAAAACATGATTTTCATGCAGGACAATGCTCCATCACATGCATCCAACTACTGCCAGCAAAGGTCTAAAAGATGAAAAAATAATGACATGGCCCCCTTGTTCACCTGATCTAAACCCCATAGAGAACCTGTGGTCCCCCATAAAATGTAAGATCTACGGGGAGGGAAAACAGTACACCTCTCGGAACAGTGTCTGGGAGGCTGTGGTGGCTGCTGCATGCAATGTTGATCATAAACAAATCAAGCAACTGACAGAATCTATGGATGGTAGGCTGTTCAGTGTCATCATAAAGAAAGGAGGCTATATTGGTCACTAAGTTTTTTGGGTTTTGTTTTTGCATGTCAGAAATGTTTATTTCTAAATTGTGTGCAGTTATATTGGTTTACCTGGTGAAAATAAACAAGTGAGATGGGAATATATTTGTTTTTTATTAAGTTGCCTAATAATTCTGCACAGTAATAGTTACCTGCACAAACAGATATCCTCCTAAGATAGCCAAATCTAAAAAAACCCACTCCAACTTCCAAAAATATTAAGCTTTGATATTTATGAGTCTTTTGGGTTGATTGAGCACATAGTTGTTGATCAATAATAAAAAAAATCCTCTAGAATACAACTTGCATAATAATTCTGCACACAGTGGAGAGTGACACATAGAGTGACTGCAGACTTGTCAATTTAGACTGGACAACCATTTTAACTTAGTTCTACTATGGGACCTGAATATTTTACTCTTCGATATCTGGTATATTACATGGTAATACTTATTTTCCAGGTCAGTTTTAATCACTTTTCCCATTTAGTAACAAGTAAAATATATCTTTGTACCGTGTTAGCCAGTAGAGATTACCCATTTAGTAAATAATTTTGGCATATATTTTCTTTAGCCTTGTGAATAACATTACAATCAGTTTTAAGCCTAATTTACTACATGTCTACCTAAGCCTCCAACTTATCCAGATTAGCAGAAACCTAATACTGCCTTCCTTTGTACTAATTACTTTACACAGTTTATTTTTTTCATAAAATTTAACAATTACGGTAACTGCGTAGTTCCTCTATAGGGTCCACTGTGACATTTATTTAGTAATGATGATTAATTAGAGTAAAATAATAGCCAAACTATGTATCAATGGGCCAGTTATTTACCCACTTACACACCTTTTCCCAAGTTTTCTCATTGTATGTGCCAAAAATGTATGCTAGGTTTAAAATGTAAAGTTTTTCAATGTGGAGAGTGTAGGGAGACTTAAGGCCCTCCTACATAGATTAATGCCTGATGAACCTGCAGATGTAATGTGTATAGGTGCGCCGGCAAACTGATGGCGGGGAGCAGGGCCTGACTGGCCATAGGGCAATTCTGGCAAATGCCAGAAGGTCTGGTTCCTGTAGTGGGCCGCTCAATCTGCAGTCACCGCCGCTCTCCTCAGCAGTGTGCATGCCGTGCAGCATTAATTTGCTTTGTGCACACTTGCACAGCTGAAAGCAGCAGGACCAGAAGGCAGCGAGCTGTGCTGTTCTGTGCCGCCCCGAACCCTGCTGTACAATTGTGTGTGCAAAACAAACTATGCTGATCAGTGTGCACACTGCTGAGGAGAGTGACCACAGTTCCTGCTTTCATAATCAAACTTATTTGCATCTCTCAGACGTAAATACATTTGATCAGTAATAGTGTCGGGACTGGGGCTCCGACGTGCAGCTGCGTGATGAGATCAGCACCTGTGCTGAGGGCACCACAGAGACACGTCGGGCAGCATAAAGTGCTCCATGGAGGAGCTGAAGATGACCGTTTTAATCACTGTGGATGAGTGAGGAGGGAATAAGGGCACATAACGGGGAACATTTGTGAAAGGGACACAGCTTTCTGAGAGGCAGTGGGGGAGTACTTTATACAGAGAGGCAGTGTGTGTCTGAGGGGGGATATTTTACAAAACTGCAGTGTGGGGGACGATGACAATAATTTGGAGAGGGACAGTGTGTGGGGGTATATTATTTAGAGAGGCTGTGTGGGGGATATAGTATAAAGAGGGGTAGTGTGGGGGTATATTATATAGAGTGGCAGTTTTGGGGGTATATTATATAGAGAGGCAGTGTGGGGGGCATATTATATAGAGAAGGAGTGTGGGGGTATATTATATAGAGAGGCTGTGTGGGGCATATATTATAAAGAGGGATAGTGAGGAGATACAGTTAGGTCCAGAAATATTTGGACAGTGACACAATTTTCGCGAGTTGGGCTCTGCATGCCACCACATTGGATTTGAAATGAAACCTCTACAACAGAATTCAAGTGCAGATTGTAACGTTTAATTTGAAGGTTTGAACAAAAATATCTGATAGAAATTGTAGGAATTGTACACATTTCTTTACAAACACTCCACATTTTAGGAGGTCAAAAGTAATTGGACAAATAAACCAAACCCAAACAAAACATTTTTATTTTCAATATTTTGTTGCGAATCCTTTGGAGGCAATCACTGCCTTAAGTCTGGAACCCATGGACATCACCAAACGCTGGGTTTCCTCCTTCTTAATGCTTTGCCAGGCCTTTACAGCCGCAGCCTTCAGGTCTTGCTTGTTTGTGGGTCTTTACGTCTTAAGTCTGGATTTGAGCAAGTGAAATGCATGCTCAATTGGGTTAAGATCTGGTGATTGACTTGGCCATTGCAGAATGTTCCACTTTTTTGCACTCATGAACTCCTGGGTAGCTTTGGCTGTATGCTTGGGGTCATTGTCCATCTGTACTATGAAGCGCCGTCTGATCAACTTTGCGGCATTTGGCTGAATCTGGGCTGAAAGTATATCCCGGTACACTTCAGAATTCATCCGGCTACTCTTGTCTGCTGTTATGTCATCAATAAACACAAGTGACCCAGTGCCATTGAAAGCCATGCATGCCCATGCCATCACGTTGCCTCCACCATGTTTTACAGAGGATGTGGTGTGCCTTGGATTATGTGCCGTTCCCTTTCTTCTCCAAACTTTTTTCTTCCCATCATTCTGGTACAGGTGGATCTTTGTCTCATCTGTCCATAGAATACTTTTCCAGAACTGAGCTGGCTTCATGAGGTGTTTTTCAGCAAATTTAACTCTGGCCTGTCTATTTTTGGAATTGATGAATGGTTTGCATCTAGATGTGAACCCTTTGTATTTACTTTCATGGAGTCTTCTCTTTACTGTTGACTTAGAGACAGATACACCTACTTCACTGAGAGTGTTCTGGACTTCAGTTGATGTTGTGAACGGGTTCTTCTTCACCAAAGAAAGTATGCGGCGATCATCCACCACTGTTGTCATCCGTGGACGCCCAGGCCTTTTTGAGTTCCCAAGCTCACCAGTCAATTCCTTTTTTCTCAGAATGTACCCGACTGTTGATTTTGCTACTCCAAGCATGTCTGCTATCTCTCTGATGGATTTTTTCTTTTTTTTCAGCCTCAGGATGTTCTGCTTCACCTCAATTGAGAGTTCCTTAGACCGCATGTTGTCTGGTCACAGCAACAGCTTCCAAATGCAAAACCACACACCTGTAATCAACCCCAGACCTTTTAACTACTTCATTGATTACAGGTTAACGAGGGAGACGCCTTCAGAGTTAATTGCAGCCCTTAGAGTCCCTTGTCCAATTACTTTTGGTCCCTTGAAAAAGAGGAGGCTATGCATTACAGAGCTATGATTCCTAAACCCTTTCTCCGATTTGGATGTGACAACTCTCATATTGCAGCTGGGAGTGTGCACTTTCAGCCCATATTATATATATAATTGTATTTCTGAACATGTTTTTGTAAACAGCTAAAATAACAAAACTTGTGTCACTGTCCAAATATTTCTGGACCTAACTGTATATTATATAGAGAAGCTGTGTGGAGGTATATTATCTAGAGAGGCAGTGTGGTTGGGTATATTGTATAGAGAGGTAGTGTGTAGGGTATATTATATAGAGAGGCAGTGTGGTGGGGTATATTATATAGAGAGGCAGTGTGTAGGGTATATTATATAGAGATGCAGTATGGGGGGTATATTGTATAGAGAGGCAGTGTGGGGGTATTTTTAATAGAGGTAGTGTTGGGGGTATATTATATAGAGAGGCAGTGTGGGGCATATTAAATAGAGGCAGTGTTGGGGGTATATAATATAGAAAGGCAGTGTGAGGGTATATTATATAGAGAGGCAGTGTGTGGGGTATAGCTTCTGTATATAATATACCCCAACACTGCCTCTCTTTATAATAAACCCCAATACTGCCCCTCTTCAAAATGTTTCCCCATACTGCCTCTCTATATAATATACTCCCACGCTGACTCTCTATATAATATACCCTCCACACTGCCTCTGTATATAATATACCCTCCACACTGTCTATGTATATAATATATCCCTATATTGCCTCTCCATATAATATACCCCCACACTGCCTCTCTATATAATATACCCCCACACAGCTTCTCTATATAATATACCCCCACACAGCTTCTTTATATAATATTCCCCCTACACTGCCTCTGCTTCTCTATATAATATACCCCCACACTGCTTCTGTATATAATATACCCCCATACTGCCTCTCTATATAATATACTCCCCACACTGCCTCTCTATATAATATACCCCTATGCTGACTCTCTATATAATATACCCCCCACATTGAGTCTTTATATAATATACCCCACACACAGCTTCTCTATATTAAATAGAGAGGCAGTGTGGGGGTACATTATATAGAGAGGCAGTGTAGGGGGAATATTTTAAATAGGGGCAGTTTGTGAAATATTTTGGATAAGGACAGTGTGTATATGGGTGGAGATATTTTGTGAAGGAAGCACAGCAATTATTTCTTCAGGGCTGCAGCATATAATGATACTTTTATTTTTAAAGTCGCTGTGTCAGGAAGTGCTTCTGAAGGACAAAGAGGGAGGTCTTCAGAGACTAGCTGTGGCATGAAATGTCATGATGGCATCTGTAATACGTGGAGACAAAAGGGATGGGAACAATTCTGATTAAATAAGATGTCATCTATAAAGTACGTGGATGTAAATGTTTATTTGTGATACTGCCTGTGTCTTATCAGTACTGTGGTTCCTGTATTGTCCACAGTCTGATTATTAATTATTGATAACAACAAACATCTATGTTCTTGACCATCTTTGGTTTTTTTTAAAAATATTTTCCCACTGTTTTTTGTCACATTTTTTTTTTTTTTAAGAAAAAGTGATCGGAAAACGCAGCAAAAGACATCTGGCATCTTCCAAGCCTTCCCATTGATTCGCATTGTAAAGCACAGAGTGATATGTGAGTGGAAAACACCAGAAGAATGAACTGGACACTTCTTTTAACCACTTGCTGGTTTTAGACACCTGAAGTGGTTAAAAATGCTCAAAATCCTGAACTTGTGCACAGCAATACTGTAGATGCATATGTTCATGCATTTTGAGGCATTTTTCATCGTAGTTTCCATGGTGGGATGTGCCCCTCAAAAAATGTCATTACACATTTCCTTGGTGGTATTCACCCAAAATTAGCACCAGTGAAAAGTACACTCGTTGATCACCAATCTGTAGAATAAGTCATCAATATTAGTTCAGGGGGATCTGATTTTGTATCCCTGCCCATCAACTATATGACGAGACTGCAGCATTATATGGAGAGCAGCATCCTCTTCATTATCTATGAGACCCAGCTCTGTAGGGAAAATAGCGGCTTCACCAGGTCCTGCTACTAAGAGCAATAAATAGGACTGAGCTCTAATACTGGATGCAGCTGTGACTACATGTTATATGGTCGTGTTACACAATCTATAAGTGCACAAAGATATTACACATTCACCATGCAAAAAGTGGGCATGTGTACCCCCAAATGCCAGGGCTGAATTTTAGTCCCAGTCTGGCTCTGGCGGGGAGAGATGTCCATCTCCGATTTCAAACTACCAATTGCATTGCTCTTCTGAGATGAACTGTCAGCATCGTTCAGCCGAATGCCGTCTAACGTGATGGAGTTAAACCCCTAAAGGATTGGGCTTATTTTTTTCCCTAAGTAAACAGCGATTGTTTTGATTCTTATTGTTGTTTTCATAAAAGCATATTTTTTGTTTTTCCATCCATATAGCAATGTGGGCCTTGTTTATTACACAACAAGTTGTATTTTTCATTGCCATGATTTTGGGGTACATATAACTTATTGATTTAATTTATTTAACTCTTCCTAGGGAAATTAACCCCTTCACCCCCAGGTGATTTTCCATTTTTGATCTTTCCTCCCCTTTTTCTAAAGGCCGCTTTACACGCTACGAAATCGCTACAGCGATGTCGTTGGGGTCACGGAATTTGTGACGCATATCCGGCCTCATTAGCGATGTCGTTGCGTGTGACACCTATGAGTGATTTTGAATCGTTGCAAAAACGTTCAAAATCGCTCATCGGTGACATGTCGGTCCATTCCCAATTATCGTTGCAGCTGCAGGTACGATGTTGTTCGTCGTTCCTGCGGCAGCACAGATCACTATGTGTGACTATGCTTCAGGAACGAGGAACATCTCCTTACCTGCGGCCACCGGCAATGAAGAAGGAATGAGCTGGGCGGGATGTTACGTCCCGCTCATCTCCGCCCCTTCGCTTCTATTGGCCGCCCGCTTAGTGACGTCGTGATGACGCCTAAGGCACCTCCCCCTTGAGAGAGGGATTGTTCGGCAGTCACCGCGACGTCGCTGAACAGGTATGTGCTTGTGACGCTGCCGTGACAGCAGCGATCACCATATATCGGCCGTACGACGGGGGCGGGTGCTATCGCGCTCGACATCGCCAGGAAACGCTAGCGATGTCGCAGCATGTAAAGCGGCCTTAAGAGTCATAAAGTTTTTATTTTTTTGTGAGGGCTTGTTTTTTTGCGGGACAAGTTGTACTTTTGAATGACACGATTCATTGTGCCACACAGTGTACTGGAAAATAGGGAAAAATTCTAAGTGCAGTGAAATTGCAAAAATAAGTGCAATTCCACAATGTCTTTGTTGGTGTGTTTTATTTTTAAAAACATGAAATATATATATAAAATTTTTTATATATATACAGTTAGGTCCAGAAATATTTGGACAGTGACACAAGTTTTGTTATTTTAGCTGTTTACAAAAACATGTTCAGAAATACAATTATATATATAATATGGGCTGAAAGTGCACAGTCCCAGCTGCAATATGAGAGTTTTCACATCCAAATCGGAGAAAGGGTTTAGGAATCATAGCTCTGTAATGCATAGCCTCCTCTTTTTCAAGGGACCAAAAGTAATTGGACAAGGGACTCTAAGGGCTGCAATTAACTCTGAAGGCGTCTCCCTCATTAACCTGTAATCAATGAAGTAGTTAAAAGGTCTGGGGTTGATTACAGGTGTGTGGTTTTGCATTTGGAAGCTGTTGCTGTGACCAGACAACATGCGGTCTAAGGAACTCTCAATTGAGGTGAAGCAGAACATCCTGAGGCTGAAAAAAAAGAAAAAATCCATCAGAGAGATAGCAGACATGCTTGGAGTAGCAAAATCAACAGTCGGGTACATTCTGAGATAAAAGGAATTGACTGGTGAGCTTGGGAACTCAAAAAGGCCTGGGCGTCCATGGATGACAACAGTGGTGGATGATCGCCGCATACTTTCTTTGGTGAAGAAGAACCCGTTCACAACATCAACTGAAGTCCAGAACACTCTCAGTGAAGTAGGTGTATCTGTCTCTAAGTCAACAGTAAAGAGAAGACTCCATGAAAGTAAATACAAAGGGTTCACATCTAGATGCAAACCATTCATCAATTCCAAAAATAGACAGGCCAGAGTTAAATTTGCTGAAAAACACCTCATGAAGCCAGCTCAGTTCTGGAAAAGTATTCTATGGACAGATGAGACAAAGATCAACCTGTACCAGAATGATGGGAAGAAAAAAGTTTGGAGAAGAAAGGGAACGGCACATGATCCAAGGCACACCACATCCTCTGTAAAACATGGTGGAGGCAACGTGATGGCATGGGCATGCATGGCTTTCAATGGCACTGGGTCACTTGTGTTTATTGATGACATAACAGCAGACAAGAGTAGCCGGATGAATTCTGAAGTGTAACGGGATATACTTTCAGCCCAGATTCAGCCAAATGCCGCAAAGTTGATCGGACAGCGCTTCATAGTACAGATGGACAATGACCCCAAGCATACAGCCAAAGCTACTCAGGAGTTCATGAGTGCAAAAAAGTGGAACATTCTGCAATGGCCAAGTCAATCACCAGATCTTAACCCAATTGAGCATGCATTTCACTTGCTCAAATCCAGACTTAAGACGGAAAGACCCACAAACAAGCAAGACCTGAAGGCTGTGGCTGTAAAGGCCTGGCAAAGCATTAAGAAGGAGGAAACCCAGCGTTTGGTGATGTCCATGGGTTCCAGACTTAAGGCAGTGATTGCCTCCAAAGGATTTGCAACAAAATATTGAAAATAAAAATATTTTGTTTGGGTTTGGTTTATTTGTCCAATTACTTTTGACCTCCTAAAATGTGGAGTGTTTGTAAAGAAATGTGTACAATTCCTACAATTTCTATCAGATATTTTTGTTCAAACCTTCAAATTAAACGTTACAATCTGCACTTGAATTCTGTTGTAGAGGTTTCATTTCAAATCCAATGTGGTGGCATGCAGAGAGCCCAACTCGCGAAAATTGTGTCACTGTCCAAATATTTCTAGTCCTAACTGTGTATATATATATATATATATATATATATATATATATATATATATACAGAAATCTGCACCAAACTAAGGGTATTTTTAATTTTAGTTTTTGTTTTTATTTTTACTATTACTTTAAAAATGGGGATTAAGTTTACTATTTAGAAAATAAAATTGCAATAATACATTTCAAAAATACACTTCATATATATTGCACGATTAATACAACATGCACTCCAAAAAAGTGGAGCCCCAGCCGACAGCTACCACCTATAATGCAATTAAATTAGAAAAGGGTTAAATGTTCTCTATGAGAAAAGTTTTTCCAGTAATATCCAAGTTAAAAAATAAGTCTATTAAATAAAGATGTAGGTATCCAGAAAAAAATAATAAATAAATAAATAAACATATATAGGCAAGTTGTATTTTAGAGGATTTTTTTATTATTGATCAACAATTATATTCTCAATCAACCCAAAAGACTCAAATATCAAAGCTTAATATTTTTAGAAGTTGGAGTGAGGTTTTTTTTAGATTTGGCTATCTTAGGAGGATAGGATATCTGTTTGTGTAGGTATCTATTACTGTGCAGAATTATTAGGAAACTCAATAAAAACCAAATATATTCCCATCTCACTTGTTTATTTTCACCAGGTAAACCAATATAACTGCACACAATTTAGAAATAAACATTTCTGACATGCAAAAACAAACCCCAAATATATTAATGACCAATATAGCCACCTTTCTTTCTGCTGACACTCAACAGCCTACCATCCATAGATTCTGTCAGTTGCTTGATCTGTTTACGATCATCATTGCGTGCAGCAGCCACCACAGCCTCCCAGACCCGAGAGAGGAACTGTTTTCCCTCTATGTAGATCTCACAGTTTATGAGGGACCACAGGTTCTCTATGGGGTTCAGATCAGGTGAAGAAGGGAGCCATGTCATTATTTTTTCATCTTTTAGACCTTTATAGGCCAGCCACACTGTGGAATAGTTGGATGCATGTGATGGAGCATTGTCCTGCATGAAAATCATGTTTTTCTTGAACGATACCGATTTCTACCTGTACCACTGCTTGAAGAAGTTGTCTTCCAGAAACTGGCAGTAGGTCTGGGAGTTGAGCTTCACTCCATCCTCAACCCGAAAAGGTCCCACAAGTTCATCTTTGAAGATACCAGCCCATACCAGTACCCCACATCCACCTTGCTGGCGTATGAGTCAGAGTGGAGCTCTCTGCCCTTTACTGATCCAGCCTCTGGCCCATCCATCTGGCCCATCAAGAGTCACTCTCATTTCATCAGTCCATAAAACCTTTGAAAAATCAGTCTTAAGATATTTCTTGGCCGAGTCTTGACGTTTTATCTTATGTTTCTTGCCTATTTGCCATGAAACGATTGATTGTTCGGTGATCATGCTTCAAAAGTTTCAATTTCAATTTCAAAACGGCTTCATCCCTCTGCAAGACATCTCACAATTTTGGACTTTTCAGAGCCAGTCAGATCTCTCTTTTGACCCATTTTGCCAAAGGAAAGGAAGTTGCCTAATAATTAAGCACACCTTATATAGGGTGCTGATGTTATTACACCACACTCCTCCTCATTACAAAGATGCACATCACCTGATTTACTTAATTGGTAGTTGGCTCTCAAGCCTATACAGCTTGGAGTAGGACAACATGTATAAAAAGTATCATGTGATCACAATATTCATTTGCCTAATAATTCTGCACACAGTGTATAAATAAAGCATCCTGCTGGAATTAAAGCAGCATGAATTTTTGTAAAAGGTGATAAATAATTTACAGTCAAAGGAGGTAAACTAATGCCCAGGAGAACATTTTTTTCAGTTTCCTTTAAATATTTGTACTGAATATTTGCTCCACAGTAGTGCTCAAGGAGAGCTGCGGTCTCCTCGGTGCATAAACTCCCCGCACTCCTGGCGTGTCTGCCCGCTGCAGTCACACCAGAGTATAGCAGGAACGCAACAATACACTGAGCGCCCGTAGTGGGTGCCTGGTGCAAGTTACCTGATCAACGTTCACCGGTCTGAGAACTTCAGTTGCTGTATGGTCTCTGTGCTGTATGCGCTCATGATGCCTGGAAGCGGCAGTTCATCTGGGGTTATGCCAGGTCAGGGCTCCGCTCCATGTGGGTAGACAATTAGTTAGGTTCCGAGGTTAAAGATTCTCCCTAGGTATGGATGCAAGAACTATCCTGGCATCCACCAGTTGGATAAAATTAGGATCCTGGATGAGTCAGACAATTAAGCCTCCACGGCAGGTTGTTAGAGATTGTTTTCTGGGCTGAATCCTACACGTGGTTCAGGGGCAGTGACTGTCCCCTTCCTTGAGGAAACACGCTGTCGTTTTAAGTAGCTTTAACTTTAACTTTTATTCCATATAGTGAATGTTAAGATTCACAAAAATATTATCTGAAATGCTGTGAAGTCTGACAATATGGATATGTGTGCTGTGCAGCTGAAGTTATCAGCTCCCTGGTCCAGCCAAATGGAAAGCACAACAAACTACCCAAGCTTCAATCTTACTGCTGGAAACTGCCAGATATAGTGTTGTGCTTCTCTGGTTCAGTTCTGTCTGTTTTACTCCTGGTTATTTTAATATTTTCTTGTTTTGACCTCTGCTTGTATTTCTGACTATTCTTACCGATTCTGATTTTCTACTTTTCTGACCCTCCCACCTGACCACTCCTGCCAGCCTGCACCACCGTACAGCAGCTTGTTGCATGGCCCTAGCCTAGGATAGCCTAGGACCCCCTGTTTAAGTCCAAATTTCTCTACAGGGGTTAAATGTGAAGGCCAGGATAATCCCTGGGATTTGGTAAGAGGAGTGACTTGACATAAGTCTTTCCGTGGTAGCCATTTTAGAGTTGCCAGGCGAGGCGACCACTGACAGAATGTCCTTACATTATGTCTGTGTGCTACACAAAGAAAGAAAATCAGGAAACCCTTCCTCTGAACTGTGTATGAGACATTACAGCAAATACTCCTTGCACAGGGGAAAACGTGTGTAACATGCAGGATGCAAGTGATATAATGGCGAGAAATAGTGTTATTCTGTGGGTCCATACGATTACATTGATAGAGTACCCAATGTATCTAATTCTTTTAAATTAAGTTTTCATTGTTTTTGCTTGTTTTCATAACTAACAAAGCATCTTTTAATGTAAAAAAATAATAATTTTGGGGATTTATTTTACCATTTTCTTACACTTAAATAAATTGCATTTTTTTATTTATTCATCCCACAAAGGTCTTGAATAAATATTGATTGCTTACATAATACGGTACATTCAGAATTCTACTGACCTAATAGGTTTACATATTTGGCAGACCCAAAAGCCATAGTTGGGCCTCTAATAAGATGCCAAAGCAATGCATTGGCATTCCACCATGTATGGTAGGTGAGTGGTGTATTCTCACAGGGACAACTCCTCCTTTTAGTCAGACTATATTTCTCAGTTGTATGTTGCTCTATAGTGTTCTGCCTTTGGTTGTCAATTTAAACTACGGGGATTGCTCAGTTTTGTTTCTGTAGCATTCTCTGATGTTATTGGACACTGTTAATATATACAATATAAAACAAGTCTGTCTTCAAGAGTAAAATTATTTCAATGGTTTCATTAATAACAATGCCCTGTTAAAGGGAATCTGTCAGCAGGTTTTTTTTCTACCTCATCTGAAAGCAACATAGTTCTTGCAAAGAGATTCTGAATCCAACAATGTATCACTTAGATTACTGGGTGCAGCCTTTCTGACACAATCTGAATTTTTAGCTGTAGTTAAGTAGATTAGCCCAGGGAGCTGTCCCCACCCACACCAGGTTCTCTATAGAGATTGTACATTAACCCCTTCACAACTGGCCAATTTTTCGCTTTCCGTTTTTTTTTTTTCGCCATTATTTTTCTGAGAGACGTAACTTTTTTATTTTTCAGTCAATATGGTCATGTGAAGACTCATTTTTTGCGGAACGAGCTGTACTTTTAAATTAAACAATCAGTTTTACCATATAGTGTACTGGAAAACGGCAAAAAAATTCCAAATGCAGAAAAATTGCAAAAAAAAAGTGCGATAGCACTATTGTTTTTGAGATATTTTATTCAGTGTGTTCACTATATGGTAAAACTGATGTATGGGTGTGATGCCTCAGGTCAGTGTGAGTTCGTAGACACCAAACACGTATAGGTTTACTTTTATATAAGGGGTTAAAAAAATCGGAAGTTTGTCCGAAAAAAGTGGCGCACGTTTTACGCCATATTCCGTGACCCGTAGCGTTCTCATTTTTCGGGATCTATGGCTCAGTGACGGCTTATTTTGTCGTCTTGAGCTGACGTTTTTAACGGTACCATTTTTGCACAGATGCTACATTTTGATCGCCTCTTATTGCATTTTGCGCAAAAGTTGTGGCGACAAAAACGTCGTTTTGGCATTTGGAATTTTTTTGCCGCTACACCGTATACTAATCAAATTAATTGATTTTATATTTTGATAGATCGGGCGTTTCTGAACGCGGCGATACCAAATGTGTGTATATTTTTTATTTTTTTAACCCTTTAATTTTCAATGGGCGAATGGGGGGTGATTTGAACTTTTAGGTTTTTTTGTTTTTTTTAAATTTTTTAAAACTTTTTTTTAACTTTTTTTTTTAATTTTACTAGTTCCCCTAGGGGCCTATTGCGATCAGCAGCCCGATCGCTCTGCACTATCTGCTGATCACAGCTACATAGCTGTAAACAGCAGATACGCTCACATTCTTTTTCACTGTGCCGCGGGCACAGCGAAAGTGAAAGCAATTCATGTGTAGTACAAGAGTCATCACATGACCCTGTGCTACCATGACAACTACCGGAAGTCACGTGATCGCGTCACGTGACTTCCGGTATCGCGGCGGTAAGTAAAAGTTTACCGCGATCGCGCTTATAACGGCGCTGTCACATATTGACAGTGCAATTTAAGGGGTTAAACGGCACGAGCAGATAACGATTCTGCTCGTGCCTAGCAGGCACACATCTCAGCTGTGAAAATCAGCTGAGATGTGCGCCAATCGCAGCATGCTGCCGCCGGCAGACCGCGGGCAGTAACGTGATGACCGCTAGGACGTAATTTTACAGCCCGTGGTCGTTAAGGGGTTAACAGTGAGGTATCAATCACAGGAGGGGGCGTGCTGGACTTCTCTGCAGTGCCAGCTAGGCCTAGCAATGATAATCACCAAGTGATAAAGCCTTTAGTTTAAATAAACAACAGCATGGAGCCTGATAAGAGGCATTGTTGATTTTTGTTTTTTAACTCCTACAGCATGCTGGCTTCAGCTTACTTAGCAAAATCCTGATGACAGATTCCCTTTAACTACAGTCTTTACTAGTGATGAGCGAGTATGCTTGTTACTACTCGGTACTCGCACGAGTATCACTGTACTCGGGCTACTCGGCGGGTACCGAGTAATTTCGCGATACTAGTGCTGTACTCGTGGTCTTCATCATTGCATGTTGGCGCTCTTTTGAGAGCCAGCCCTCATGCAGGGATTGGCTGGCAGACCACTGCAATGCCACAGCCCTGTTAGTTGTAGAATTGCAGTGATTGGCCGGCCTGCACAGCGTGACTGAGCCTTTATACCGGCGGGCGCGCTGTGCTCTGCACACAGCCATCTCATATTCCCTGCTTTCCATGCCCACAGGCGCCTATGATTGGTTGCAGTGAGACACGCCCCCACGCTGAGTGACAGGTGTCTCACTGCACCCAATCACAGCAGCCGGTGGGCGTGTCTATACTGTGCAGTAAAATAAATAAATAAATAATTAAAAAAAACGGCGTGCGGTCCCCCCAATTTTAATACCAGCCAGATAAAGCCAGACAGCTGAAGGCTGGTATTCTCAGGATGGGGAGCCCCACGTTATGGGGAGCCCCCCACCCTAACAATATCAGTCAGCAGCCGCCCAGAATTCCCGCATACATTAGATGCGACAGTTCTGGGACTGTACCCGGCTCTTCCCGATTTACCCTAGTGCGTTGGCAAATCGGGGTAATAAGGAGTTAATGGCAGCCCATAGCTGCCACTAAATCCTAGATTAATCATGTCAGGCGTCTCCCCAAGATTCCTTCCATGATTAATCTGTAAATTACAGTTAAAAAACACACACACCCGAAAAATCCTTTATTAGAAATAAAAAACAATAACCAAGTCCCTCATCACCAATTTATTAACCCCGACAAACCCTCCATGTCCGGCGTACTCCACAGTCCTCCAGCGTCGCGTCCAGCTTTGCTACATTCAGGTGACAGGAGCTGCAGAATACACCGCCGCTTCTGTCAGCTTCACACAGCAACTGAGGTGAGTAGCGCAATCAGCTGCTGTCAGTCAGGTAACTCACGATCCAGCGGTGCCGCGATTAACCTCAGTGACAGCAGCTGATCGCGCTACTCACCTAAGTTGCTGCATGGAGCTGACCGGAGCGGCGGTGAGTATAGCGATCAGCTGAGCTGTCACTGAGGTTACCCGCGGCCACCGCTGCATCCACCGCTGGATTCAGGTAACCTCAGTGACAGCTCAGCTGATCGCTATACTCACCTCAGTTGCTGCATGGAGCTGACCGGAGCGGCGGTGAGTAGCGCGATCAGCTGAGCTGTCACTGAGGTTACCCGCGGCCACCGCTGCATCCAGGTAACCTCAGTGACAGCTCAGCTGATCGCTATACTCACCTCAGTTGCTGTGTGAAGCTGACCGGAGCGGCGGTGTATTCTGCAGCTCCTGTCACCTTCATGCAGCACAGCTGGACGCGACGCTGGAGGTCTGTGGATTACGCCGGACATGGAGGGTTTGTCGGGGTTAATAAATTGGTGATGAGGGACTTTGTTAGTGTTTTTTATTTCTAATAAAGGATTTTTCAGGTGTGTGTGTTTTTTAACTGTAATTACAGATTAATCATGGAAGGAATCTCGGGGAGACGCCTGACATGCTTAATCTAGGATTTAGTGGCAGCTATGGGCTGCCATTAACTCCTTATTACCCAGATTTGCCAACGCACTAGGGTAAATCGGGAAGAGCCGGGTACAGTCCCAGAACTGTCGCATATAATGTATGCGGCAATTCTGGGCGGCTGCTGACTGATATTGTTAGGCTGGGGGGCTCCCAATAACGTGGAGCTCCCCATCCTGAGAATACCAGCCTTCAGCCGTATGGCTGTATCTGGCTGGTATTAAAATTGGGGGGACCGCACGCCGTTTTTTTAATTATTTAATTATTTATTTCACTGCACAGTATACACACACACACCGGCTGCTGTGTTTGGGTGCAGTGAGACACCTGTCACTCAGCGTGGGGGCGTGTCTCACTGCAACCAATCATAGGCGCCGAAAAGCAGGAAAGCAGGGAATACGAGATTGTTTAATGAGCGGCCGGCTTTTTCAAAAGAGGAAAAGCTGCCGGAGTTTAGTGAACAGCTGTGCAGCGCCGCGGCAGTGATCAGGGAACGGTAAGTAAGAGAGAGGGGGGAGAATGACCGACAGACTGTGAGAGGGGGACAGACAAGACAGAGAGAGACAGACAGAGCGAGACCGACTGACGGGAGATAGAATGAAAAAAAAAATGACCGACATCGCTAGTAAAAAGCACAAAACGTGCGTTTTGGACATCGGAGTGCCACACAATGTTTTACGTAAAATCTTTCATGTATTAATCTCAAAAAGTAACATACACCAGCTCTATCTCACTATTGGGTATGTGCCCTTAACATTTCCGCCATGAAAATTCATTTTGGTGTCATTTTGGAAGGTTTTCTGGTGAGTCCGTAAAAATGGCGTAAAACTCGGACAAAATTGTTCACAGCTGTGACTTTTGAGTGATAAATGCTTCAAGGGGTCTTCCCCATGCTGTTGCCATGTCATTTGAGCACTCTTCTGAGACTTTTGTGACATTTTTAGGGTTTCTACATGCTGCCGGGGGTCATTTCATAAAAATACTCGGGTCTCCCATAGGATAACATTGGGCTCGGTGCTCGGGCCGAGTACACGAGTATCTTGGGATGCTCGGCCCGAGCCTCGAGCACCCGAGCTTTTTAGTACTCGCTCATCACTAGTCTTTACCTGTTGTTAGTGACTTGTATTATTTTAAGATGAATCACTTATATGTACCACTTCACTGCGATTGTGTTTTTACGTGTGTTAATTTATGGCTGCTTTACACGTTACAATTTATCGTGCAATCGCATTTGCGATTGCACCCCTCCCCCATCGTTTGTGCGGCACGGGCAATTTGTTGCTCGTGTCGCACAATATTGTAACCCCCCGTCACTCGTACTTACCTTCCAAACGACCTCGCTGTGGGCGGCGAACATCCTCTTCCTGAAGGGGGAGGGACGTTCGGCGTCACCGCGACGTCACACAGCGGCCGGCCAATCGAAGCAGAGGGGCGGAGATGAGCAGGACGTAACATCCCGCACACCTCCTTCCTTCAGCATTGCCGGCGGGATGCAGGTAAGCTGCAGTTCATCATTCCCGGGGTGTCACACAGAGCAATGTGTGCTGCCTCGGGAACAATGAACAACCGGACGTTCGATTTTTAGAAAATGAGCGACGTGTAAGCGAGCAACAATAAGGTGAGTATTTTTGCACGATCACAGTCGCTCGTAGTTGTCACACGCTACAATATATCAAACGATGTCGGATGTGCGTCACTTATGACATCGTGACCCCGACGACATATTGTTAGATATATCGTAGCGTGTAAAGCCCGCTTTACTCTCATGATGATGGATAGCAAACTTGTTTACATCTGTGCTAAGTTTAGAATGAAAAAGGCTGCCTACATAGCAATTCATGTATGCTTTCTCTTTAAGATAAACCGAGGGATTAAAAGTCCAGGGCAGCATGCATGTCCATTTGTGATTATGTTAATTGGATTAATGACCAAGTCATCACATAAATTGTATTGTAGGACATTGGGCACTGAAGATCAGTGAAGAGGACATCTGCTCCGCGAAAGAACAGAAGGTTTTGAATCTTGTGTTTATATTATTGATTTTTCTTTGGAATGATTGATGTAGAGATAATATTTCTGATAAAGCTTTGTAGATTATCATAGTCAGTGAGAAGATAATACTACAGAATTGTGATAAGGAGGAATCTGGCTAATTGTCATTAAATATTGAATGCTACTATATGGTCGTGTGTGTTCTAATACGTCCTACCTCTACTTAATACTTTAAGTATGGTAGGAATTTTATTCTTTATTTTGTTTTGTTTTTTTTAAGCGACCTTACACTCAATTCATTATTGTTGTGTATCCTCTCGGTGTGAATGGCATTTGTAGCTACAGCTTGCAATGGGCTCAGACGTGTGCTTAAAATGTGTTTTCTGCTACATCTAATGGTGTGTGTGTGTGTATAGTGTGTGTGTGTGCGTGTATGTGTGTGTGCGTGTGTGTGTGTATATATATATATATATATATATATATATATATCTCACACTTTTCAGCTTTAAAAAAAAGTGCAACACCGAGAAGTAAAAGTTGTGGAATTATGAAAATCATAGGATCAATAGGCCTGTTCAGAATGTGCAAATGAAAAAATGGAAACAACATTTTGAAAAGATCTATGAGCGCCACATGCAGAAATACTTGCAGCTACACGTCTTACCTTACTATCAATGAGGTTATTGATGGTTGTCTACGGAATGTTCTGCTATGCTGAATACATTTGATCAATCAAGATCCTCTTCTGTCAGCTCCTTTTGCAATTGCTGATTAATAATGGTCCAGATGTGCCAGTTGGCAGACGAGTCTGGGGGCCATGATAGCACGTTTGGGCCATGCAGGTTGCTCATAGTAGGTAGCACTATCAGCATGTAGTCTTGCAATGTTGTGTTCAGAAATGGCTCCTTTGACATTTTAGCCGTACCACTAATTCTACTGACAAATCGATGTAACATCGCACTGATAAAATACCTGAAACGAAGACTAGAACGTTCCGACTAACCTTTTGTTATGCCACCCCACACTATAGCCCGGGATAGGAGAGGTGTGATGTTCACTCATGAAGGTCTCGTCATGGTGTTGCCCACATGGTTTTGGCAGATTTGAAAAATTACATACACATCACATACCAAGCCTAAAGGGTGCTTTACATGCTGCGACATCGCTACCGATATATCGTCGGGGGTCACGTCGTTAGTGACGCACATCCGGCGCCGGTAGCGACATCGCAGCGTGTGACACCAAGGAGCAACGATCAACGATCGCAAAATCGTTCAAAACCGGTGATCGTTGACACGTCGCTCCTTTCCTTAATATCACTGCTGCCACAGGTACAATGTTGTTCGTTGTTCTTGCAGCATCACACATCGCTATGTGTGACACCGCAAGAACGACGAACATCTCCTTACATGTGTCCACCGGCAATGCGAAAGGAAGGAGGTGGGCGGGATGTTACGTCCCGCTCATCTTCGCCCCTCCGCTTCTATTGGCCGGCCGCTTAATGACGCCGCAGTGATGTCGCTATGATGCCGAATGCCCCTCCCCCTTGAAGGAGGGATTGCTTGGCGGTCATAGCGACGTCGCTGTCAAGGTATGTGCGTGTGACGCTGCCATAGCGATAATGTTCGCTACGGCAGTGAGCACCAAATGTCGCACGAGCGACGGGGGCAGGTGCTATCGCGCACGACATCACTAGCTATCGCTAGCGATGTCGCAGCGTGTAAAGCACTCTTTAGGCATCAAATAATGCCTACCAAAACCATCAGATGGTGCTTGCATGACAGACTATGAGCCGGGCATCCATATACAGGTGCTCCACTGATCTCACACCACCTCACTCAAAGGCTATCA
This sequence comes from Anomaloglossus baeobatrachus, assembly GCF_048569485.1. NCBI lineage: Eukaryota > Metazoa > Chordata > Amphibia > Anura > Aromobatidae > Anomaloglossus > Anomaloglossus baeobatrachus. The sequence continues at coordinate 167,169,930 of NC_134358.1, forward strand.
TGGAGCATAGCAAGACAGCCATTGAGCCTTGAATGGAGCTTCATGCTCTTTAGTGATGAATCCTATTTTTGTCTTGGATGCAACAGTAACTAGAGATTGATAGGGAGACCATATGAGCAACACCATGAAGAGGCCTTTACAAGGGAACGTGAAAGTGTGCCAGGAGCTTTGACGAGGGATTGTCACACTGACCATACTTCTGAGATTATAGTTTGGGGTGGCATAATGTACCATAGCTGGACCCCTTTAGTCTTTATTACAGTTACACCAACAGCTCATTGTTACACTTATTTGGTTATGGAACCAGTGGTATGGCCATTTCAACAAGGTGTCTCAAGCTGGTTTTCAACATGTCATGTTGCTTAGGCTACTGTGAGCCTCCTGTGTTGACTAAATGTGCTACCATTGTATATAGCTTTTCCGAACATGGCTCTCATCATACACATTTGGGACATCATTGGTTTGTATACTATTGGACTACCAGCCAGACGTCAAGTTACAGTCGCTGCTTTGAACTCATACCACTGTTCTCTAAGGCTATCATGGTACACAGCAAGATGGCAATGGCTGTAATGGAGGTGTATCCTTCAGTGATGAGTCCTGCTTTTGTCTTAGATATATTAATTGCCCAAGTTTGGGTTATAGACCATGTGGTTAATGTTATGAAAAGGCCCTTACAAGGGAAAATGAAAGTGTCTCAGACGTCGTTTTTTCAACACAACAATAACAGGCCACATTTCTCATGCTAAGGTGACCAGCCTGGATGACCTAAACTTCCTTTCATGGTGTGCAGTGACTTGTATGCAATTGCACACATCTGGAACATCGACAATTATTATATGAACTGCCAGCAGAGGATCTTGATGATTTCCATGCCGAAATGCACCCAACATGGCATATTTCTCATAGATCCATTACTAAACCTCAATGTTAGCATATCAAAAAATGTAAGTACAAGTATTTCTGCATATTGCTCTCACCCTCCATATTGGATAAAGTCAGCTGTTTTGCAATTTTTTTTCCCTTTTTCTCATCATATCATTAACTTGTCAATTGATCTTGTGCTTTCCAGAATAGTCAAACTCTATAAGCAAGAGACATCTTCAGGAATGTAAATCCAGCGGGTTTATTTTAAAAGGGAAAACACTGTTATCATCAGAACAAAAAGACCAGGTGAGAAAAATCAAATCTAAAAAGTTGTCCAGTTTCGTGTTTTTTTTTTTTATTTTAACAAAATTTTATTGACAGCTGAAATTAAAATTAACTTTTACCATAATGATTGTAAAGTATAAAGAAGGAAAGATGATGATCCAAAACACACCACCATATATGTCTGCCAAAGGACGTGAGTCACTAGTTTTATACTGATGAAGATGTGTCTGTGCTCAGAAGTAGTAGGATGCATTCTTTTTTTTTTTTATAACTGAATGTTTTATTAAGATTTTCAAAACAGATACAAAAAAAAATACATGGATGCATGGATATGTCTCACAAACTTGTTAATGACTGTAAACCAGAAATCAGTATCCATATTATCCACTAATACACTGAAAACAGGGAATATGACAAGACGAACAATACAATACTAGACAGGGAAACATAAGGGAGGGGGGATGGATTGGGGAGGGTGAGCATATCAGGCTTCCATCAAGGCCGTACTTCACTGTTATTCTTTGTTGGCCCAATAAGTATCCCAAAGTGACCAAACACTCTCAAAAAGATCTACTGTGTTATTTGACAGGGCAGATAAATACTCCATCCTTCTCACATCTTGGATCCGAGATTGGAGATCGGTAAGTGAGGGTGGATGAGCTAACTTCCAGTTGCGGGCAATTAGACATCTAGCTGCTGTGGTCATGTGTAATAGTAACCGCTTCACTCTTTTCCCCAGCTGAGCAAGTGGTATATTTAATAAATAGAATTTAGGGTCCAGGGGAATCCGAAGATTAGTTACTTTATAAATAAGAGATTGCACCAACCTCCAGAAACACTGGATATTGGGGCATACCCAGAATATGTGCGGTATGTCTCCTCCTGTGGCTCCACACCTCCAACAATTGTCAGGTATAGCTGGGTTTAGTTTATGTAGTAGTGCTGGGGTGTGATACCAATACATGAGTAATTTATACTGATTTTCCTTATAGACATAGCATGAAGATGTCTTAGAGGCCGTATCCCAGATCCGCCTCCACATACACAAGGGAATGGACTCACCAAGGAAATCTTCCCATTTCCTCATATATGTATGATTTGGCTTGTCTTCCGGGCACGGAGCCATTAAAATACGATATATATCGGAGATGAGGCCTTTAGTAGAGGCCCCAGCTCTGCACAATCTCTCAAAAAGTGTAGGGATAGAGACTTCTAATGAGGCAAAAAGGGAGTGCATCAGGTGTCTAACTTGTAAATACCGATATTGGGAATTGCCTGGGAGATTAAATTTAGCAGCTATGGTGGCGTATGGGAGAAGGACTCCGGAGTGTGCGTCTACTATGTCAGCAAAGCAAAAGAGTTTCCTGTCAAACCATGTTTTTGTCGTTATACCATGCATACCGTCCGGCATTCTGGGATTAAAAAGAAAAGAAGTCAATGGAGAGTGTTCAGATTTAAGTGGAAACTTCTTGACACAACAGTCCCATATCCTCTTCGTAAAGGCTATAGGGCCCAGGGTATGTGGGTCAGGCTTATTAGATGAGGTGCCCCAAAGGTAGGAGTTAGGGTGTATTGGGGCTAGCCATAACTTCTCTATTTCCATCCATCTAGAGAAGGCACAGCGATTAGACCATGCAGGGATGTGACGTAAGTGTGCTGCCCAGTAGTACTTAGTAATATCAGGGACCCCCAGGCCTCCTCTCAGTTTACTGTCAAATAATGTTGTTTTCTTGATTCTATGTCTCTTATGGGCCCAAACAAATTGAAGTATACTAGACTGAATGTTGCGCAATTCTTTGTATGGTACACACACCGGAAGGGACTCAAACAGGTAAAGGAGCTTTGGCAGAACAGACATTTTGACTGCAGAGATTCTTCCAAACAGAGACAATGGAAGCTTGTTCCAATTGAGCAGGAGCCTTTTTATCTCAGTAAATAAACTAGGATAGTTCTGCTGATACAAGAGCTTATACTTAGATGTTAATTGTATCCCAAGGTATGTCAAGGATATATTTCTCCATTTATAATTGTAGTTTCCCTGTAAGGAGGAGACCCGCATCTGTGGAATATTAAGAGGCAGAGCTTCTGTTTTGTTCTGATTGACCTTAGACCCTGACAACCTTCCAAATTGTAGTAACAAGGAATGCAAATTCGGGAGGGTGATATGTGGTTGGGACAAGATCAATAGGACATCATCCGCATATATAACGTATTCCCTCCCGAATCTCTCAAGGCATAAACGGATGAGTTCCCCCTCTCCTCCCTAAGTTGGCGGGCTAAAAGAGAGTGCGATTTATTTCCTTTGTCATAGTATTTATGCCTGCTATAGAGTAGTAATTTTTCTGTTATATTGACCTCTAGGTCCTTCAGTTGGGCACGAGTCTTTACTATACCTCTAAGGGTACGTATTGATGGGTTAAGGGTCATCCTATTTTCTAAGTCTCTGAGACTTTTAAGGAGCTGATCTCTCTGATATAGTCTATCTTTTTTGATGCGGGAGCTTAAAGCTATGCATTGCCCTCTAAAGACGGCCTTATGGGCTTCCCAGATAGTAGAAAAATTGGGCACTGACCCCTCATTGTTCTCAAAGTATTCCATCAATCCTGCTTCCAGTTTGTCTCTGTAGGAAGTTCTCTTGAGGAGGGACTCATTGAGCCTCCAGTGGCAGACTCTTGTACGTTGGGTTGTCTGATCTAGGGTGAGAGTCATTGGCGCGTGGTCTGACCACGTTATTGCACCAATATCCACTTTGCTCGTCCATCTAAGGGCCTGAATGTTGCCAAAGAAGAAATCGATCCTGGTGTGTGTACCATGAGGGGGAGAGTAGAAGGTAAAGGTTTTTTCTGAGGGATGTTTAACTCGCCACAAATCAAATAAGGCAAACCTGCGGATCAGTCTTCGAAAGGCAGCTGTCAATTTACGTTGAGACGGGCTCGACAATTGATTGTTAATGGTCAACCTGTCTAAAGAGTCAGAGAAAATAGTGTTAAAATCTCCACCCACTATCCACACTGAGGGGGGAAGGCGTGTTAATTTGAGGAATACCCGGTTCAAAAAAAGGATCTGGGAGGTGTTAGGGGCATAAATGTTACACAAAAGGATTGGAACTTCCTTATATGTCCCTTGTAGGATAAGGTATCTACCCTGTGGGTCTGCCAGGGAAGTAGTAACTTGAATGGGACAGGTCCTTGATATCAAGATCGCCACACCGGCTTTTTTCCTTTCCTGAGAGGCTAAAAAAATCGTAGGGTAAAGGTGTTTGGCGAAATTGCAGTTCCCGTTGAGATTCAAGTGCGTTTCCTGCAAGAAAACCACATCAGCTCGCTGGGTCCGCATCTCACCTAGTGCCATTCGCCTCTTAATGTTTGAGTTTAAACCCTTAACATTTAGTGTTAAAATTTTAACCATATTTTAAGTTATAGTAGTATAAAGCAAAATTAGCATTACATACAAAGGCTAACCGGGTATTGCCCATCTCAAACTTGCCTGACGGCCCATGATGGATGTCTCTCAATGGGGTACTAAAGATTCCCTCACCACAATCAGGGTAAACACATAAGGAATGGTAAAAGACAATGACAAAACACATAACATATAAAGCATAACATTTACATGTCATAAATGTTACCGGTGAGGAGTGAAGCCGCAGGCAAAAGCCTTCACCTCCGCCTCCGTCCTCCCCGGTCAGGGTCAAAGAAGAAAAAATTGGCATAATTTAAAACTTTACCAATATCTAAACCCTAACCTCCTATACCCACTCTTCCGTAGGAGGAACCAGGGTAATTCTAACCCTTAAAGGGAGTTTGTGGCTATGGACACACTGCTATCACAGTCAGTGTCTAAAGCTAGATTCTAAACATCTAAGAGAGGGGAGCACTCGGATCTCACCACCCTAGTAGCAAACCAATGCAAATGATATGAGGAATCGTAACCAGATATATCAATATCAGAAAAGAAAAAAGAAAGTGAACAACTAGTTATGAAAGAAAAGACCAACCAAAGTCCTTATAATAAATAGGGGAAGGCATGAAGCCACCCCCCCAAGGGGGGGACTACAGCCTGGAACCAGAGACTCAAACTCAGGGCTCCTGTTCCTAGAAGAAAGAAAAAATAAAATTGTCGTCTCAGGTCGGAGCCGGTCGTGCCTTAGGCCGTGATGAGGGAGAACCCCCCTTAGAGTCCACTTGTTGCCAGATCGGACGGGGTGGATTGGATGGCATCTCCAATTCCCAGTCCACCAGGGAAGGCGAAGGGATTCCCAGATCAGTGCAGAAGGCTGGGAGGTCCTGAGTAGAGCGTAGCACAGCCGTACGACCATCTTTTGAGGCTATGAGGGCAAACGGGAACCCCCAGCGGTATCGGATGCCCTTATCTTTTAGGGATGCAAGTAGTGGCTGCAGATGTCTCCTTTTCTGTAAGGTGATCCAAGATAGATCAGGGAATAATTGGATCCGAGTCCCTTTATATTCAATTCCCTCCGAAGTGCGGGCTTTGGCCATGATAGACTCTTTTAGTTGGAAGTCATGGACACAACAAATAATGTCACGAGAGTAATTTTGAGGCCCCCTGGGGCGTAATGCTCTATGTGCTCTGTCCAATTTTATGCTTTGAGTTGTAGGGCGCTCCAGTACAGTGTTGAATATGGTTTCAAGTATGGCGTGGACGTCTTCACTACCTGTAGCCTCAGGGACGCCTCTCACTCGGATATTATTACGGCGCCCCCTATTGTCTAGGTCCTCCAGATGTTTGTTAGTTTCACTCAGAGCCCGAGCATAAGAGGTCACGTTCTTTTGTAATTTGATGATGTACTGTCTAGTGGTATCGTGATCCTTTTCCACTGAGTCCACTCTATCTGCTAGAAGCCCAACATCTTGGCGGATTGAGTTAATCTCTGACTTACAGGTTTCTTTTACTTCCGAGATCAGGGATCTGAAGTCTTCCTTGGTAGGAAGGAGATCCAGATACTTTTTTAATTTTCTGTGGTCAAAATGGTGTTCCATATCTCCCGGCTCAGATTCTGATGGGGAGTCGCGTGACCCTCCTCCGTCTTCCTGTTGAGACATCAAAGCAGACAGCGAAGGCGTAGAGTCTAGGTCCATATTCACAGAACCCGACTGCGTAGTTTTATTTTTCGCTTGATTGCTTTTATGGGTTGATTGTTGTCGTGACTTTGGTGGCATGGGGTCACTCACTGCACGGTCTCTTTTAGTAAGAAACTTGTCTAGAGGGGTCACAAACGACTGCCCCCCTTTCAGTCTATATGACCAGCTTGGACCTCTTCTCCTCCTCACCCCAGCCAGATCGTCACCTGGTCTGCACAATATATTATGTCACCTTTCAATATTGTTTATAGATGTAAGACCGTTAAAGTTATAGTTGTTCACTTATGTCCTCTATCTGGGCGGTAAGACAAGCCCCCCTCTACTCAGACATTATACAGGGGTGCACATCTCTTTCATGGCTCCGTTCTGTGAAAATCTCTTTTGCAGCAAGTTATTATTCCAATGTCCACAAGATGGCAGCAGAGTACAGTGCAGAAAGTGAGGGATTTTTCTATATAGAGAAAAGGCAGGCTCTGAAAAGACAGTTATACAGCACTACCCCGAATTTTCTTCCTTCTCCCTTCTTAACTTATATCATGGAAGAGGAAACCGTAGCACCCCTCTCCTTGTACTGCCACAGGATCAGACTTGAGTCAGGGGTTAACTCTTCAGATGTTATAAGGGCACCGGATGTTATCAGATCTCAGGGCTTACTTTCTTCTCTGGAGGTCTTAGCTTTCCCTCTTCTCCACCCCTCCAGGTAAACCAGCCTCAGCCTCCTCCACACCCGTGTGCAGCCCCTGTGTTTCTTATCAGAGCAATGCGACTCGTGCTGCGGGGGTGAGGGTTAATTTACAGCCCTAGTGAATAATGGTGCTCTCGTGCATGGCACTGGCTTTAGAGCCAGGGGGTGTATGTGTCCTAGGACCAGCCAGTTACCCGGCTGGTTGTCGCCCCTATGCACGGGGGATTTCCACTCACCAGCCTCCTCTCTCTTGCCGGTCGCCTGTCACTTCACTGCCTGCTTCCAGCCGGCTCTCTCTCAGGCCCGACAGTCACCAGGCGGCTCCCCCTCACTGTGTCTGGCTCGTGATCCACTCTGCTTCAGTGTCTCTCCCTCCTCCAGGCCGGGTAAGTGTCTGCTTCTCCTCTGCTTTGGGACTTCTGGGTATCCCTTCCTCCCTTGTGTTCTTCCCGGATTTTCAAGCCTCTGCTCCTTCTTCACCCGTCGGCTCTCCTTCCTCTGGGCGGTTTTCACCGCACTCCTGGTCTCAGCGTCTGCAGCATGGTCCCAGGCCTCCCTGGAGAATGATGTCTGCTGGGATTCAGGTAGGGTCCTGTCCCACAATAATCGTCTCCTGGGGTCCGCTGGCTCTCAGGGACGGTATATGGAGGCTTCAGATGGATCTAAGTCGGGCAGGGGCTCAGATGTCTCTGGATGTCTCAGAGCTCTGTCATATACATCCTCCTGCATCGGCGGCCATTTTGGACTCCAGTAGGATGCATTCTGAAGTCTACAAAGACGTACACTACATTCTGCACATAGTCGGTCAAATGCTGCAAAACGGAGAGGACTGTGCTCTACATTACAAGTGGAAAATGATCAATACATACCGCAAAGACAACACAATAGCATTAAGTGGTAATCTGTCGGTAGGATCAACCTTCCTAAGCCATCTATATGGACAGGTCATAGTAAACTGAATAAAATGATAACTTGATATCTGCGATCATCCGTCTTATTCCAGAGAAATCCACTTTTTTTTCTTATATGTAAATGAGCTGTTCCAGGCTATGGGCTGACACTGATTTGCCTCCAGTGCTTATTTTAGATAAAAGGGGTTATTAACAGTGTGATATATAATGGCTGCTCTCCTAATGTCACTGCTGAGCTGTGTGTGATTACAACTGACACATCTCCAGATTCCTCTCCGTACTTCATCTTCTATCTCACAGACAACCAGGATTGCAATATTGCTGCAATACAGCAGAGCTGTGAGAGCTACGATTGCTAATGTGTTTGCTAACAGAATGTCTCCTGAGTTCACCAATACCCCATATGTGGTTAAAACAACTTTTGAGGCACAGTACAAATCTCAGACAGGAAGGAGCGCCATATTGGAGTTGGAATGGTTTGAAGGAGCAATGTCAAATTGGCAGAACACCGACAAGCCAAAAAAGCAGGTGTCCCATAGGTGATCCCATTTTACAAACTGGATTTTACAAACTGGACACCTCAATGAATTAATCTAGGGGTGCAGTGAGCTTATTGACACCACAGGAGTGTCACAAAATTTTATATTATTGAATGGTTGAAGAAAATTTCAATTTCCCAATGGGGACAGATAAAAAGGGCCCTGTAAAGTGTTACACAATTTCTCCTGAATGTGTCAATACCCCACATGTGATTGTACAGTACTGTTTAGCCGCACCACAGGGCTCGGAGGGGAAGGAGCACCATTTGACTTTTGGAGCACTAATTTTACTAGAATAGTTTTCATACTGTAGATACAGAGCCCCTAAGAGCCAGAATTGCAGAACCTCACCTAAGTGACCACATATTGGAAATTACACCCCTCTGGGAATTCATCTACGAGTGTAGTGATGATTTTGTCTCTGGAAAATACCCATGAAGTCAAATGTAGTGAATGTTACAGAATTTTAAAATTGCAAATAAGTCCTTGTAATTCCCAGTACATTGTAGTGACCGTACAATGTGTCCAGCTTGTGCTTCAGGAGACACACACTCCTTAAATTAAGCAGGCTCTCCTCACTACAATGATGCCAAATATGGACATAAATTGTGATTTAGGCAGATTGTGGGGTTCAGAAGAAAGGGAGCAATTGGATATGGGTAGTGCAGATATTTCTGGATTTCCTTTTTACAAGTAACATGGAAGCCCTCTATATTTCTGGTAATAGATGCCGGACCTGAGTGGGGAATGTTTTTATTGGTGGTTGAGTTGAATATGATTTGGTGGCAATTTGGGGTACAGAACATTTTGGATCAGTTCACATTTATCCTGTGCTCTATTCTGAACACTTACATTAGGGTTTCCATATTAATCTGTACAGAGTTGTTAGTCTTTTCAAAAGTGCACAAAACTGTGTTGACCGCATTTTTGTGAATGCCTAAAAAGGTGCGTAAATAGATGTACACCACCGGACCACAGGCCAATCAGGAGTTTAAAGTGACTCCCTCTGCCTCACTACAGTGAATTTTCAGTTGTGAATTTTGTCTGAATCATGTTTTTCAGAGATTTCCATAGAGTGCAGAATAAATGTGAGCCTGACTGCGATCATTTGGAGGCAGAATGAACGAAGGCACAGCAGTAGAAGAATTGGCTTTATTTATTTTACGCTGTACACTGTGTGGTATAAATGATCAGGCGCCTTTATTTCTCAACAACTGTTTTTACAAAATAAAAATTTTTAACATCACCAAATTTTAACGGCTATAGTTGTTTTTATTTTTCTGCTGACAGTCTCATGTGAAGGCTTGTGTTTTTGCGGGATGAGTTGCGTTTTTTGTTGCTACAATTTTGGACTACATATTTTTTTTATCATTTTCTATTCTGCTTTTTGTGAGGCACAATGAAGAAGAAACAGCAATTCAGGATTTTTATTTTATGTATTTTTTTTAGGCCGGTTGGTCAACATGCCATAAAAGTGATAAAACAGCTTTATTCTTCAGATCTGTTCTATTACAGCAATACCACATGTATATTGTTTTTATTTATGGTTTACCTCCAAAGCAGTGAGGTTTGTGCCAAGACTCTAAAATTACCAGAATAGCACAAACAATCCCTCCATAAGAGTGCTTATTATGACATGAAAAGAATACCATTACATATTTGACTGGTTTTGCTACATAGTATTATTTTGTGCAATTAAAGGTCTTTTTAATGTCTGCCAATTCCTAGCTTACAGTATGTAATTCATAATTTACAGTAAATAAAACAGTAGTAGGTGGAAAATGATTGGAATGTCATCTAAAATGGAATAAAACGTATTACAATTCCATTTGTTTCCACAGGGGAAATATGAAATACCTATTTGCATTGATGATATATCTACTGTCTTTAAAACACCAACAAAGTGCACCAACATCAACAGAATTAGAGGACAAATCTCTCAGCAAGAAAATTAAAGGTAATAGCATGGTTCTGGCTCCACAGTTATCAGTATGTATATTCAATTTTTTTTTATAGTTCACCAGCAAATATTATCAGATACAGTGTTTGCCGAACGTTTTGGCTCCCTTGAAATTCTATTAGAAAATGAGTATTTTTCCCAGAAAATTATTGCAATTGCACGTTTTGTTATACACATGTTTATTTTCTTTGTGTGTATAGGAACAAAAAAAAACCCTGAAAAAAGATTACTTGTACATCATTTCACACAAAACCACAAAAATGGGCTGGGCAAAATTGTTGGCACCTTTCCAAAATTTTGGTAAACAACCTTGTTTCAAGCAAGTGATTCTTATTCACAATCACCTGTGGCAAGTAACAGGTGTGGGCAATATGAAAATCACATCTGAAACCAGATAAAAAGAGGAGAAGTTGACTCAATATTTGCATTGTGTGTCTGTGTATGCCACACTAAGCATGCAGAACAGAAAGAGAAGAGAACTGTCTGAGGACTTGAGGACCAAAATTTTTGAAAATAATCCACCATCTCAATTTTACAAGTACATATCCAGAGATCTAAATGTTCTTTTGTTCACGATGTGCAACATAATTTTACAACCTATAGCATTGTACCTAATCTCCCTGGATGTGTACAGCAGAGAAAAATTGTCGAAACGTTGGATATACTAGATCATAGAAAAGCAGCTCCAATCATGTTCCAAAGAAATTCAAGCTGTCCTGCAGGCTCAGGGTGCATCAGTGTCAGCTATCTGTCGACATTTGAATGAATTGCTATGGCAGGAGAACCAGGAGGATGCCACTGCTGACACAGACATAAAAATGCTAGACTGCAGTTTGCCAAAATGCACTTGAGTAAGCCAAAATTGTTGTGGGAGGTGCTGATGAAACAGCGTCCCGTAGTAACGATAATAAACACAAATTAACCTCACTCTCTGTTTGAGATGAAAAGGGTAATTTATTACAAGAAAATAAATTTTTTTATAATGAGCATCACGTCTGATGTTTCGACCCTTTTGGGTCTTCATCATGTGGTTGCTATAATGAGGAATGAGGGCATCCAGGAAGGCAAGCTAAATGGCGCCGATAAATCATGAGTGGGGCTGTGCTCCTTCAGCATCAGCGTCATTGCAGTTTGCTTTGTCTGCCCCATTATTGGCGTTTTGTGTAAAATTATGTCCAATTTACCTTTTTTTCCTCATTTTTTTGTGTTGCTCCAATACACAAAGGAAATAAATGTGTATAACAAAACATGTAATTGCAATAATTTTCTGGGAAACAATATCAAGAGTGCCAACATTTTTGGTCATGACTATTCATTCTGGCCTGCATAGAATTTTCCCAGTGCTCCTCTTCCTGCCAAACAATACAGAGTACAGTAAGCAGGCAATACACCAGTAAACATAAAAATTCCTATTAAATGGCAGACCAGATCTTATGGGGTGTAGGAAATGGAAACAGAAATCATATTGAAAATGATATCGAAAACTATAGAACATGAGTGAGCTCTATTTTTTTGTAACCCCAATTGCTCTTTGCCTTTTTATTTGTAGCACTTTCCAAAGTTGGTGAGGAGTATGTGGTACAAGAGATAAGGAAAGCCTTGGTGGGCGTAAAACAAATGAAGAAGATTATGGAAAGAAATGAAGAGAAGCATGAAAATATTTTGAAATCTCTCAAAAAAACTAAAGATGAAAATGAGGTAAAGAACATGAAATGTTTCCTACTTTACTAATGTACTATATTATTTAGTGTATATATTGTGAGAAAGCAAAGTAGATCATTGTGGAAGGTAGTTACAACTCCTGATAGCATATTCTGGGTATGTGCACATGGCATCACAAAAGCGTCCCATAAAATGAACTCAATGCGCAGCAATGTAAAAACGACATTGCTGTGCACATGTTCACTGTTGTGTCACGATATTTTAATCGCTCGTTCATTTGGAAACCCTAAAGTAGAAAAAAATAGCAATATGGTTCATTCATAGCAGAAGCTGCCTGTGCTTTATACTTGAAAGTGTAGAGGGAAAGATACTGGTGGTTGAGCTGCCGCAAGAGTGATCGCAAAGCCACTTCAGGGAAATGATTGCCAGCGGTTTCCTGAAGCAGCTTCAATGCTAAGTCAATGTGGTGAAATTATATGGTGGGCTGCAAGAGAATTGAAAATCCCCATACCTTTTCAAAACTAAAAGAACCTATGCTACCGGAATCAAAACTGTTATGATCTGACCAGTCCAGGACTGGTATCATTTTGCTGATTGCTGTGAGTTGCAGTGGAGAGATACCAGTTACGTAAGGTGTCTTACAAATGCCAATATTGTGTCAAGTTACACAGGTATATGGGTGGTATGAAGTCAGTGCTATAAGCCATTTCTCCTGGTTGAGTTGCCGAAATCACAGAGGTATTCATACATTATAACTGTATGAACGGTGAGAAAATCCAAGAAAATCCAAGGTACCGAAAACTTCTCTCCGTTAAGAAATCTTTATTTGCCCCAGCATACAGAGAAAAAAAAATGCAATAATGATGTTTCGGCCGACACAGGGCCTTTATCAAGCAATAAATATTACATACAAAGTCTTGGATTTTCTACAAAGTTGCGGCTAGTGGACAGCTGTACCAAGCAGCACCAATAGTGGAGTGAAGTTGAGTGAAGAGTGCGTCTGACGGTAAGGCCAAGAAAAATGAGTCTGTATGCTGATTCCTGCCAGAGAACTAGAGACAATGAGATGACTGGTGCCTGAGCATTAGGGACTAATACAAGAATACAAGATAGCTGCATGAACAGGAGGCAGGAGTGTACAAAGTTGCCATATAATTTATAGCAGTGCATTGCTGACAAAGATAGGGTGCAAAGAGAGGGCTTGTGCTAAGCACTGATAGTGTGTGCTGTGGTATGTTGTGAGTGTTGCAGAGACTGTACCACGGTAAAACAAAAATTTGAAGAGATTGCCATTGTTTTACATACCAACTGTCCAGCATTTTTTTGTGAAGTCATTGCCTCTTCTTAGATTTTTGCCTCCATGCAGCCTGTGCAGTCACACAGGGGCTCAAGAGGTAAGGGGGCCCATTTCTACCTCCAAAGCAGGAGAAATTGTGCTGAGCTTTTAAGCTGCGAACGGTCCATATACTGTTCTTGCACAGGGACCTTTTTGTGTCTGTGGCCACCAGTGCCTCCAAGTTAATTGCCTCAAGTGAGACTAACTATCAAGTGTGTTGCCTTTTCATGAGTAAAGCAGTAATAGCTGTCTCCTCGCTATGCAGTTTTTTTTAACGCCAAGAGTTGTTTTAAATCATCCCAGTCTTATCTTTCAAGGAGCTTTCAGATTATGATTTCAGATATTGCTTTCAAAAACGGCATAAAAACCTACATGTGGAAACCCCAACCTTAGCCCCCAAAAGCCAGGAAAAAAAGTGGATATGAACCTGATTTGAAGGAGTTTTCAGCTCAACATTCCTAACATTACTGATTTTAGACAGTCAATTATTCCATTGTTAAGAGCGTAATGAGAAGCACGATCAGCAGGATTACAAGTAATTACACATTCAGACAATCTGCTTATCAGGGGTCTAAAATAAGAAAAATGATGTCTAGTTTTCTGCCGAAATGTTCCATTCGGTACACTATGTACACTCAGAAAGAGATGATCCTATTTGGATTTTAAGTTATTTGTATGTAAATGTCAGAGAAAATGGAATGTTTATTCACCAGCTGATATTATGATCATGAGTATTCTTCTACCAAGGGCTCATGAGTGTTTCATGGGTTTCTTGGAACAGATTCTTTTGAAATAGGTTACACAGATGACGGCTTTAAACGCTCACAGTTTGATTACACTTCCAGCATAGATGATTTAAGTAAACAATATAAGAACATTCCAACTGGAATGTATTTTGAAATAAAACATTAAATTAACTATACTGTCCTTGAGATCGACTTCACTTTTTGTGCTTCCCGCACAGCTGCTGACTAGAGGAATCAGCCTGGAACTAAACATGGCCCCCTGTGTATCTCTCTGGTGGCCCCAATCTATTTACTTCTATATAATGTAAGGAATCAGAAATATGTGCACATTCTATATGGCTCACATTTCATATTGAGACCTATAATAGCCAAGACAAAATGTCAACTAACACATTTAAATTACTTAACGACCGCCAATACAATTGTACAAATGAAAAAGGCAAAGTGTCACTCTAAACAGAATACCACCGGAAAAGATGCCAAATGGAGTCCGAGGTGTCTCCATCGGCCTCATTATAGAGAGTGGTTCTGTCTGAATTGCATTTTTGTTGGAATTAAGTGTGTTAGATAGACAGCGGGGTGCAGAGGCAGTCGTGATAGATGCTGCTGTACGGCTGCAGCGCAGCCCTGGATCTCTTCTTTGCACCACCACCACCTCTCCAATGCAGGGGAAGGGTTGCTGGGACTTGTGGTGAGGGACACTTACTTTCAGGCCAGATGGTCCAGACTTGTTCTATCTTCGGGACCACTTTCCAGCTACCAATTGCAGCAGGTCCCCGTGCCCACAAACACCACACAAAGGCATTGTCTCTTTCAAACAGGAACATTACTTATCAAATCTTCACAATACAGTTTACCATCACGCCTGCGGCGAGTACACATCTTCTCTCTTACAGGGGACACAATACTACTTCTCCTTAATGCTTCCGCTGTATGCTCTGGTTCCCCTTCGTGGTTACCAATAGGAACCAAAGTCACACTTAATTTGCTGGCCAGCCACTTTCCTGGTACTCGAGCCTTCGAATTCCTCTTCCCCTCACTCATCTTCATGTTGTTGTCATCTATTCCTTCAGGGGTCAGTCATGCCACCCACAGGGATTAGATATAAGCTGTGACGGGGCCACTCTTCTGGTGTTGGTTTGTCAGGCCCTACTCCCCTCGTGGAAGCCCACTGACCTTTAGCCTGGTAAGGGGGTTCTTCGGGTATTCGCCAGGGGGTGGCCACCATCAGGCCATCCGGACTTCACCTTTTTGGGACGTGGTTTGCTCAGCCCAGCTCTCACCAGGGTCCCATGTTTCCAGTGCCAGGATCTGACCCAGCGGGTCTAAATTAGATAAAAGTATTGGGGTCCTCCTTCCTCACACCTACAGTAGATATGGGTTCTCACTCTCGCATCGGGATTCTCCTGCTTCTCCCTGGGTGTCCCCCTTTTTGTCTCCTACTCTCCTCCCACACTAACCCCTTCTTGCCTAGCAGGCACCAGGGGAGTGGCTTTACAAAGGGTGGCCACCTAGTGGCCAAATACCCACACACATTATACATAACTAAAATATCACACACTTCGTTTAGAACCGGTTTGCAGGTCTGGGGTGGGCAGAGCCCTGAACCCCCCCTCACAAGTGCTCAGCGGTGTCCTCTCCACTCCCAAATCGAAATGCCCCCCTCCTTCTAAGCCCTATTGTGTCTAAAGCAAATTAAAAAGCCCCGTGTGTAGCAGAATTGTAGTGATGAGAGCCCAATTAACAATTATTGGGTTGTGTGTCACCAGAAACACAAGTTGGGCACAATGTATGGGCACTAGGCTGGCATATTTGCATTTCTCCAGAGATAAAGCACGGCGTGGATGTTACAAAACAGTCAGTGCAGTCTTATATGAATTAATTGAGAGGTGCAATTTTTTCAATTGTTTTTTTTTTATGCTATTCTGGCACCTAAGGGGGCTGCACAAATATCGTCTGCAAACTATTCTAGCAAAATCTGTGGTCTGAAAACCAAATTAGTGCAGCTTCCTACTCAGCTCTGAAGTGTGACCAAACAGTAGTTTCTGACAACATATGGGGTATCACAGGGTTTGAGACAAATTGGGCAATAAATTGTGGAGTCCGTTTTCACCATTTAACCTTTGTGTAACTGACAAATTTACAGCTAATAAAAAAAATTACAATTTTATTTCTAAAATGTTATATTTCAACGTTCCGATGTTATAACACTCTGTGAGGCATCTGTGAGTTCAAAATATTCACTACACCCGTAGATGAATTTCTTAAGCAGTGAAGTTCCCAATATGGGGATCACTTGTGGGGTTTCTGTTTCTGTTGTGGGGTTTGCTGATTTGACACCTCAGGGGCTCAAGTAATAGAGTCCACAATCTATTCAAATGGAGTCTGCATTCTAAAAGTCAAGTAGTGCTCCTTACCATCCGATCCTTCTGTGTGCTCATACAATAGTGTGCAACCACATATGGGGTACTGCCACATTTGGAAAAAACTACATAACAAATTGTCCTGTCCATTTTTTCCTATTACCCATTTTGTGAATTAAAACTTTGAGGCTAAAATTTTACCGGAAAAACCATAGGTTGTTCGTTTCTACGATCTAATCTTATAAAATGTATATTTTATGGGTTAAAAATGCTTTCTACACAAATTAGAGAATTCAGTATGGGGTTTACTTTGCCAAATGGATTCACATTTGGGTGTTTCTGCCTTTTTGGCACCTTAGGGGTTTTGCAAATGCAACACAGTGTCCAAGTTTGCTATACAAAAATTAAATAGTACTGTCTGCTTTTAGAATTTTGCCATGTGCCCAAACATTAGTTATTGGCTGCATCTGGGCTATCACTGTGTTTGGGAAAAAATGTGCCACAAATTCTGTGGTCCGTTTTCTCCTATTCATTGCAAAAATTACAAATTTGAGGTTAAAACAATATTTTAGTGGAAAAAACATAGTTTTCGTTTTGACATCCATATTTTAAAACTTTGTTACGCACCTATGGGCTCAAGTGCTTAAAAAGGTTGTCCCGTACTTTTACATTGATGGCCTATCCTTAGGATAGGTTATCAATGTCTGATCGGCCGGGGTCCAACGCCCCGCCGATCAGCTATTCAGATCAATAGGAGGCGGACACTATCAGAAGACAGAGTAGCTCCTGGGACTGGCGCCGGTACTGAGAACAGCTGATCGGCGGGGCTGTGGGGTGCTGGATCCCAGCAGATCAGACAATAAAGGATAGGTCATCAATGTAAAAGTAATGGACAACCCGTTTAACACACAGCTAAATGGGTCCCTCAATGAGTTTAGTTTCCAAAATAGGGTAATTTGTGGTGGTTTCTGATGTTTCAGTACCTCAGGGACCCTGTAAATGTGACATGGTGCCTGCAATCTATTTCAGCCAAATTTGTGTTTCTGTCCAAGATCACAGATACAAAAATATATATATATATATATATTTTTATAAAAAAAACATTTTTTTTTTACACTTTTTCTTGTTTTTATAGTCCCCTTATGGGATTGAAAGCTGATACAATCTGATCGCTTCTGCGGCTCAGGGCGATGCTTTAGCTGTCAGCTAAACAACCTAAAAACACCTAGTGATAACGTCACAAGGCTACTTATGGCGATGGGAAATGGCATGTTTTAAATTCTGCTTGTTAGCTGCATATGTCAGCTGATCAGATCAGCTGACATGTATGGGGAAGCATGCGGACTCACTGAGTAAGCCCACATTAAAGGGACACACACGACCTATGACGTACAGTTACGTCATAAGTAGTGATGGGCAAACCCAACCTGTAGAGTTCGGGGTCTGTACCGGATATCTAGTGTCCGTGCATGGACACTGAACACTGACTTGCCAGAGAAGTCCGTGTTACTGTTCAGAATCGGCCACCCAGATAATTAAAAATTAAAGGAGAAAGAAAGAAAGTAAGGAATAAAGTAGGACTGTTATACTTACTGACCTTCCCCATGGCTGTCACACTGCTTTCGGGTCCGATCATTAGCTCAAACACATATTCATCACTTCACCCACCCACTGTCAGTCCCGGCATCTGTGATTAGTTGCAGTCCCACATGCTTTCTGCGTTCCTATAGTGGTGTAATAATATATAAATAAATTGGGGTAGGTTCCCCCCATATTGTGATACTCAGAGCAGATAAAGCATATGGCTGTAGTCCCAAGCCGTGTGCTTATCTTGGCTGTGTATCAAAATAAGAGGAACCCTATGAGGCTTTTTTTTTAAATTATTTAAATAAATAATTTTTAAAAACCGGTGTGCAGTCACAACTATTTTTGATACCCAGCCAAGATAAAGCAGCCAGCTGGGGGCTGGTATTTTCAGGCTGGGAAAGTCTATTGTTATTGAGCCCACAACCTAAAAATAGCAAACTGCAACCGCCCAGAATGATCACATCCATTAGATGCGACAATATCGGCACTTCACCCGGCTCATCTCAATTGCCCTGGTTTGATGGCAATCGGGGTAATATAATGGGTTAATGACAGCTCACTGCTGCTATTAAGCCCTAGATTAGTCATGGGTGGGAGTGTATGAGACCCTTCATTGCTAATCATGTAAGTGATAATAAATAAACTCAAACACCGAAACACAAACACCGAAAAAATCCTTTAGTTGAAATAAAATACAAAAAAATCCCTCCCTCTTTCTCAAATTTATTAGCAAACCAAACAATCAGGTCCGACGACAATCTGACCTCCTGCTGTGGCTTCAGGCAGAGACTGAGTGAGCCACCTCTGATTGGTGACTTCAATGAGTTTACTGCTGTCACAGCTGGAGGTTCCCACAGTCAGGTAAATTCACCTCATGTGAACTCATTGAATTCAGTGAACTCATTCAGGTCTCATTAGACCTGCATCTCATGGCAGAAAACTGCTTTTTTATCCAAGAGATGCAGATTTGGTGTTGGAATTTATACACAAAATTCCTGCTGCAATACTGCATCTCCTGGCAATATAACGCATCAAAACGTTTTGTGGGGTGAAGGGTGTGTCACGGGTGACAGACAGTCATCTGTAATCGGGCAATAGAAGGTCACAGCAGTTGGCTGCGCAAACTACTCCCTGACCTTGACCTTCTATCATTCCTGCTTGATGTATTTGGTATCTTATGTATCTCCTCTGTTTTATTTTCATCCCTTTCCCTTTAAGACCCTGCAAAGTTCTTCACCCTTTCAGCTGCTTTTCATAAGCACATTCTTGGTGTTTATATATGCCCTCATTTTCCCATGCTCCGTGCAGGTGATAAGTCCTCTACCCTTTACAAGTCTTCAATGCAAACAGCTCTTCTGGTATAACCTGGTTGTTGTTTGCAGTTGCCTTTTCTGAGGTGTCTGGAGATGAGTTGTTGTTTTCTTCCCTTGTTGTGCATCCTTTAGTGCTCAGTGGGATTGATGAAAGTTCATCCCAACTGCTCCCTACCTCGGGCTCAGAGACAGGGTCAGGTATCCTGCTCAGCACATAGGTGTGGAACCTATCTAGGGCGGTGAGCGAACCCAGGGCCCAGCAATAGGTTTGGTCAGGGGTCACCATCTCCCCTTCCCTAGACATAGGGTTTTCCTTCCCTTTTGCCATATGCTGGGTACTTCCCTGTACCTAGCGTGACATGCATTGCGTTTTCATGCATTTTTTGCCAGGAGATGCAGATTTGGTGCAGGAATTTGATGTAAAAATTCCAGCACCAAATCTGCATCTCTAGGCAAAAAAAAATTTGATTTTCTACCAGGAGATGCAGGTCTCATTGAACTGAATGAGTTCACGAAGGTGAGGTCACTGAGTTCAATGAGTAAACCTGAGTCAGTGACATCAACGCTCATAGCTGCAGCTAAGTAAGTCTCTGCTTGAAGCCGCAGAAGCCAGACATGCTCTGTAATGTGAACACGCACTGCGACTTCTGGATATTGCAGAGCCGGGATCATCGTGAGACCTCGTCTGGATTACATCAGACTTTGGTATTTGGTGGGTTAATAAATTGGAGAAAAAGGGTGGGTTTATTGTATTTTTTTTTCAAATAAAGGATTTTTTCGGTGTTTGTGTTTATTTCTTATCACTTACAGAGTTAGTAATGGGGGGTCTCATAGACCCTACCCATAACTAATGTAGGGCTTAGTGGCAGCAGTGAGCTGTCATTAACCCCTTATATTACCCCGATTGCCACTGCACCTGGGCAATTAAATTGAGGTAGGAAAAGTGCCAGGATTGTCGAATCTAATGAATACAACAATTCTGGGCAGCTGTAGGCTGCTATTTTTAGGCTGGGGGGCCCAATAACCATGGACCTCCCCAGTTTGAGAATACCAGCCCCTAACTGTCTGCTTTTGTTTGAGTTTGTGTCAAAATTGGGGCGGGGCTGTTTTTATAAATTATTTATTTAAATATTTTTTAAAAAAAAGCCATATGCCTCTTATTTTGATACACAGCCAAGAGAAGCACATGGCTGAGGACTGCAGCTTGTAGCCGTATGCTTTATCTGTGCTATGTATCATAATATGGGGGGGGCGCTATGCCATTTTATTTATTTATTTTTACACCAATATAGACACACAGATTTCTCTGATTGAAAACCGTCAGACGCTGTCACACAGGGTAGAGGCACATCTGAATGAAACTAATCAAAGACTCCAGGACTGTCAGTCAGTGAGGGAAGCAGTTCATATGCATGAGAGTAATGAGCGGCCCTGGAAATAGTATGAGCAGCCCAGAAGCAGTGTACTGCCACATGAGAGACTCGGTAAGTATAACACACCTTCTTTCCCCTTTTTTTCCCCCTTTTTTTCTTTATTTTTCCGTTTTTTGTTTTTTTTAACTACCTAAGTTGCTGAATGCGGATTGTTACCTAGAGTTCCCTGGGAACTCCAGGCCCAGGGTCAGTGCTCGGGTACTTTTGAACCCACATGGATCCGGACTTTTACAGTTTGAGTCCGCCTATCACTATTAAGGAAGTATAGGCACACAGAGCCTTCTTGGCATATGCTTGGCCAGTATATACCAAGATCTTACAGCCTTAACTGTATTAAAACACATAGTCAGCTACACATTTTAATACACCTATATTCAATATATGGGGTTAGTGGTATTGGTATAGAATATTGATCCAAGAATTTGATTGCCAACTTGGGTATGTAAGGAATATTTTCCACTTAATCACAAACGTAATCTAACGTTTAAGGACTGGCATTGCCTACCTCTTGATAATCTTTTGCAGATATGGCAAAATTGAACTTGATACACTTTTTGCATCCCACTATTCGACTATACATATATTTGATATTTTTAGCAGAATCTTATCAAATGGTCTCAACAAACATTAGCACAAAGTATTTAGCTTGAGCCCGTTTTTTCTTTTGAACATTGCTAGGAAATTCTAGTACTAAAATATGAGTGCCTTGCAGTTGCTTAGCCATTTTTTGTCTTACAATGGTAAGGATGCATCACAAATACCAGTTATTAACTATATCATTACTAGGAGGCTGAGAGGCTCTTTGAGGACATTAATGAAAAGCTGAATGAAGCAGAAATACAATGCAGACAATCGCTTATCCCAGAGTGGGAAGGATGTAAGTCGTGCCTTGAATGGTCTTGCATTAAATTCTACACCAACAGTTGTTCTCAACAAGAATTACAGACATTTGTTGTTAAGGTAAGATCAATTCAATATATAACCTAGGCCTGTCATACTAGTATATATTATATTCACTGTACTGTTCATGAACAATTAGCAATATTTGAATTACATGCAATTGAAAATGATCCATTGGAGAGATATTTAATTTGCCACTGTGGTTTGGCGTCTCCTGGGACTGTTAACATCCAGCTACTTAGGCTGGTTTCACACTACGTCTTTTTAACATCCGTTGAAAACGTTTTTTTAACGGAAGTACGGATCCTGCTTTTACAGCAAATAACGTATGCAAACGCATATGTTATTTTGCAGGATCCTGCAGTGGATGTTTCGGGGCGGGCATTGTAGTCATGTGATCGGGAGTGAGGGTAACTAGACTGGGAGGAGGCTTCTGACAGCTGCAGACGCTGGTAACCAAGGTAAACATCGGCCTTGGATACCCGATATTTATCTTGGTTACGAGTCAGCTGCTCGGAGCCGGGCTGCTTGCACGGAGGAGAGAGAGAGAGAGAGAGAGAGAGAGAGAGAGAGAGAGAGAGATATATATATATATATATATATATATATATATATATATATATATATATATATATATATTCTGGGCATGCTCAGTCCAAAAGCAGGATCCTGTCTATCAGCATGCAACGTTCACCTGCGTTTGCGTGCGTTATAGTCAGGATCCAGCAATTTGCAGTATTTGGACGGAGCTCAAAAACGCTACATGTTGCGTTTTTGAAACATGTTAAAATAACGCAAAAGGACGGATCCTGCGTCTAACGGACGCAAACGCACGCAAACGCAGGTGGACGCGAGTCCATTGAAAATGCATTGACATGAAAACGGATTTGCACAGGATCCGTACTTCCGTTAAAAAAACGTTTTCGACGGATGTTAAAAAGACGTAGTGTGAAACCAGCCTTAGATGAGTGCTAGTGGATGGCCATGCTCAATTCTTATCCCACTGCTGGAATTTCATTTCTTTATTGTGCCATGATCTTGTCTTCAATAAATACTAGTCAATACAGATTGGATATTTATTCAATTCTGCTTTGGCTGGTAAAACTAATGTATTGATAGTAATAGACCAATACAGAGCAAAGCTTGTAGAGATTTGTAATGATATAATGGTTTACAATATATTTGGAACTGTAATGAATACTAAGTACTATTTTTTTCACTGCTATGGACTCTATGTAAGAGAAGTTCCTGGGAACTATTGTAGATTTACAGCAGTTGGTGGGAAGGAGATTAACTGGGGAAAGAACGTAACTGTGGCCTTGATTCATCAATTCTGGAAGTGTTTGACATGCCACAACATTTTTGTGAAACTCAACGTTGTGCAAAAATTTAACTCCAGTTTCAGCCAGGTCAGACCACTTTATGAAAGTAGGTGGAGCTTTACCGTAATCAGAATTTAAATCACAGAAGTGGTGTGAAATACGACAGAAATGTACTGCAATACCGGAGTGCAGTGTATATATATTTAAATCTCTTAAAGGGAACTCATCAGGCGATTCACAATGCCTAAACTGCAGGCGGCAAGAATCGCAGCCTGGATACACAAATGTAGCCTGGTATATCTTGTAATGAAACAGTGTTTCAGAATAAAATATATTTTCACATTCCATCTGGATCCCCTTCTTCTGCATAAATATGCACAATGAAATGGAGGAAAGGTGTTAGAAGATTGCTGCAGGAGAGAGAGAATCCTGACCCCAGAGTAGTTGAGAGGTAGTTTTACTATGCATTTCAGGCTCGGTATGAGTTTTTCAAATATAAAGGGATTGCTATTTAGATTATAAGATAGGATTTAGCGCTATATAGAATTGGGGAGTAGTCCAAACAATGAGAAATATAGACAGGCCGGGAATAGAAGAGATTTTGCAGTGTATTAATGTCTGGTGGTGTGCAGGGCCGGTGACGTCACATATACAGATATCTGCCAAGGTACGTGTATTTTCTGCAGGTAATGTGCAGCTGTCTAAATAAAGGACGCTAAATGTTTTTTTTAATAGCAGTATAAGATATTGCAGTGTCTTTCTATTTAAGTGAATAGGCTAAAGCTCCAATGCTGTGACAGTACAGCACGGGCAAATATAACCCAACATGCAAGAGACTGTAAACAATAGAGAGGTTGCAGCATTGTCAGACAGCTGATTGGAAGAGCTGCCCATTGTCAACCACCCACCAATCTCATATCGTGGACCCTGGGTTCAAATCCCACCAAGGACAACATCTGCAGGGAGTCTATATGTTCTCCCCATGTTTCAGTGGGTTTCCTCCAGGTACTCCAGTTTCCTACCATATTTCAAAGACATACAGATAGGGAATTTATATTGTGAGCCCCAATGGGGACTGAGATGATGTCTGTAAAGGCCCCGTTACACGCAGTGATATATCGCCGGGGTCACGGATTCAGTGACGCACATCCGGCATCGTTAGCGGCGTCGTTGCGTGTGACACCAACGAGCGGCCGTTAACGATGGAAAATACTCACCATAACGTCCATCGTTGACACGTCGTTCATTTTCAAAAAATCATTGATTGTTGAGGATGCAGGTTTTTTGACATTTCCGAGGCAGCACAC
This sequence comes from Anomaloglossus baeobatrachus, assembly GCF_048569485.1. Classification (NCBI taxonomy): domain Eukaryota; kingdom Metazoa; phylum Chordata; class Amphibia; order Anura; family Aromobatidae; genus Anomaloglossus; species Anomaloglossus baeobatrachus. Next base: position 167,194,248 of record NC_134358.1, read on the forward strand.
ATCGCTATGTGTGACACCTCGGTAACAACAAACTACAGCTTACCTGCGGCCACCGGCAATGAGGAAGGAAGGAGGTGGGTGGGATGTTACGGCTGCTCCTTTCTGCCCGTCCACTTCTATTGGGCGGCCGCTTAGTGACGCCGCACGAACCACCCCCTTAGAAAGGAGGCGGTTTGCCGGCCACAGCGACGCCGCTAGGCAGGTAAGTCCGTGTGACGGCTCCTAACGATACTGTGCGCCACGGGCAGCGATTTGCCCGTGACGCACAAATGACGGGGGCGGGTACGCTCGCTAGCGATATCGCTGCGTGTAAAGCCCCCTTTAGGCACTGAAAAATTAATGACACTAAATAAGCAAGGAAAATAAATCAATAATATTGATGGCCTATACTAGGGATAAGACACCAATTTTAAAAAGCTGAATAACCCTTTTAAGATTTTGTAAATTAAAATACATATTGCACTTTGCACTTCTAATCATATTTTTGTTTAAAACAGGCTCAATTAAAAGAGTCACCACCAAAAAGTCTTATTTCTGGAGACATGGAAGAAGAATTTAAAAGTGAACACTACATGGCTTTTCAGCTCAGCAAGAAAAAGAGCTTTTACAGTCAGCTGATGTCAGACATTAGCACCATCTTTAATAAAAGCATTGCATTTTTTAAAAACTCCCATAATGGGTTCAATGAATCATTTCAGAATAATTTTTTTTCTGACTTTAATCAGTTAAACATCAACAACTCAAATATGGTGACTGACAGGGATCATGTAATCATCTCAAATTATTTTCAGCACTGGGATTTTTCGGGCTTACTTCAAAGTTTGTATGAATTTGGACAGTCTGTTTTTGAAATTGTGGCTGAAATATTTGTCTTAATGTTCAAAAAGTTCAATGGTGAGCTAAACGATCCATACATGTCCCCACAAGGTAAGATTTTTATTTCAATAAATTACATAACTTTACACATTAGTGTTTAGACCAAATGCTGAAAAAGAAAGAAAATCACCCATATAACTTATACAGTTGAAACCAGAAGTTTCCATCCACTATCTAAAAAGACACATCTGCATGTTTTTCTCACAATTTGATATGAAATCAGAATAAACCTTTCCCGTTTTAGGTCAATTAAGAACCAAAATTATTTATATGTGCCAAATGCCAGAATAATGAGAGAGAATGTTTTAAGGCATTTTTATTACTTTCTGCAAAGTCAAAAGTTTACATACACCAAGACTCCTATGCCTTTCAATATGTGACAGCCCATATGATGATGTTTTGTCTTTGGAAGCTTCTGATAGGTTTATTGGCAACAGCTGAGTTAATTAGAGACACAGCTATGGATGTATTTTAATGCACATCTAAAACACACTGCTTCTTTGTGTAGAATCATGGGAAAGTCAAGAGAAATCAGCCAAGATCTCAGGAAGAGAATTGTGGACTTGCACAAGTCTGTTTCATCCTTGGGTACAATTTTCAGATACCTAAAGGCACCTCAATACCGCTCAAGAAGGAGACTGGTTCTGAGTACCAGAGATGAATGTGTTTTGGTCAGACATGTGCATATCAATCCAAGAACAAAAGCAAAAGACCTTGTGAAAATGCTGGCGGAACCTCGTAAGATTGTGTCATTGTCTACTGTTAAGTACTGTATCAACATGGGCTGAAAGGCAACTCTGCCAAGACAAAGCCAATACTCCAAAAGAAACATAACAAAACAGATTAATGTTTGCAAATACACAGAGGAACAAAGACCTTAATTTTTGGAGACATGTCCTGTGGTCTGACAAACTAAAATTGAACTGTTTGGCCATAATAACCATCGTTAAGTTTGGAGGAAAAAGGGAGAAGATTTGAATCCTAAGCACACCATCCCAACTGTGAAACATGGGGGTGGCAGTATCATGTTGTGGAGTTGTTTTGCTGCAAGAGGGACTGGTGCACTTCACAAAATAGATGGTATCATGAGGAAACAAGATTATGCAGCAATACTGAAGCAACAACTGAAGACATCAGCCAGGAACTTAAGGTTGGGGGGAAATGGGTCTTCCAAATGGGCAATTACCCAAAGCATACTACCAAACTGGTTACAAAGTGGCTCAAGGATAACAAAGTCAATGTCTTGGAGTGGCCATCACAAAACCTTGATCTCAGTCCTATTGAAATTTTATATGCAAAGCTGAAAAGGCAAGTGTGAGCAAGACAACCTACAAATGTGGCTCAGTTACACCAGTTCTGTCAGGAGGAATGCGCCCAACTTCCTACCAACTATTGTAAGAAGCTTGTGGAAGGGTATCTAAAACGTTTGACCCAAGTCATACAGTTTAAGGTCAATGGTACCCAATACTAATGATGTGTGTAAACGTTTGATTTTGCAGAAAGTAATAAAATGCTTTAAAACATTCTCTCTCTCTCATTATCCTGGCATTTGGCAAATATAAATATTTTTTTTTAATACTAAATGACCTAAAACGGGAAAGGTTTATTCTGATTTCAAGTACAATTTAGAGACAGAGACCCTGACTCCAACGATTTGTCACCTACTGGGTTGCTTGTTATAGCTTTGACAAAATCTATTTTATCAGCATGAGATAATGATAGAGTACTAGTAAGCATACTGCCATGTAATCCAGCTATGACTGCACCACTAATTGGTAGTTTTTTTTCCTATGCACTGTGTACATACAAAGTTGCCAAACCAGTGCTGTGTGCAGGTCCGAATTCAGAGATCTGCTGTAGATTTACAAAGATTTTTTAAAGCCAAAACTACAGCAACCAGTAAAGCAAGTGACACATTGCTGGAATTGGGGTCTCTGCCTCTACATCACACTGCTCTCAGATGGGGTAGCAAAAACCTGGTGACAGATTCCCTTTAGCAGTTCCCTTTAGCTGTTTTTTTATCTTTGATCCTTTACTATCCATCAGTAAGTGGTGAAGGCTGAATTGTCGGCAGCTACAGTATAATGGTTACTATCAAGTTTCTAGAATGGCAAGAATACATATGATGGGACCCATCAGGGTTTCCAATAGAGAGCAAAAAGTGTTGCAAACCCTCAATAACATCTTAGGCTACTTTCACACATCAGTTTTTTGCCATCAGGTTCAATCCGGAAAAAAACGGGTAAAACGGATCCAGTACCGCATCCGTTTTTTCCCCATAGACTTGCATTGTTACCGGATTGTACCGGATGGCTTTGCGGTGCATCCGTTTTTTTCCGGATGCGGCAAAATAAATAAATGCGGCGGCCGGAGGCAACGTAGCTTGCAACGTTTTTTTGTCCGGCAAAAAAAACGCATCGCGCCGGATCCGGCGCGATACGGCGTGTTTTACAATAGAAGCCTATGGACGCCGGATCCGGCGTAATGCGGTAAAAAACGGATGCGGCCGCCGGTTCCGTTTTTGTTAACTGCGCATGCACCAATGTAATTAACAAAACGGATCCAGCCAAAAACCGGACGAAAAGGATGCAAAAACGGATGCAAACCGTATCCACCGGATCCGTTTTTTAACGGATCCGGCATAACGGATCCGTTAAAAAAACGGATCCGGTGGATACGGTTTTCACTTTTTTTTCAGGATCCGTTGGATCAGGAAAAAAAAGGACTGTGCCTGAATACAGAAAACTGATGTGTGAAAGTAGCCTAAATGACCTTTTCTGTACATTTTCAGTACAGGTCATTGCAGAGTGCATGGAGAGGACTCATAAAATGAGCCTGCTCCATAGGCGGCAGATGCCAGCTGAGTAATATAGCCAGCAACTGCATCTCTAACAGCAGGGTCTGCAGCTTGCTCCAATAGCTGCTATTATCCATTTAAATACTCCTCTTAGCCACTGACTAAGGCATTTAAATGATGTATTTGCTGGTGCACTTGTATGCCAGATCCTACCAGTCCCCCTGCAACATGATCTATAATTGTGGCCAGCCTAAGGCACACCTATGCAATATTCATGCTGTCTAATCATCATCTTGATATGCCACACCTGTGAGATGTATGGATTATATCAGCAAAAGAGAAATGCTCACTAACACAGATTTAGACAAATTTGTGAATAATAGAAAAAGGCGTTTTGTGCACATAGAAAATGTCTTCGATCTTAGAGGACAGCTCATGAAGAAAGAGCAAAAACAAGTGTGTTTATATTTTTGTTCAGTATATGTACATGTTTATACATATACTAGAAGGTGGCCCGATTCTAACGTATCGGGTAGTGTAGAATGTGTATGTAGGTTAGCAAATTGAATAATAATATAATCAGTAAGTCTTGACTAATGATGGTTCATTTTTTGCTCGTTGGACTCCTGCTGTGCAGCACGCATCGGCATGTTTGACAGTGAGAGACCAACGATCTGAATGGGCAGGGAGCCGGGGTAAGCTAGTAACCATGGTACACATCGGGTAACTATGGAAAGCGGTTTCCATAGTTACCCGATGTGTACGCTGGTTAACAGCTTACGCCGCCTCCGGCACATGTGTGCCGAGAGCCGGGGTAAGCTAGTAACCATGTTACACATTGGGTAACTAAGCAAAGTGGTTTCTATAGTTACCCGATGTGTACCATGGTTACCAGCCTACACCCTACGCCGGCTCCAGCACACGTGTGCCGGGAGTCGGGGTAAGCTAGTGGTTTCACACATCCGGCTTTTTCCACTTTGTCTTGCCAGTGTGGCCTTCCGGGGGTGCAGCAGTCACCTGGGAGTCGGGGCTCCGTGTGGGTTTGGGGAATGCATGTGGGGGGCGGGGCCAGGGCAAGTGTCCAATGCGTGAGGGGGTGGGGCCTGGCTGAGCGGCCAATGCGTGCAGGGGGCCGGGGCAAGCGGCCAATCCATGCGGGGGCGGAGCCTGGCCGAGCGGCCAATCCGTGCGGGGGGCAGAGCCAAGGCGAGCGGCCAATGGGACGGTTGTCACTGTAACGACATAATTTTGGAGCAAGACAGACAGACAGACAGAATAAGGCAATTATATATATATAGATGTATGTGTGTGTATATATATTGTAGTATAGTATATCACAAAATCACAAAACTGAGCACACCCATCACATTTTTGACATTTTTTATTCTATTTTTTCATGGGACAATACTGAAGATATGACATTTTGATACAATCTAAAGTAGTTAGTGTACGGCTTCTATAACGGTTTAAATTTGGTGTGTTTTCTAAATAACTCCACACGCTGTCATCAATGTCTAAACTGCTGGCAACAATAGTGAGTGCACCCCTAAATGAAAGTGGCAAAATTGTGCCCAAAGTGTCAAACTTTTGAATGGCCACCATTATTTTCAAAGACTGCCTTAATTCTCTTAAAACTGGGGATCACTAGAGCTTCACAGAAGCCACTGGAACCTCTTTCACTCCTTCATGACAACATCACGGAGCTGCTGGATGTTGGAGACATTGTGCTCCTCCACCAGGAGTTTGAGGAGGCCCTACAGATGCTTAATGGAGTTTAGGTCTGGAGACATGCTGGGCCAGTCCAGCACCTTTATCCTCAGTTTGTTTAGCTAGGCAGTGGTCGTCTTGGAGGTATGTTTAAGGCTGCTCTCATGTTAGAATACTGCCCTGAAGCCCAATTTCTGAAGGGAGAAGATCATGCTCTTTGTACTCCTCCCCTGTTTGCTGTCACACATGCTTAACACCATCTAAACCACATAAGTTTATCTTGGTCTCATCAGACCACAGGACATGGTTCCAGTAATCCCTGTCCTTAGTCTGCTTGTCTTCAGCAAGCTATTTGTGAGCTTTCTTGTCCATCATTTTTAGAAGAGGCTTCCTTCTGGGATGATAACCATGCAGACAAATTTTGATGCAGTATGCGGCATGTAGTCTGAGCACTGACAGGCTGATCTCCCACCTCTGTAACCTCTTCAGCAGTATGGGCAGCACTCTATTTCGAAAAAACAACCCTTGGATATGATGATGAGCATGTACACTTAACTTCTTTGGTCAACCATGGCAAGGCCTGTTCTGAGTGAAACCTGTCTTGTTAATCCACTGTATGCTCTTGGCCACTGTGCAAAAGCTCACTTTTAGGGTGTTGACAATCTTCTTATAGCCTAAACCATCTTTATGTAGAGCAACAATTCTTTTTTTCAGATCCTCAGAGAATATTGTGCCATGAGGTGCCATGTTCATCTTCCAGTGGCCAGTATGAGAGAGTGTGAGAGATGTAGCGCCCCTTAATCCATCAGGGTGCTACAAGGTTCAGCATCCCCACCAGGATGCAAGGCCTACCCCCTTAGGTGCCCAGAACCCCAGTGCCGGTAACTCCAAGAACCAAGGTAATCCCAGTTTTCCCCAACATTCCCACATACAATGGTACCTAGCTAGGGTGGGACCAATGGATGGCTAGGGTAAGACCAATGGAGCCACTCCAGTCCACTAGTTGACCAGTTGGGAGGGGCAGACTGTGGAGACTAGTCGGGACACAGGAAGACAGTAGTCAGAATGAGAAGGAAGTCTGCAGTGAAAGGGAGCAGACACAGAGAGCTGAGTACTGACTGGAAGTGAAGTGACACCCTGACTCGGGTTAACGGTGACCTGGTACCCAGGAGAGGTGGTTGCCAGAGGAGTATGATGGAGTACTCCCGAAACTGTGTACCGACAGGGTACAGGACCCTAGGACAGGAAAGAGCTTCAAGCCGACCTGTTAACACCTGCACAGCAAAGGGGACCATCAAGGACCTTGCTGACCCTAAAGAATCTGAAGACTCAGTAGCAAACGAAGAACTGGGGACAGGACCAGAGACTCCAACCCCACAGGGTTCATGCTACCATCAGGCGGACAGAAGTGGACAAACCACAGACCGGGGACCCCCAGTGTTCTTTACCACGGGGACCCACTTACCAGAGACAGGTGCAGCGGAAGAAGGTACCAAAGAAACAGACTGTCACTAGGATGAAGGGGACCTGGAGAAAAGTGAGTAAAGACTAGTTGCATGGAATACCAGTCTGGACTCCTTCTTCCGACATCCACTGCACCATACACCCACTGGGGCAATACCCTACTTGCGGAGGGACTACCATACTAGCTGCTCATACCATCAGCCCCAGTGGAGACATTCTGTAGCGGCGGCTCCCTAAACGTATCCGCAACACCGCAAGTGGTGTCACAAATAACTTCATTCACTAATCCCCTGTAAATATCCACATTACAAAAAGGGCCCAGGGCATGGAACTGGTAACGGCCACCATCGTAACATTCCCAAGACGTACACTACCCGGAACTGAGTACCCCATATCCCTGGCTACTACAAGAGACATCACCAAATTTAACACAACAGCTCCCCATTCACAGATTAGACCTTGAAACACTAATGAGTCACATGACACTTTGGAGGGAAAATGCTTAATTGGGCACAATTTGACCATTTTCACATAGGGGTGTACTCACTTTTGTAGCCAGCGATTTAGACATTAATGGCTGTGGGTTGAGTTATTTATAGGACACACCAAATCTACACTGTTATACAAGCTGCACATTGACTACTTTACATTGTATCAAAGTGTCACATCTTCAGTTTTGTCCTATGAAAAGATATAATAGAATAGTTCCAAAAATGTAAGGGATGTACTCACTTTTGTGAGACACTATATATATATATACTAGAAGGTGAGAACTATATATATACTAGAAGGTGGCCCGATTCTACGCATCGGGTATTCTAGAATTTACGTATTGTGTGCGTTTTGGGGGGAGGTATGTTTTGTGCAATGTGTGTGTTGTGTGGTATGTGCGTATATTTGTGTGTGCCGCGGTGTTTGTGTGTTGGGTGTTGTGTGTGTGTGCGGCGTTGTCTGTGTGTGTGGGTGTCTGTGTAGGGCAGTGTTTGTGGTTCCCAGTGTGTGTGTGGTGTGTTGTGCGGTGCGGTGTGTGTGTGTTTTGGGGGGAGGTGTGCACCCCTCATCGTGCTTCATCCCCCATGCTGCGCACCCCCCATCGTGCTCCATCCCCCATGCTGTGCACCCCCCATCGTGCTCCTTCCCCTTGCTGCGCACCCCCATCATGCTCCATCCCCCATGCTGCGCACTCCCCATCATGCTCCATCCCCCATGCTGCGCACTCCCCATCGTGCTTCATCCCCCATGCTGCGCACCCCCCATCGTGCTCCATCCCCCATGCTGCGCACCCCCCATCGTGCTCCATCCCCCATGCTGCGCACCCCCCATCGTGTTTCATCCCCCTATTCTGGGCACCCCCCATCGTGTTTCATCCCCCCATTCTGGGCACCCCCCATCGTGCTCCATCGCCCACGCTGCACCCCCCATCGTGCTCCATCCCCCATGCTGCGCACCCCCCATCGTGCTCCATCCCCCATGCTGCGCACCCCCCATCGTGTTTCATCCCCCTATTCTGGGCACCCCCCATCGTGTTTCATCCCCCCATTCTGGGCACCCCCCATCGTGCTCCATCGCCCACGCTGCACCCCCCCATCGTGCTCCATCCCCCATGCTGCACTCCCCATCGTGCTCCATCCTCCATGCTACGCACCCTCCATCGTGCTCCATCCCCCATGCTACGCACCCCCCATCGTGCTCCATCCCCCAAGCTGTGCACCCCCCATCGTGTTTCATCCCCCCATTCTGGGCACCCCCCATCGTGGTCCAACCCCCATGCTGCACCCCCCATCGTGCTCCATCCCCCATGCTGCACACCCCCCATCGTGTTTCACCCCCCCATTCTGGGCACCCCCCATCGTGGTCCACCCCCCCATGCTGCATCCCCCATCGTGCTCCATCCCCCATGCTGCACTCCCCATCGTGCTCCATCCCCCATGCTTCAAACCCCTCAGAGAGGAGTATAATAGGAGGAGTATAATAGGAGGAGTATAATGGGAGGAGTATAATGGGAGGAGTAGTCCTGGGGGGTGGTGTACAGGTGCCCAACGGGGGGCGTGGCCGAGCGGGCATAGTGTGAGGGGGCGTGGCCTAGCGGGCATTGCGTGCGGGGGCGTGGCCTAGCTGGCATTGCGTGCGGGGGTGTGGTCTAGCGGGCATCGCGTGCAGGGGGCGTGGCCTAGCGGGCATCACGTGCGGGGCGTGGCCTAGCGGGCATCGCGTGCGGGGGGCGGGCCTGGCCAAACGGTTAATCCATGCGAGGGGCGGGGTCAGGCTGAGCCGAGCGGCCAATCCGTGGGGGGGGCAGGGCCAGGCCGAGCCCAGCGGCCAATCCGACGGTTGTCACTGTAAGGACACAATTTTGGAGCAAGACAGACAGACAGACAGAATAAGGCAATTATATATATAGATATGCGTGTGTATATAATATATGTATGTGTTTGTGTATATATATATATATATATATATATATATATATATTTATATATTAATACTGGCAGAGAAAACATCTAAAATCACTGTGCACACTGCACATCTGCTTTTGTACATTTATCCAAATTTTCCACTGAGGCTCCTCCCATAACATTTGCACTTTGTCCTTATTCTGATTCATCTCAGGAATCTGAACAATTTATTGTTGGAAATATTTTTTTTTCAAGTTGATATAGTGAAATTACTTGTTCTTTCGATACTATGAACATGTGTTATAGAATCTCCAGTTCATCCAAGATCTATGCCGAGCAAAGAATTGTGCAATGAACTTCAAAATTCTTCAGAATGCCTGCTGTTTCAGAAGAGATGTCAGCTATGTTATGAATCTGTGATGAAAGGTATAGTAATGTATTCACATTTATTTAAGTTTACAATTCAAATTATTAGCAGACAGCTCCAAATATGGGGAAATTACAGCTCATATTTAGAGATGAGCAGACCACTGGAAATTCAGATCCGCTATGTTCAGCCGGACTTTGAATAAAAGTCTTAGGGGTACTTCACACGCTGCGATATCGCTAAAGATTTATCATCAGGGTCACGGTGTTTGTGACGCACATCCGGCGTTGTTAGCGGCATCGCAGTGTGTAACACGTACGAGCGACCTTAAATGATCGCAACAGAGACAAAAATCGTTGGCTTTGGAGAGGTCGTCCAAACACCAAAAATCGCTGTCTCGTACGTAGCGATGTTGTTCGTCGGTCGTGCAGCATCACACATCGCTATGTGTGACACAGCAGGAGCGACGAACATCTCCTCACCTGCCTCCACCGGCAATGCGGAAGGAAGGAGGTGGGCGGGATGTTACGTTCCGGTCATCTCCACCCCTCCGCTTCTATTGGCCGGCCGCTTAGTGACGCCGCAGTGATGTCACTATGACGCAGAACGCACCTCCCCCTTGAGGGAGGGATTGTTCGGCGGTCACAGCGACGTCGCTGACAAGGTATGTGCGGGTGACGCTGCCGTAGCGATAATGTTCTCTACGGTAGCGATCACCACATATCGCTGTAACGACGGGGGCGGGTGCTATCGCGCTCGACATCGCTAGCAATCTCTAGCGATGTCGCAGCATGTAAAGTACCCCTTAGGCTCCTTTCAGATTACGTTTTGCCTTACGTTCACAGGTCCTGTCGGGGCATCCGTCCGAACCGCCCCTCTGCCACCCTGCAAAGTGTGTTTCGGATGCATGCACCGGCAGGGTCATTGACAGTAATGGAGCACACTACGTTAGCGTGTGCTCTGTTTTGTACTATTTTTGCACATTTACTGCAGATTAACACCCGAACGTAGTCAACTATATGTCAATATGTGTAAAAATGGTACAAAACAGAGCACACACTAACGTAGTGTGCTCCATTACAGTCAATGGCCCTACCGGCGCATGCGTCCGAAACACGCTTTGCAGGGTGGGGGAGGGGCGGTTTGGACGGATGCCCCGACAGGACCTGTGAACGTAAGGCAAAACGCAATCTGAAAGGAGCCTTATATGCAGCATGTTAGAATGCTGTATATAAGAGCCCACTGGTGGTGGCCGCAGCTTATAGGCCCCAAATCTGGTGACAGGTTCCCTTTAAGCCTTGCTCCGAAAATACTAAAAATCCCTGCTAGGGTTTATTTTTGAGGGAGGTCTTATTTTTTGAAAAACATGGTACTTAGAGATAATTTTATCTATTAACAAATCTTTCCTCTCATCTGATCTGTGCTTTCTTGGATACCTATAAGACTGTCCTGATGTCATAGAGCTCCATCTGAAGTCTGAAGCAGCCTTCAAGTTGGTAAATGTGTCTAGACAGCAATATGACGATGTCACACACATAGTCCAGGAGCACAACGAAGAAATGTTTAGCCTAGTGAGCCAAATGAAAGACCAGTTTGGATGGGTCTCCGAACATACTAACATAACTTCTGACACCAACAGCATCTTCAGCATCGAAAAGGTACTGTAATTGATGCAAAAGAGCAATAAGTAACTAAGAGTAGCCTATCTGACTACAGTACATACATAAGAAAACAAATTTGTATCATTTGCATTTCCCTGCTAGTAGTAAGGGCTTCGTTAAATTGTACAATGTCACAGATCTTTTTTGCCTTTTACCATTTTGCACCTTTTTAAATCAAAAAGTTGAATGATTCTTATAATGTCACATTTTGTTTTCAATTGTGGAAAAATAAAATTAGACAGGTTTTGTTTTCCAGTAGGCTACTGGGATACAATTGTGCTAACATTTTGTGATATTTCACAAAAGTTGCAGATGATGATTAAGGCTATGAGCGCACTAGAAAAGTGATTTTTCTCAAGAAAATTTCTTGAGAAACTTCAGAGAGTTGAAGATTACCGCACCTGCGGTAAAAAATCGCACCAAAACTGCAGGAAAAACGCATGCGTTTTTGCCACGGTTTTGCCGCAGGTTGGTCCCTGTGGTTTTTTTATGCTGAACTGCAATAAATAATATAGATAATAGATAGATAATCGATAGATAGACAGATAAAGGATAGAGGGAAAGATAGATAGATAGATAGATAGAGAAAGACATATATAATGTCCCACCCCCCTGCATATTCTAAGCTGGCACCGTTTAGTGACTTTCATGTGGCACTAAAGGGTGCCTAGCCTTGTATTTAGCCAAAAAATAAATAACTAAAAAAAAAAATGACGTGAGGACCCCCCATCTTTTGTAGCCAGCTAGGGTAAAGCAGACGGCTGCAGCCTGCAGACCACAGCTGGCAGCTTCACCTTGGCTGGTAATAGAAAACAGAAGGCACCCCAAGCTGTTATTTTACATTAAATAAATAATTTAAAACAAAAAAGCTGGGGTCCCCCCCCAAATTGGATCACCAGCCAAGGTAAAGCGGACAGCTGGGGTCTGATATTCTCAGACTAGGGAGGTCCACTGTTATTGGACACTCCCCAGCCTAAAAATAGCAGGCTGCAGCCACCCCAGAAGTGGCGCATCCATTAGACGTGCCAATCCCGGCGCTTCGCCCCAACTCATCCCGTTGCCCTGGTGCGGTGGCAAACGGGGTAATATATGGGGTTGATGCCAGATGTGTAATGTCACCTGGCATCAGGCCATAGGGTTAGTGAGGTCACACATCTATCAGATACCCGACATCACCATCCCAGTCAGTAAGAAATAAAAAAATAGACAACAAAAAAAGTTTTATTTGAAAAAAACACTCCCCACCCCCTCCTCTTTCACCAATTTATTGACAAGAACAATCAAATCCTGGTCCGGCGTAATCCAATAAGGGGGTCCCACGGCGATCCATACCATAGTCACTGTCCCAGTCAATGAAGAACAGAATGTTCCCCATTGGCTGGGAGAGCAGTGCAGTGACCTGAGCTAACATCAATAGGTCAGCCCAGGTCACTGCAGGGCATGACAAGTGCTGCAGTCAGGAGGTTAGATGAGATCATTACCTGCTGTGATGATCTCCTGCAGTCCTGTCATCAACGCTCTCACTGCCTTCTATGCCCGCCGCGTTCTCAGCAGTATCACGAGAGCCCGTGACGTCACCGCTAGTGACAGTCTCGGGCCGCGGGCATAGACGGCAGTGACAGCGGTGACGTCAGGAGGCAGGAGATTGTCACCGCAGGTAATTATCTCATCTCACCTTCTGACAGCAGCGCTCGGCATCCCCGCGGCTGCACGCACTGCAGGGTGACAAGCTGCTAACACTGCGGGCAGACACTGACACACTGCGGGCAGACACTGACACTGCTGTGCAGGCAGCCGCGGGGCTGGAGCGGGACACAGACTGCACGGACACCTGGAGGTCACACGGAAGTGCTTCTGTGCGGCGTCCAGGGAGTGTGATCTGTGTGTTTACTCTGCTCCGCTTCCTCTTCTGTCATAATGACGTCACTTCCTGCAAAACCGCAGGCAGCGATGAGCATTACCGCAGGTAAATTGCGGCTATACCAAGGGTATAACGCACATCATTTACTACCTGCGGTATACCCCCGGTATTTCGCGATTACATTACAGTGAATGGAGTGAAATACCACAGGTACCTGCGGAAAAGAAGTGACATGCACATTTTCTCCATAAATTTTCTCAAGAAAATCTTCAGAAAGAATTTTCTTGAGAAAAAAACGCAGTGTGCACACAGCTATTTTTTTTTCCCCATAGGTTTTGCTGGGAAATGTCTGCAGAAAGATCATAAGCATTTCTCAAGAAATTTCTGCAGCAAAACCGCGGGTAAAACCGCGGGTAAAAACGCCTAGTGCGCACAGGGCCTTAAGGTAAAATATATGCATAAGAAAAGAGAAATATACATTGTTGCCCCCCCCCCAAAAAAAAACAAACAAACAAAAAACAGAGAATACCAAGTATAGTTAAACTTAAAGTTAATTTGTCACCAGGTTTTTCCTACATAAGCTGAGAGCAGCATAACGTAGGGGTAGAGACCCTGATTCCAGTGATGTCAATTATTGGTCTATTTGCTATAGTTTTGATAAATGTACTGTTTTATCAGCAGAAGATAGAACTACAAATCTAGTAAACCTGCTGCCAGGTAGTCCCTCATATTCATGAGCTCTGTATAACGCCGCCCCCATCACTGATTGGCAGCTTTCTGCCTATGCACAGTATTCACAGAAAACTGCTGATCAGTGGTGTGGGTAGGGTTATACAGAGCTCAGCATTCAGAGAAATGGTATATCTGCCGCACATAATGCAGTTAATTTATCAAAATTCCAGCAAGCAAACTAGTAAGGAATAAATCGCTAGAATAAGGGTCCCTGTCCCTATATCATGCTGCTCTCAGATTGGGTAGCAAAAATCTGGTTACAGATTCCCTTTATAAAAGGCAAATAGTGAAATAATAAAGCGCAAATATAAAAGTCACTGACATAAACATTTTCAGGCTAGAAAAATGTGCAAAGACAATTAACTTTAATACTAAAAGTTGAGAGTTTGCAAAGGAACAATATAAAGAGATAGGCACTAATTATTATCTTTGCAGCTTTATTCTAGAGAAAATATGAGAATTAGTGAGTTTTATGTTTGCCCTTTATTCATCATTTTATTTTATGCCTTTTCTAAGTTATAACTTTACTTGGTTTAGTGTAGTTTTTTCTTGGGAGTTGACAATGTGGGTTTGGTTTTCCCTTATCCAGATGTTTTAGTCTAAGGCTACTTTCACACATCTGGTTTGAGCCCTGCGGCTCAATCCGGCTGTGAAAACTATGCAACGGATGCGGCGAAAACACCGCATCCTTTGCATAAGTTTTTACATGCGGCCGGTCCGTTTTTTTCCGGTTGCGGCATGCTACTGAGCATGCGCAGTGGAAAAAACCGCATGCGACGACCGGATGCGGTTTTTTCCGCATCGCGCCGCATCCGGCCTCCATAGGGATGCATTGAAAAATGCACCGCAGCGGCCGGATGCGGCGCGATGCGGTGTTTTTTGCCGGAGCAAAAAACGTTGCAGGGAACGTTCGATCCGGCCGCCGCATCGGCTAAATCTGCCGCATGCGGCAAAAACCGGACCGAACGCAAGCCCCTGCGGCACAATATGGCACTAATGTAAGTCTATGCAAAAAAAACCGCAATCGGCGTTATAAAAGCCGGTTGCGGTTTTTCTGCAGAACGCCGTATTGTGCCGCAGAGCAAAAATCCGGATGTGTGAAAGCAGCCTAATTCCTCATTTGCAACTTTTCGAAATGTCACAAAATTTCAATGGAATTGTAGTCTATTGCTCTACTGGAGTATAAAATGTGTGTAATTTTATTTTTTCACCATCAAAATTTAACATGAGATATTTTAACAGTTTTGCTAAAGGGGGCTTTACACGCAGCGACATCGCTAGCGTCGCTTGTGCGTCACAGGCAAATCGCTACCCGTGGCACACAATATCGCTGGTACGCGTCACACATACTTACCTTCCTAGCGACGTCGCTGTGGGCGGCGAACAGCCTCTTTTCTAAGGGGGCGGTTCGTGCGGCGTCACAGCGATGTCACACGGCAGGCGTCCAATAGCAGCCGCATGAAAGTCACGCCCACTTTGTTGCTGGAGGACGCAGGTACGGTGTTGTTCGTCGTTCCTGGGGTGTCACACGTAGTGATCTGTGCTGCCTCAGGAACCACGAACAACCTGCGTCCAAAACGAGCAATGACATTTGGGAAATGAACGACGTGTCAATAATCAACGATTTGGTGAGTATTTTGCATAGTTAACGGTCGCTTGTACGTGTCACACGCAACAACATCACTAACGAAGCCGGATGTGCGTCACGAATTCCGTGACCCCAACGACATCTCATTAGCGACGTCGTTGCGTGTAACGGGGCCTTAAGAGGCCAATTGCACTTTTGTTTTTTTTCTCCCCTACTTCCGAAAACTATAACTTTTTTTATTTTTCTGACCCCATAGCCATGTGAGGGGTTTTTTTTTGCAGGACAAGTTGTACTTTTGAATGTCACCATTCATTTTACCACATAGTATACTTTCAAACAAGAAAAAAATTCCAAATATGGCGAAATTGTGAAAAAAAAAAATGTTTATGACATGGTATTTTGGGAACAGTTTTTATGGAGTACAGTTTTCGGTCAATGGAGCCATGTGATGGTTTATTTTTTCGAGGTGTGACAACATTTTTAATGATACAATTTTGGGATAGCTATGACGTTTTGATCGTTTGTTACAGAATTTTTTTGTGGTAAAAAACTTAATTTTGGCAGTCTTGAATTTTTTTGTTTACCGTGTTTACTGATCATGTTAATTATTTTTATATTTTGATTGATCGGACTTTTTGTAATTTTATTATTTTTTTCATTTTTTTTAAAACATGTATTTTACTTTACACTGTTTGTAATAGTCTTCTTAGGGGACTATAACCTGCGATCATCTGATCGCTTGTGCTATATACAGCAATAACAGAGCAATGCTGTATAAAGTAGAAATCACTGTATCTTTGAATCTCAGCCACACGCAGGTTTCAAAGGAGTGCTGCTATGACCAGCATGGAGGTTGTTACTAGACCCACTGCTGTAATAGTCGTGTCATGGGTGCGCTGATGGATCATTAAAATGCCGTGTTAAATCCCATTGTCAGAGTTTAACAGCTAGATTTAACAGGATAACATCTGCTCCAGCTGAGATTGTTAGGCTAAGGCTATGTGCCCACGGGATAATGTACCCGCGGATTTTGCTGCGGAAAACCTGCGGATTTATCTGGATTTTCTAGATAAATCCGCATGTTATCTTATGGTACTTGGGGAGTGTCTGTGTCAATGCTGCGGTATGTGCGGCTGTGAAATATGCTGCGGATGTCTCGCAGCCGCACGTAACTGCATGTCAATTATTCCTGCGGAATTACCTGCGGAATTTCCGGACCTCCACTATGGAGATAGAGGCTGGGATGTCCGCAGGTAAGTCACATAAATGTCCGCAGGTTTACCGCAGCTATTCCGCTGGAATCCCGCAGCTATGTATAGATGCGGATTCCGGGGAGCTGCTGTGGGAAACCTGTGGACATACCTGTGGATATATCCGCAGGTGCAAGCTCCCGTGGGCACATAGCCTAAAGGCCCGATCACACACACAAGAGATCGCTAACGAGATCGTTGCTGCGTCACCATTTTCGTGACGCAGCAGCGATCTCGTTATGTGTGACACCTACCAGCGATCAGGCCCCTGCTGTGAGATCGCTAGTCGTTGCTGAATAGTTGGGACCATTTTCTTCAAAGGTGATGTCCTGCTGGGCAGCACGCATCGCTGTGTTTGACGCCTACCAATGACCTCCTAACACAGTCCCAACGCCCGCCGAGATCGTTATACAGGACGCTGATCGTTACTGCGTCGTTGATAAGATCTGACTGTGTGACATCTCACCAGTGACTTACTAGCGATCCTTATCAGGTCACATCGTTTTCGGGATCACTGGTAAGTCATTAAATGTGACGGGGGCTTAAGGATACATTATGCTAATGACACCCTGCCTCCTGTTCTGCTATGAGTGTAAGCTGAGTGTCATTATACTGTAATGAGATCCTGTGATTGGAGCACAGCTGCGGAGGAGAGGGAGGAATTAATCTCCCTATCTCCTCCATTGTCAGCTGATGTGATTATCACACTGCACTCCAGTTTAATGTGATTGCAGTGCGATGTTTCTCTCGCTCCCATAGACTTGTATGGGTGCAAGAGAAAACAAATCAGATTCCACCCACAGCATGCTGCAATTGTTTTCTTGGTCCGATTAGGGCTGAGAAAAAAAAAAATCACACATGGGAGTGATCCCATAGAATAACATGAGTCTGAGTGGAATGCGATTTTTTTTTTTATGGCATTCCACTCGCTCCGTTTTACTCGCTGTGTGTCCTTTCCTTAGAGGCAGTAACTGGCTTTAACTCTCATTACCTGCGAGTAAGTGGTGTGCTCACACAGTGAGCCAGCTCCATACACTTGCTTCTGATATGCACTGTACATGTGCGCGGATGTCATAAAGAGGTTAAGGGATCATGCAATTTTCTGCTCTATAAAAGGCACAAAAGTGGTAAAAGACAAAAACGTAACATATTTGATTTTGCACAAAATTCATGAATGAATGATTCATTATTGTCTCCCTGTGTCTTGCAGACCTTTGCTGTATAATTACCGTAGATGTTGGGAAATCTGATGACATTCAGACGTGCTCTTTTCTGTTCTCTTTTTCAGGTGTTATTGAGCCCAAACACAGACACAATTGTAGAAGCAAGAATATTCTCTTCCAACACTTTTATTATATTGGTCCCAGCCAGTATTGATGTGGACAGTCCCCAGTTTTTACACTACATTGTGGACAAATCATTAGAGTATCATAAAAACAACTTTTAAAATCAACAACAGAACTCAGTTACTGTATTAGCAATTAATTATTATTATTATTAATTATTTATTTATTTCAAAATGTACAACTGGCATGTAAAAAGAAAACTACAAAAGATTCATATTAAATGTTTGGATTTAGTAAAATTGCAATTGTTTAGTCCAAGTTTTATGGCCATACAGTATATAAAGCACAGTACATAAAGGGTATATGTCCCATAAACAGGCAGCAGCAGAAATTGAAAAGGAAGGGCACTACCCGTGGGATCTCCTGGTATACAAAGAACTAAACCATGTAACGAAAGAAAAAGGGATATACCAATACGGGATCACCACAAGGTTAGGGTACATATGAAGAATTCACTTTATTGTACAAAAAACCACAAGAAGACACATGCCCTCAGCAGAGGTATAGCACACACAGAAGATAATAAAAACACTTAAAAAAGCCTATGGCATATAAAAACCTGTCCCGTTGGGAAACAATGCATACAATATATGTCTAGTATATCAATACAGTTTTAGACAATTTTAGACAATCAGAACAATCTCCCCTCATGCACCATACAGATGTTAGATTACATTGCTGTTTAACTGTCCAGAAGACATAGGTAGGAGGTACTGTGTTAGCACCAAATAAACAGGATTAAGGTCTAAGATCACAGACCATAAATTGGTTGCAAGACTCTATTTGTAAAGGAAAGACATGTAACACAAAGTGGCCAATAGAGTAGTCCTGCACCAAGCCTAACACAATATATATACCCTCAGTCTATACTCACTAACAGCATAATACCAGCAAAATGGAAAAGCACCATGCAGAGTCAGGGTAGCATGAGGAGAGGGTTTCCCACGGGATAACCCCACGCGTATCGCCGCCTCTAAGGGTGGCTTCCTCAGGGGAAGAAAGAAAGCTGTTGAAAGCTTCCATGTGTGCCTTATATAAAGGGGTTACATTAGGACTCACCAATACCACAGCTGAGAAATTTCGTATGTCTGTGGCATTCTGATGGCGGCCGCCATCTTGATTAGGTCATGTGAGATAAAAAGGTACAGCCCCAAACTCCTACTGAGCATGTATTGATCAAAGAATCAAGCAGCGTTTTAATCAGAGTTTTGTTAGATAGTATTCAGCAGATTTATTGTTGGCATATGCTTACACGGCGCTTAGGGTACCTTCACACTTAGCGATGCAGCAGCGATCCGACCAGCGATCTGACCTGGTCAGGATCGCTGCTGCATCGCTACATGGTCGCTGGTGAGCTGTCAAACAGGCAGATCTCACCAGCGACCAGTGAACAGCCCCCAGCCAGCAGCGACGTGCAAGCGACGCTGCGCTTGCACGGAGCCGCCGTCTGGAAGCTGCGGAGACTGGTAACTAATGTAAACATCGGGTATGGTTACCCGATGTTTACATTAGTTACCAGTGTGAGCAGGGAGCCGCGCACACTGAGCGCTGGCTCCTTGCTCTCCTAGCTACAGTACACATCGGGTTAATTAACCCGATGTGTAATGCAGCTACATGTGCAGAGAGCAGGGAGCCGCGCACACTGCTTAGCGCTGGCTCCTTGCTCTCCTAGCTGCTGTACACATCGGGTTAATTAACCCGATGTGTATAGCAGCTACATGTGCAGAGAGCCGGAGCCGGCAGCACAGGCAGCGTGAGAGCTGCAGAGGCTGGTAACTAAGGTAAATATCGGGTAACCACCTTGGTTACCCGATGTTTATCTTGGATACAGCTTACCTCAGCTGTCAGACGCCGGCTCCTGCTCCCTGCTCGCTTCATTTGTCGCTCTCTTGCTGTCACACACAGCGATCTGTGTGTCACAGCAGGAGAGCGGCTTTGAAGAAAACGAACCAGGGCTGTGTGTAACGAGCAGCGATCTCGCAGCAGGGGCCAGATCGCTGCTCATTGTCACACACAGCGAGATCGCTAATGAGGTCACTGCTGCGTCACAAAAAGCGTGACTCAGCAGCGATCTCGGCAGCGAGCTCGCTGTGTGTGAAGCACCCCTTAGCAACCCATTCATACTGATTAGTCACTATTTGTATACATAGATAAGCTTGCACAGCGCCGATTATGTTAATCGCACCACATGACATGGGGAGAGGGGCAGCTTTATCTCACACTGGGCACGCGCTAAAAATAGAAGCTCTAGATGCTGTCAGATTACAATTGAGCACAGCGTACACAGCAATAGACACTCTATATACACCACACAAAGATCTATCCAGCAGCAGCGCTCCCCCTCCCCAGGAATATATCCCATATCTTTCATCCTTTATCACAGTGCAAGAGCAAGAGGTCACCACAAACCTCACAGCATATACAGACCCAGACAGGATCTATGCAAGGAGTAGAACAGACAGAGAAGATGTCTGATGGTACAGAGTGTATTAACCCCTTGGGGGATATAAGGCCAAGCTTACAAGAGAAATACATCGCTATAACCCCATATATCCTACAGCAGCTTCTGTGCACAGAGCTCAACACTCGTCTATCGGCTATGTAATCAAAATATTAACCCTTCAAAGGGTACACTCACAAGACCGGGTAGAGCTGTCTAAACACAACCCCACAACTGGGAGTGACACACAAGCCCAGTGGATACATAGATATACATCCCAAAGGTGGAAAGACAGTTTACACAATATTATGCCCTAAAACCTTAGCAAGTCATGGCAAATCAGAATTATATCAGACATACAAGGATAATAGGGCAGACAGTGGGGACCAAGTTACAGCAGTTTCTACACATAGGATGAAGGTCTTTTAGCAGGCATATGGCAGATATAACAAAAATATCGCGGCCAGAGTGTAATCATGAACACATTTAATCATTTAGACAGGAATAATTGAAGCCTCCCAAAATATGCTATTTTCAGCAAATACCATGCACCAATTGTGTATGAGAATATGCAAATACAATTCCGGCCATAGAACACAGTCCTACGGGGGTGTTATATGATCGCAATGCCTGCATAGATGTATCCCTCAGTTGAATAGGATGAAAGCGGGATCCAATTTGCAGTGGGGACCGCACGCAGGACAAAAGACTTTCGTCAGAGGTGCGGTAAGCAGTGCACCACAGTACCCTTACCGCATAACGGGGCAAAAACCAGGAAAAAAAAAAAAAAAAAAAAATTGGAATTATAATGATTATTATGGCCACGCAAAGTAAATAGTTCCCAGCAAATTCAATACACATATTTTAGACTCAGCTATTAAGTATGAAGTGTCTAGTGTCAAGGCTGTGGACAAGATGCTGTCCACCCAAGGGATACATTTGGGCAAAGCCACAGATCCGCCGGGTAGACTAAAGCCAAGAACACTAGCAGGAGAGAAGAATTAGCTTAAAGGGTTTATGGGTTTTTATATAATAAAACATCAGTCCAGGATTATAGTTGGTATAATTTCCGGCGTTATCATAGTCCTTAGTCTTTACTTCCTCTCTCCATATCTTCCTTCTTTCCCCAATATCACACTTAGGCTATGGTCCTCGAGATCACGTAGTAGCGGGGCATGGCACTCCACTGGAGCCAATTGGCAATATGGAGAAGATGCAAAGGCGATCTCATAGATGGAGTCCAGTGTCTTCCTCATTTACCGTTTATGCAACCTTCCTTTCTCATCACTCGCTTGAATATCTCATCCCAGTATGTACACGGAACTAATAAGGAGAAGAAAAGTACAAAATGAGGAGATAACACGATGTTATGGAACCCACACCTTCAAGTAGTATTGTAAAATCCAGTGTACAGCAACTCTTCGTTTAGGCCATGCGGAACTAAACTCTTAAGGGTGTATATCCATCGGGACTCCTTCCGTAGGAGTTCTTTAATACAGTTCCCGCCTCTGATGTTCTGTTTCACGGAATCGACAATCAATACTTTGATTGTGTTAAAACGCCCTCCATGATGAGTAAGGAAGTGGGCAGCCACTGAGGTGAGTACCTTACCCTTCTTTAGGTCTGTACTGGCTGTATTAATACTTGAAAAGTGCTGTTGTACTCTCCTTCTTACCTCCTGTGTAGTTTCGCCCACATACAATTTGGGGCAGCTGCAAATGAGGACGTAGACTGCATTCCTGGTCCGGCAGTTGTAATACGCCCCAGAAGTGATTCGTCTAGGAGGAAATGGTAAGGAAATATGGTCATCAGCAACCATGTGAGGACACACCGTGCATGCTCCACAGGGAAATGTTCCTCTCAATTTGACACCAGTACCCAGACTCAACTTCGATCTAAAAAAATGGCTGCTAGAGAGGATACCCCGTAAATTCTGGGCCCTCCTTGCTACAAGTCTGGGTTTTTCACCCAAAAAGGGAATCAGCTTCTTATCGCTCCGCAAGATGTCCCAGTTATTATGGAGCAAACCATAGAGATCCTGCCACTGATTATTAAAGGGTGTGATAATACTCACTGTTGTCTGTTTTTTCCGCATTTTTGGTTGGAGTAAAGTTCGTCGTTCCATGGTCCTGCAGGTTTGTAAAGCTCCGGAGACCACTCTCTTTGGATATCCCCTTTTGCAGAATCTGTTGGTCAGATCAAGGGCATGTAACTCAAAATCGGTGTTATCACTACAGTTCCTTTTCACCCGCATGAATTGTCCCTTAGGGATGCCATTTTTGACATGCATTGGGTGAAAGCTGCTGTAGTGTAGCAAGCTATTAGTCGCCGTGGGCTTGCGAAATAGAGTCGTATGAATGACCCCTTCTACCTTATTGATCTGTAGATCGAGAAACTCAACAGATTCCGAGGAAATGTGGGAGGTCAGTCTAATATTCAGAATATTATCATTCAAGTTGGCAATGAAGGATTTGCATTGGTCCAGGGTTCCCGACCAAAAAAACAAAATGTCGTCAATATATCTGAACCACCGGACCACATTGTTTTTATACTGCTCAAGAGTGTAGACATGTAACTCCTCCCACCACCCTAGAAAGATATTAGCATAGGGTGGTGCGCAACACGCCCCCATAGCGGTCCCGGACGTCTGGCGATAGTAAATTCTATCAAACAGAAAATAGTTCCTATCCAGTACTTGGTGGAGTAGATCCAGGATGAAGGAGTCATGCCTCCTGTTCCCAGTTGTTCTATTGTCCAGGAAAAACGATACTGCCCTTGATCCCAACTCATGATCAATTGAGGTATATAGGGACTCCACATCCAGTGTAACAAGAAGGACCTCAGATGGAACCTCCAATTGCGCCAATTGATCAATCAAGTGGGTAGTATCCCTCACATAAGATAAAGAGGATTGTGCCAGGGGTTGGAGATAGAAATCCAAGTAAATACAAGGTCTCTCAAACAGCCCACCAATCCCCGAAACTATTGGTCTGCCCGGTGGTTCAGGGCGGCCCTTGTGAATTTTGGGCAACATGTAAAATGTTGGTATCACTGGATCATTTGTTGTTAAGAAATTTCTCTCCTTCAAAGTGATAATACCTTGATCGTGTGCTGCAGACAAGAATCTATCCAGATTCTTTTTAAAGATGATCGTTGGGTCTGATGGAAGCGCCACGTAACATTCACTGTTAGATAGCTGTCTCTTTGCCTCTCTGATATACATATCTGTTGGCCACAAAACAACATTCCCCCCCTTGTCAGCTTCTTTTATCAAAAATTCTTTGTTATTCTTTAGTCCAGATAGAGTCCTTCTCTCTCCTGTGCTTAGATTATTAGCTTTATTATTGTCTAATTTAAGCTTCTCAATATCTATGCACATTTTGTTGAAAAAAATCCCAACAGCCGGACAGAGACCAAGGGAGGGTGTGGCTTGGGACAGAAGTCGTCCTGTAAAGGGGATCTTCTTACCAGTTTGTCGTTCGTTTTCCTCCAGGAGCTCCAAAAGATCGTTGAATACCTGGCGGTCTTCAGGAGGCAATGTATCGATGAGCTCAGGTCTACTGTAAAGATATTTAAATGTAAGTTGTCGGCAGAAGAGGTAAATGTCCTTGGTTACAGTGAATTTATCCAATCTACTCATGGGTGCAAAAGATAGTCCTCTAGTAAGTAGACTGGTTTCTGCTTCTGATAATTGGTATTTAGAGAGATTCACTATTTGTAGGTTATTCAGATTACCTGTTACCAATTCTGCCTCCGGCTCCTTGTTTGCCTCTGCGGAGGGGATCGCCATGGCTGGATTCTCCTGTTCTTTCTCTTGACGTTTTGGTTTCCGACGGCCCCTCCGGGTACGCTTTCTGGATCGCTTGTGTCCGTCGATAAAAAAGGATCGCTAGAGGAAGGTTCGGAGGCCGCCGGAACACTGTCAGATTGCTGATTCACCCGTCTGCGTCTATTACCTTTATGTGACCACCTATAGGCCCTATTCTCCGCGTAGTCGCTTCTGTCTCGTTGGAACTTGCTTTTTTTGCCCTTGATAATGTCCCTTTCGTAAGTGTCAAGGATATTCCTCAATTTCTCCTGAAATGGGACTACCACTGTTTGTGTGTCTAGCTGTTTTAGTATATGTTCTTTGTTCCTGATCTCCTCTTTTAGCTCGGCAAGCAGGGAGCGGTCATGCTCAATTAACATATCCAATAATATCACTGAGCATGTTTGCAAACCCTGCTCCCATGTAATTCTGAATTGTGCATCAGTCTCCCATGCAGGAAATATTTGCACTCTCAAACCCCTTGGTGTAATCCTAAGTTTCTTATATTCCTCTAGGGTTCTAATATTCCACCACACTTTGGTTACTCTTTTATGCAGGTTAATTAGACTTTGCATAAGCTGTTGATTCTCGTCTTGCGGACTACCTGTGCCGCCTACAGCCCCAGAATTAAAAGGGGCACCAAAAATGTCTGAGGATTGACATGACCAGGCTGCTTCTCTAGCTGCTAGATCCATATGGTTTTTTGTACCACAATGTAAAATCCAATACACCAATCAACACTACCTTAGATTTAGCCGATAACAAAAAGAGGGGTGTGCCTCCTTCCAGAAACGGAGCAATAGATGCACCAGCGCAAGGGTCAGAAATTGAAAAGGAAGGGCACTACCCGTGGGATCTCCTGGTATACAAAGAACTAAACCATGTATAGAAAACAGGCAGCAGCATGATATGGAGTACGAGAAGATGTGCTGCTTTTATATGTTATTCTATGATATCACTGACCCCTATGCAGTAATGCGCCCACATACAGTCTATGCACTGCATTGTAAAGCATCTCCCAGGTTTCAGCACTTACAGAAATTGTACAATGGACTGCTAGATGCTTTGGTAGCATATATAGCACAAACTGTTCGCGGGCTTAGGCTATATGCGCACGTTGCATTTTTGTGGTGTTTTTGGTCTATTTTTTTTGTCAGCAAGTTCTGACATATGACTTTACAGCAAAGTCTATGAGAATTCAGATTTACTGTAACACGTTGCAGTTCTTTTTGTCTGTAGTTTATTTGTCAAAAACCTTTTGACAAAAAAGAAGTAGCATGTTCATTCTTATTGCATTTTTGTAACGTTTTGTAACCCATTGAAATGAATGAGGTGATGAAAAACGCAAGAAAAACTGCATGCTACCAAAATTATGTGTGTTGCATGTTTTATTTGCATTTTGGCACAAAAAAACGCAGGTCACCTACATTGTATCAGGATAAATTCATTCTCTCTCCCTTTCTCTCTCTCCAAGCGCTTCATATTTCCCAATCTCCGGTGCGCTGTCACACTGCTCCCGCAGCCTCTCATTCTCCTTCCTGGGTCGCTCATTAGGCTCATACATATTCACTGCTTCTCCCAACCTCCGGCATCTGTGATTGGTTGCAGTCAGCTGCGCCCCCACGCTGAGTGACAGCTGTCTGACTGCAACCAATCACAGATGACCGTAGGCAGGTCTATATCGTACAGTAAAATAAAGAAATAATTTATATATTTCACCACTTTATTAACCTCAATAACACCCCTGCAGGTCTGATGTAATCCACACGAGGTCCCACGACGCGTTCAGCACTGCTACATCTGCCGCTCATAGCGAGCGTCCTAGAACAAGCCTGCCCGCTGTGAGCTCCACGCAGCAACTGAAGTGAGCCGTGTGGTCACATCACTCAGGTTAGCCGCGGCCACAGCTGGAGTCCTCCACCTGTGACTGCAAATTAGGCCATGACTGAAGTGAGCCGCAGGTGGAGGACTCACCTGACTGACGTCACCACTGATCGCGCGGCTCACTTCAGTCACCGCTTGAACCTCATAGCGGTGAACCCGTGACGTCACTGCCACTGTGATGTCAGAAGTTCACTTGAGTTCATTCTGATTGCGCAGTCCTGTCTGCACTCACTGCTGGCAGTCATGCATGGATGTAGCAGAGCTAAATCGTCGTGGGACCTTGTGTGGATTACTTCGGTCCTGCAGGGTTGTATGGGGTTAATAGAGTGGTAAAAGAGGGTGCTTTTTGTATTTCATTCCAAATAAAGGATTTTTTGGGTGCTTGTGTTTAGTTACTTTCACTTACAGATTAGTGATGGGGGGTGTCATAGATGTCTGCCATCAATAATCTAAGACTTAAGGCCCCGTAACACGCAGCGACATATCTAACGATATATTGCCAGGGTCAAGGATTCCGTGATGCACATCCGGCATCGTTAGCGACGTCGTTGCATGTGACACGTACGAGCGACCGCTAACGATGGAAAATACTCACCAAATCGTCCATCGTTGACACGTCGTTCATTTTCTAAAAATCGTTGATTGTTGAGGACGCAGATTGTTCGTCGTTCCTGAGGCAGCACACATCGCTACGTGTGGCACCTTGGCAATGACGAACTACAGCTTACCTGCGGCCGCCGGTAATGTGGAAGGAAGGAGGTGGGCGGCATGCTACGGCCGCTCATCTCTGCCCCTCCGCTTCTATTGGGCGGCCGCTTAGTGACGCTGCTGTGACGCTGCACGAACCGCCCCCTTAGAAAGGAGGCGGTTCGTCGGCAACACAGCAACGTCGCTAGGCAGGTAAGTCCGTGTGATGGCTCCTAACGATATTGTGCACCACGGGCAGAGATTTTCCCCGTGACGCACAAACGACGGGGGCGGGTGCTTTCACCAGCGATATCGCTAGCGATATCACTGCTTCTAAAGCCCCCTTTAGTGGCAGCTGTGGGCTGCCATTTACTCCTTATTACCCCAATTGCCACCGCACCAGGGCAACAGGAAGAGCTGGGTCCAGAGCCAGAATTAGTGCATCTTATGGATGCGCCACTTCTGGGTCGGCTGTAGGCTGCTATTGTTAGGCTGGAAAGGTCCAAAAAATAACGATGGCCCTTTCCACCCTAATAATATCAGCCCCCAGTTGTCTGCTGTACCTTGGTTCGTTTTAGAAAAATAGGGGGGTACCCCACGTCATTTTAAAAAAAAAAAAATAAATAAATTTTTTTTAAAAAAGCGTGGGATCCCCTCTATTTTTCATAACCAGCCAAGGTACAACAGACAGCTGAGAGTTACAGCCTGCAGCTGCTGCTGTTCCTGTGCTGGATAACAAAAATGGGAGGACCCCACGTCATTTTTTTTACCCCCCTCCCCCCCAAATCAACCAAATATATTACCCCGTTTTTCCACGCACCAGGGCAATGGGAAAAGGCCTCTCGTATGAAGAGACTGGAAAAGTTGGATTTATTTAGCTTAGAAAAAAGACATCTCAGAGGAGACCTCATTTATATGTATAAATACATGTATGGTCAATACAAAGGACTGGCACATGACTTATTCCTTCCAAAAACAATACCAAAGACCAGGGGGCACTCAATGAGAGTGGGAGAATGGTGACTCGGGCAGCTTAATAGGAAAGGGTTCTTTACAGTTAGAGCAGTCAGATTGTGGAATGGTCAACCACAAGAGGTAGTATTGGCAGATACTATAACAACTTTTAAAAAAGGGCTGGATGATTTCCTCAGTACACACAACATTGTTGGTTATAAATGATTTAGTGACCAAATGTGTAATTGGTGAAGGAAGGTTGAACTAGATGGACCTATGTCTTTTTTTCACTTATGTAACTATGAACATATATACATTTTAACATGCTAAAAAATAAAAGGACAATGATATAATGATGTAAAAGTAAAGTAAACTGGTAAAGTGTTAATGATGAACTTTGTTGTGTTTTACAAGCAGAGATGTAATAAAGGATACAGCGATATATGTCATATTTGACAAATGGAGTCATTAAGGGGTACTTTGCACGTTGCGACATCGCTAGCATCGGCTAGCGATGCCGAGCGCAATAGTACCCGCCCCCGTTGCACATGCGATATCTTGTGATAGCTGCCATAGCGAACATTATCGCTACGGCAGCTTCACATGCACTTACCTGCCCTGCGACGTCGCTCTGGCCGGCGACCCGTCTCCTTCCTTAGGGGGCGGGTCGTGCGGCGTCACAGCAACGTCACATGGCAGGCGGCCAATAGAAGTGGAGGGGCGGAGATGAGCAGGATGTAAACATCCCGCCCACCTCCTTCCTTCCGCATTGCCGGTGGAGGCAGGTAAGGAGATGTTCCTCGCTCCTGCGGCTTCACACACAGCGATGTGTGCTGCTGCAGGAACGAGGAACAACATCATATCTCCTATTGGTGCGACATTATGAAAATGACCGACGCTACACAGATCACCGATTTTCGACGCTTTTGCGATCGTTTATTGGCGCATCTAGGCTTTACACAATGCGGCGTCATTACCGGCACCGGATGTGCGTCACTTTCGATTTGACCCCGACAATATCGCAGTAGCGATGTCGCAACGTGCAAAGTACTCCTAAGGCTAAAAATGGTTACTGCAGTGAGGGATTAAAATAAAACCTTTAAGTTAAAGACAAACATGATTTTGCCATCGTAACACCAATAGAAAACAGGCTGTAAAAGAAGGCACATGGATTGTGAAATCACCACAACAAATTACCACAGAAGAAGAAAAACGAAGAATATTACGACATCATTAATATAGAACATATCCTATTAACAAAGACCACCACTATTCTGCCACCTCTATATCCAAAATCAGGTAATAGAAGAAGACACAGCCCATTGTGAAGTGATAATAGAGAACACAGCCTATAAAGATCAGAGCCACTGTGGTATTACTATACGGTTGATAGCTTAGAACTAAATGCACAGCCATTGTGACACAGCAAAAGGCCCTCAAATGCATAGGATAGCTATCAGTAGGACGATTGATTGGCTGACAGCTATTTGTCGCAACTTCCACATATATAGCATTGCTCAACCTGGCTGAAAGCTCCCATGTTCTCTATGATCGGGCTGCTGTCAGACTCCTCTGCAGCTTATTTCTCAGAGAAGAAATCCACTCACCCTGGTTTATCCGTCAATTCGTCTGATTCCATGACTTGCTCTACATTGCGGTGGGCCCTCGGCTGATTGCTTCAGTAACACGGAATATCCTGAGAAGTCCATATTCGTGGTCCGTGTACTTATACTAGGTGTTTGGTACGAACCCCGAACTTTTCAGTTCAGGTAAGCCCAGGGTAAGACTGGCCCGCCGGGGTGCTGGGGAATCCCCTGGTAGGCCCCGACCCCTAAATGGGCTCCAGTGCCTTATATAGTGCGGGGCTGTGTACAGCGCCGCGGGGCCGCCTGTTTCTCAGGGACGGCTTTATGTGTGGGCAGACTTGGCAGGGCCCTCACGCTCTGAGGGTCACCCAGCCTTTCAATCACAAACTGCAGCGATAGCACAAGTTCTGTACTATCTCTGCAGTTTGCGCGCCTGCAGAAGGACCTGTGGTGACATCACAGTCATGTGATTCACCAAAGGTCCTGCACTGTGGAAGTCCCAGACCTGTACATATCCGGTGTACAGGTCCTGGAGACTGCGCCACTATTGAAATGTATGTGCATCTTTCAGACGCGCGTACATTTGAACAGTGCAGCCAGCTACAAGAGGCAGTGGAGCTCCTCAGCCCCGCACCGACACAGCGTCCGTCATCACACTGACATCGGGGCCTCAGAGAAGAGGACGCGCAGGGCTGCAGAGAAGAGGTAAGCGCTCAGGAGAAGCCGAAGAAAAAAAACAGTCTCACCTCTCTTCCTCTGTTCCCGCGGTGTCTCCAGCTGCTTCTTGCAGACTGCAAGACACATAGTCTCCTCGGTGATCCAGTCCGCTGTACGGAGCCGTCGCTGCAGGCTGACTTCATGGCTTTACTGCAGTTAAATGCTTTACGGCGCCGCAAAGCATTTAACTGCAGTAAAGCCATGATGCCGCGGTAGTTCCATGCACCGGATGAGATCATGGAGGGGTCTATGAGCCTGCGGACTGGTAAGGTAAGGACACCGCAGGAACGGAGGACAGGTGAGAATAACTTTTGTGTGTGTGTGTGTGTGTGTGTGTAAACAACGGCATAATAGGGGACTGGAATGAGGACATTACTAAAGGATGGGGAGTCCATTGCTACACTACACAAGTATGGGAGGCCCGTTGCTAAACTGCAAAAGTATGGGGGGCCTATTGCTACGCTGCAAAAGGATGGAGGGCCCAGTGCTACAAGGATAGGGGGCCCGTTGATACACGGCACAAGGATGGGAGGCCTGTTGCTACACGGCACAAGGATGGGAGGCCCGTTGCTACACGGCACAAGGATGGGAGGCCCGTTGCTACACGGCACAAGGATGGGAGTCCCGTTGCTAAACTGCAAAAGTATGGGGGGCCCATTGCTACACGGCATAAGGATGGGGGGCCCGTTGCTACATGGCACAAGGATGGGAGGCCCGTTGCTACACAGCACAAGGATGGGGGGCTCGTTGCTACATGGCACAAGGATGGGAGGCCCGTTGCTACAAGGCACAAGGATGGGGGGCTCGTTGCTACATGGCACAAGGATGGGGGGCCCGTTGCTACACGGCACAGGGATGGGGGGGCGTTGTTACACGGCACAAGGATGGGTCATTACATTTTATTGGGGTCTATTTTTATTTTTGAAATTTACCCATAGCTGCTGCATTTCCCACGCTAGGCTTATACTCGAGCCAATAAGTTTTCATTTTTTTGTGGTTAAATTATGGGCCTCGGCTTATACTCGGGTCGGCTTATACTCGAGTATATACAGTAATTTGAGATGAAGGGGCCTTGGTGGGGGAGGAGCGGTATTACTTTACAAGTGACATTATGGGGTAGTCGGGGGCTTTATGGGGAAATGAGGGTTATTATGAGGCAAATAGGAAGGGGATTGTGAAAGGCAGCATAGTATAATGAGGAGTGTGGGGGAATTTATGCAGAGATATTATAGAAAGGGCACGTTTTGGGGGTACATTATGGAAAGGGGCACTTTGTAGAGCTATTTTTAGAGAGGAGCAGTGTGTGGGGTGATATTTTGTACAGGAAGCAATTAACAACCCCTTCTGATTCCACTTGTTCCCCCAGATATTATTAAATAAAAGGGGCCAGGATGAGGGACATACATTATTGGTTTATGGTGGCAAGTGGAGATAATTTATGTAGGGGCAAATTACTGGAGATTATTACTGATGTAATATAAGTTAATTTTTTAGTATACTGTCTTCCATGGGGGAACAAATCAGATGTAGTGTAGAAATTGGGGAAAAAGTGTGGAATGTGCCCTGGGAGTGATCAGCTACAGGTGACTGTGTTAGTTTCTGCAGAGTCGCGTCATGGCAGCAAATAGTGATGACGGTCAGCGCCGGATGAAGAGGAAAAGTGAAGATGAATAACTTCAGCTAGAGACGTCACTGGTAAGTCACTGTATTACACGTTCACACACACACTGTACACTATATACAGAGCTCCTGTGTATAATGTCACTGGTGATCCCTGTATTACTTATATACAGATTTCCTCTTTATAAAGTCATCTGTGATCACTGTATTACCTGTACACTGACACTATATACAGAGCTCCTGTGTATAATGGCATTGATGGTAATATTAGTGTTATTAGTATTGTAGTTTTTATTCATGATGATTTATTGTAGTATTCGTCACTGTGTAGTAGTAATATGTGGTCTTGTCATGGTTTGGTGGTATTTGTCTCTTGTATGTAGTATTATTTGGTCATTATGTAGTCTAGTCATAGTGTCGTGGTATTTCTCCCTCGCATGTGGTAATATTTGGTTACTATGTGGTCTAATTATGGTGTGGCGATATTACTCTCTTGTCTTATAAGTGGTTGTGTTTAATAACTATGTGGTGTTAATATGGTTGGTCACGGTGTGGCGGTATTTCTCCCTCTGTATGTGGTTGTATTCAGTCACTATGTGGTGGTTATATGTGGTCTGGTCAGTGTGGTAGTATTTCTCCCTTGTATGTAGTATTATTGGTCTTGGTAAAGTGGATTGTGTGGTGTATGGAGGTCACTTTTTCTCTCTGATATCAAAATGGGGAAGATTCTTTATTTCCAATAGTTTAAATATTTGAACGTTTAACCCCTCCCGGTCCTGTGATTATTACACAGCAGCAAATATGCACTTACAGAGGTTCTCCAGTGAAAACAAGTAATCATCTCTTCTAAAGCCACGTGAAGACAGTATTTGGTGAGTTTTTTACCTCAGTATTTGAAGCCAAAACCAGGAGCAGTAAAATCAGAGGAAAAGTAGAATAGAGACACAGGCACCACTTTTGCATTTTTCACCCACTCCTGATTTTGGCTACAAATACTGAGGTGACATACTGACCAAATACTGAATGTGTGAACGTGGCCTAAGGATGAGTAATAACTTATTCATCAGTGGGGTCCGATTGCTGGGACCTGCACTGATCGGCAAAATGTGCAACTTTTATTCCCATTACACTGGAGCTCATGTCTGACTCGACCCCTGATCCATTCATTCCCTCAGTGGCTGCGAGCGCTGTGCTTGTTTTTATCTGAATACCCCAAAAAGGATGAATGGAGCTGCGGTCACACATCCGACCTGCCGCCGCTGCATTGTATAAAAGGAATAAAGGTGCCCTGTTAGGGATAAAAGTTCCCCATTCTTCTGATCGGTGCAGTTTCCACTGGTTTGGTTCTACCGATCAATAAGTTATCACCTACCAAACCTGTGGATTGGTGATAACTTGTCACCAAAGACCCTCTACTGCAAAATACTGTAATTGTACATCAGTTATGGTGCACAGGACATGTGCAAGAGCCGCCTGTTTTACAGTCAGTGCTTCACTATAACAGGGATAGCGGCTAATAGGTATTTGCATGTAGCTGTAGGGTGGGCCTCTGAAGTCAATTCCCCTGGTGGGCCCCAGACACCCCAGTCCGACCCTGGGTAAGCCCATCACTAATCAGGACGAACCATCAATCCTCTGGTTGAATGCTGCTGTTTATTTGCAACTGTTACCTGTATAGCTATGTTATGTTATGCTCTCTGTACAGCAAAATACAGCACAGCCCCATTAACAAAAATGTCAAGGAGCCTCCCTGTAAAGGAAATGAGATGAAAGAAATTCAGTGCCTCATTTTCAAAATTGCAAGGGATTCCAGGAATCAGACCACCTTGATCATAATGTTATGGGATATTTAAACCAGTGTAGTCTTGCATTCATATTTGGCTAAGGATTGTCAAAAAGCACTTTACCAAATATTATTCTAAATGTTTGTCTCCCTCTTCAGGTCTTTTCATGTAATAACGACCTTCTTAACACTAGAAGTCCCAGAAATTTCGAGCTCCCCCTGAAGTCCCGAAAGAGGGTCAAATGACCCTTATGGGTGCTTTACATGCTGCAACATTGCTATCGATCTCGTTAGCGATGTGACACGCCAGATCGCAGATACGATTTGCCGAGATCGTACATGTGACCGGCGCTATAAAACACAACCTATGTGCGATCTCGGCAAATCTTATCTGCGATCTGGCATGTCTCATCGCTAACGAGATCAATAGCGATGTCGCAGCGTGTAAAGGGGGCTTTAGTCCAAACTGAATAGAACTAACTAGAAACTAAATGGCTAAACTCAATGGAAAACAACAACCTCCTGTGGTGCGACAGTAATGGCCTTAATTACAGAACAAAAGACGGTGATTATAGGATGTTAGCTAAAATCCTTGAGGTCATTCGACCCGTCTCTGGGTTCTAAAGGTAGAAATGTTAAATGACCCCTCTCTGGGACTTCTAGTGTTAAAGTAGGGTATGTGCTCACGTTGCAGTTTTTTCTACACACAAAACTGCATCTCTTGGCAGGAAAAACGTTGCGGAAAAAACATGCGTTTTTACCGTGTATTCGCGTTGTTTCATGCTATTTTATGCCTTCAGATAGGGAAAACTTTGGGAAAAATGCAGAAACAATTGACATGTCAATTGTTTGGGGCAGTTTTTTTCTGCACCAAAATCTGCAAGGGAAAAATCTGCAACCTGGGCACAGCACTTCAGGATTCTCAAAGACTTTGCTTGGATACGTTTTTCCTTGCAGTATTGATTAAAATCTGCAAGAAAAAAAACTATGTGAAAACGCAGTGTGGGCACACAGCCTTAAAAAGACTTTTATGTAAGTATGTAAAAAAAAGGCAAGAAAGAAAACAAAGCAAACCATATTTCTAGAGGAACACTAAAATACTGTGTCTACATCAGCAGGCACCTTTATACAAATTTCAGCATTTTCAGTCAACTAGTTTTCTTAAATTACAGGTTCCTGCTGCACTCACATTTAGAAAGCAGTGTAAGAGTAGAGCAAGATGGTGTCTTACCATCCAGCTGTACACTATGTACCACCGGAGGACACAGACAAAAAACGGCCCTTGTATAATAGTTCATCACAAAGCACAACACCACCTGCTTTGGATGTGGAAATGGGCCCCATAACCTCTTGGCTCCTGTACACTTGCACAAGAGTCACCAATGATATGTCTGCCCCTTCTTTGTACCTGTATCTACTTCTCAAACCATTTATAGGTGGCTTGGAAGTTTTCAATAATTGGACTGAAAGTGATATTTTGTCTTCAAGATACATTAAAATTGCTTATTTCAAACATGAGGTTGTTCAAAGGGATTTTCTACGTTCAGAAAAGTGTACCCCAAGAGCTCCAAATTACCTAAAATAACAAACAGAGGAAGTACTCACCCTTCCCGAGTACAGCGCTGGTTCTCCGGGGTCTCTTTGATTTGGCTGCAGTGGTAGATCACCTCTTTAGTCAATCACTGAGCTCTGTGGTTGTGTTGAGGTAGATGGCATGAGCCGCTGAACTCAATGATTGGCTATAGAGGTGATGTGTGCTGTCTATATGACCTCTCTAAGGAAAGTGGAAAACCCTTTAAAGGGAATCTATCAGCAGGTTATTGTTATGTAAACTGAGGGCAGCATGCTGCAAGGATTAAAAACCAAAAAGCAATTGTGCTTCTTTTATCAGTGTGTTTGCAATTGTTTACATAACCTAAGGGGTTTATCACCCTGTGATTAACACTACAGAACTAAAAACTCAAGACGAGCACAACAGTCTGAGTACAATCTTTATTGAGATCTTCGTGTAGGTATGAATCTAAACTCTTTGCATATTTCAGAAGGACTTCAGCCAGTAATCTATTTGATAAACCATTGGATTCAGAATCTTCTAGTCTACATTATGTTGCTGTCAGATGAGGTAGCAAAAACCTGCTGACAGAAGCCCTTTAAGGCTATGTGCGCACGTATGCGCTCTGCACCGCACCTAAAAGGTGCGCTTCAGAGCGCAGCTGAAAAGCTCCGTTCTGAAGCACATGGTGCCGGCAGAGAACATGCGCTCTGCATGCTGCCTCTCCCTATAGACAGGGGAATTAGTATTCAGAGGCTAAAATTTAACTTTTAATCTATTCCATTAAAATTTAGATTAAAATATGTATTAACCCAAAGTTCTCTGGATTGAACTCACGGGGTTGTCAATTTTCTAATCATAACAGATTCATTCTTAAACTCCTGGATTTTTGTTTGAGGAGGAATGTGTTTGTTTTTGATGGGCGGATCCACCACCAACTCAGGGGTACCGCTATGGGGAGCCCTTGTGCTCCCACATATGCAAATTTATTCCTGGGTTGGTGGGAGGAGACACGGATCTTTGTGGAGGAGGAAAGAGAGATGACATGTAAGTTTGATGTATGGACCCGCTACATAGATGACATTCTGATTGTATGGAATGGACCAAGAGGAGAATTGATTAACTATGTAGCGGGTCTAAATCAGAATGACATCAACCTCAGATTTACATATGTCATAGAGGAAGAAACTCTTCCCTTCCTTGATATTCTCATCCAAAAAAATGGCATAGGCGAGATCTCCACATCAACATACTATAAGCCTATTGCCACGAATTCCCTCCTCAGGTGGGAAAGTAGCCATCCCTTCCACCTGAGGAGAGGAAGTCCAAAAGGTCAATACCTTTGGTTGCGGAGGAACTGCACTGACAAACGTGTATTTGAGATACAGTCAAGGACACTCCGCGACAAATTCAAAGAAAGAGGTTACCCCAAGGAGATCCTAAAAAAAGCATATCATGAGGCCAAGAATATCCCCCGAGCAGAACTGTTAGCTAGTCGACAGAAACCAAAGAGGAGAATATCACACAATTTATTACTACATTTGATAATGGAGCCATGGAGGTTCGCAAGATCCTTGAACGACATTGGCCTGTACTGTTGATGGACAGAGATGTAGGCCCTTCACTCTCTCGCCGACCGTTAATTACCTACAAAAAAGGGAAATCCCTCGGCGATAGGCTAGTACATAGCCATTTTGAAAGGAGCCATGAAACAAACTGGCTATCTAGAGAAATTAAAGGGTGTTATAAATGCTCCAAGTGTATTGCATGCCCCTTTTTAGAGATAGGAAAAAACTTTAGAAGCAATGTCCTCAACAGAACTTTTGAAATCCGCCACTTCATCAATTGTCGTTCCCAGGGAGTGATATATAAGGCCACATGTTCCTGCGGACTTGAATACGTGGGTAAAACTATTCGTGAATTCAGACGCCGAATAGGGGATCACCTTGGTGACATTGAGCACCAGAGAGACAAACCTTTGGCCAGACATGTCTGGGCCAAACATGGCGGTGACCCCTCAGTGATACGTTTTGTTGGCATTGATCTGATCCCAAAGCCCAAAAGGGGAGGAAATTGGGACCAAAAAGTACTTCAAAGAGAGACTAAATGGATTTTTACCTTGGGCACTTTATCTCCACAAGGATTAAATGAACATTTGCAATTCGCCAGTTTCATATAGGTCCAGTTGGACAACTGCCAAAGATAGCCTTGTAATAATGATTAATGATTTTGTAACCCTTATGGTTCGGGATTGATGGTGTTGTTCCGTCTCCCTATCTAGAACTCAATCTATATGCCACTGTTATACTTGGGCCTTGATTGAACTATATGATTGATGTACAGCTAAAGTCAATTGTAACACATAGATGTCACAGCACCCCCCCCACCCCTATTGTCAGTCACATATTTAATGAATTACATCATAATAACCTCTCCAGTCCAGTAGAACATGGTTATACATTATACATAACGTCCTGTGTAATATATTTTTGGAGCCCTCCTAGAATGGGTAGCATGAGTCCATTGACGTGCAGATAGGAGAGATGCTCCTTTAACAGTCATTGGTGACGTCCTTTCCCTCCCTTCGTGCTATGACATTGAGGGGAGGGCGTTGAAGGAGTAGGCGTTCCCATGTTAGAATATGCACAGTATACGTATTTTGGATGTATATGAGACCAAATGGATGCATGTTAGCATCCAGTAGTGATGTTATTTTAGGGATATCCTCTATTGTAGAAACTACGCAGCACACTGGGTTGTGCTTGATACACACAGTGACTTAACGATACGGTTATCTACGGAGGTTGATTCTGATAGCGTCCGGCATTGAATATCCCTCTATATGATGTGGAGCGCATGGTTATGTGTTCCATACAGGGATTTGCACGGAGCGTCTGAGAGATGTTTCCCTGTGAGATACGTCACTCAGCAGTGAACACGCCCCTAATTGTGATAGGTCCTGGACATGTGCGATGCCTTTGGTGACGCGCCTGCCTAGGGAGACCTGATGTGACGTGCTTTATGCACTCGGTGCCCTCTGTGTGGAGCGCAGATGTATGCGTTCCACAAGGGGAGCCTGCGCAGTATGTCCAAGGGGTCTGCCTTGGTAGTTCTAGGACTTGCCCTATTCGGGGATAAACACGCCCCCAGTACCTACGTCTGGAGGGATTGTATTTGCTGATAGGCGCGCCGTTATAGCATTCCCTGATTGGTTTTCTTTGATATACACCCGGAATGATCCCGGATGTGATTTACACACCGGATATACATGTTCCACTTTGGAACGCACGCTGCATTTAACCACCATGTGCTTTTATATAGCGTGGCTTTACATATTTGGAGAGTGATAATGATGACTGAACATAAACACCTGGGGATGAAACTGGCCATTGGTGAGTTTCTGATTAAGTGCATTTTATGATTGGCTCTGCTATGTTTATATACTCTCTTTCATGCCTGCCTCAGCTCCTATGTGAGTCTGGGTGTAGGACCTTTTACCTCTAATGCAATACTGAAGTCCCCTGATGAGTCGGAAGTGATGAAACGCGTCGGGACGAGGGCCAGGAACATTGTAGGGGCATAAGAGAGGACTAGATGTGGTCTGTTCTTGTAAGAGCAGAAGCTTTGGGGTGTCAGACGTTATGAAGATCTTCTAGGGTCAGTATAGGGCCAGCCGATGCTGTGTGGACCCATATAGAGGAAGTCTTGTGTACCCCAAGCTGCAAGAATGGGTGAGATCATTCCTAACTCATTCCATAAAATTTGAATTGGTAAATTCCTCTTTGAGGATCACCGTGCACTAATTGTTTATTATATTGAGTTTTTTTGATGATTTTTTAGATACTCATATTGGACCACTGTCCCTATTGGAGTGATAATCATCTTACTCAATTTGTTTTGTGTTTTTTGTGTTTTTTTGCTTGTTTTGTTATGTCATAGGTTCTCTGGAAATGTGAGTGTTGTATTAATGACAGCAATCCAGAGAACTTTGGGTTAATACATATTTTAATCTAAATTTTAATGGAATAGATTAAAAGTTAAATTTTAGCCTCTGAATGCTAATTCCTCTAATTTGAAGAGGCCTATTCTCCTACATCAGGAGCTGCTGTTTTGACTCTCCCTATAGACAGCATGCAAACCGCACGAAAGAAGTGACATGTCACTTCTTAGAACGCAGCGATTTGGGCAGCAGGTGAATCGCTGCTTTCTAATATGCCACGTGCGCACGGCCCCTGCACAATCTCTATAGATTGCGCAGGGGATGCAGGACGCATGCAGTTACGCTGCGCTGCAGATCGCAGCGTAACTGCATGTAATACGCACACGTGCGCACATCCCCTAAGGGAAAGAAATGTGTCTAACAAAATGCATCAAATTTATCAAACAGCATGAATTAGGGCTCGTGTACACAACCAATTTTCTCATACAAGTGCTATCCATAGTTTTCATGGATAGCACTTGTACCTATGATAGCCTATGGGGCCGTGCACAAGACCGATTTTTTTCCTTGAAGAATATTTTGTGAAAAAATTTGGAGACATGTTTGATTTTGATCTAAGGGGTCAGATCAAACTTGGCAATGCACGCTTATTGGTCCCGGTGACATCCATGCACTGACAGGAATTAGGTGGAGAAACTGTTTTATCTCTCCACATTGGGGAAAACTGACAC
The DNA here is from genome assembly GCF_048569485.1 of Anomaloglossus baeobatrachus. Lineage (NCBI taxonomy): Eukaryota > Metazoa > Chordata > Amphibia > Anura > Aromobatidae > Anomaloglossus > Anomaloglossus baeobatrachus. Next base: position 167,233,995 of record NC_134358.1, read on the forward strand.
AACTCTGATTGGAATAATCGGTCAATTTTTCTCGTATGTGGAAAAATCAGACATGTGAACCTTGCCTTACTTTGATAAATGGGACATTGCTTCTGCCATCCTGGTCTGCTTTGTTTCAATAGGTTTTCCAGGCATAAATGAAAAGATGGGAAGAAAAACAATCTGACTGTCCCTGTAACGAGTCCACAAACTATCCTGGTACCTATATTTTCCAGTTTTAGTTCCCTTTCAGCCCCTTGGTCTGGTATTGTTTAGATCAGGAGGTGGGCAACCCATTTCTGCCTAGCGGCATTTGCATATTTATAAGCTCATTTGGGTGCTGAACAAAATTATCAACCTGAAATTTATCCTGCTACATTTGGTCAAACATCAAATTAACTCACCCCTAATGTGATGGCTGGAGCTGCTTCTCTTTGGTGCGATGTTACGAGGTATACTACTCACAACTGCTTTTCCAGATTTGCTTCGGTCTGGAGTGTAGTTGACTCCTTGAGATAAATTCTGTATATAGAAGGGGATTTGTTATGGCTCATCCTGTATATTGGTAGGCTATGTGATGGTTCATTGTCATGCATCTGACTTTGATCCTTTGAGTATGGCCTCTGTGGTCGACTTATCTATCCGCTGGTCCACAGCAGATACACCTGTTCTTAAAGTGTTTAGTTTCTTTTAACCTTGATTTAGTTCTATTACGGTAACAGGGATATTGATTTACTCATTTGTCTGCAATCACCATTTGGGTGCGGCTTTGAATATTTTACCCCTGTTGGTATTTCCTGCTGGTTTTCATTTTGATGTCTACCCATATTGTTGTGTGTTTATGCCTAGGATACCTCACTCTGCTGTTTATGTTCTTTAAGGCCCAGTCACACAAAACGACTTACCAGCGATCCCGACAACGATACGACCTGATAAGGATCGCTGGTAAGTTGCTGGGAGGTCGCTGGTGAGATGTCACACAGTCAGACCTTGCCAACGACACAGTAGCGACCTGTATAACGATCTCGGCGGTCATTGGGACCCTGTCACACAGCGTCAAACATAGCAATGCGTCCTGCCCAGCAGGACATCACCTTTGAAGAAAATGGTCCGGATCATTCGGCAACGACTAGCGATCTCACAGCAGGGGCCTGATCGCTGGTAGGTGTGACACATAATTAGATCGTTGGCGAGATCGTTGCTGCGTCACAGAAACTTTGACTCAACAACGATCTCATTAGCGATCTCGTGTGTGATGGGGTCTTTACTTTATACCTATTTTCTGCTTGTTTTTAGCAAGTAGGCGTCGTAAATTATTTTAGCAGCATTTTGTCTTACTCATTCTGGGATCACTTTTTACTTTTGCATACCTTCCCTGTACAATTGAAACCAGAAGGTTAAATACACTATCTAAAAAGACACATCTGCATGTTTTTCTCACTATCTGACATGAAATCAGAATAAACTTTTCCTGTTTTAGGTCAATTGGAAACCAAAATTATATATATTTGCCAAATGCCAGAATAATGAGAGAGAGACACAATGTTTTAAGGCATTTTTATTATTTTCTGTAAAGTCAAAGATTTACATACACGAAGACTACTGCCTTTAAACAATATGGGACAGCCCATATGATGTCATGACTTTGGAAGCTTCTGATAAGTTTATTGGCAACATCTGAGTTAATTAGAAACACACCTACAGATGTACCGTATTTTTCGTTTTATAAGACGCACTAGATTATAAAACGCACCCCAAATTTAGAGATAAAAAAAGGTAAAAAAAATGGGGTCTGTCTTATAATCCGGTGTTGTCTTACCAGAGAGGGGCAGCAGTGGTGGTGAAGCGGGGTCACAGGAGGCAGAGGTTGTGCTGGCAGCCGCGGCAGGTCCGTAGTTGCAGTGGTGGCAGCCACGGCAGGTCCGTGGAGGCAGCGATGGTCAGTGGCGGTAGCCGCGGCGGGTCCATGGCGGAGCAGGCCGATACGGTGAGTGTCCCAGTCAGTCCGCTGTCCCGGTTCAAATGATGGTGCCTGGAGCGGCGCATGCGCAGATGGAGCTCTCATCCAAGGGCTCCATCTGCGCTGATTCCCGGCGCCATCATTTGAAACTGGGACCGTGGACACACTGGGACACCTGCCGCACAGCCGCCTGCCCGCACACACGCACAGAGTGGCAGCCAGCAGCCCGCCAGCACGCACAGAGGCAGCCGGCCTCCAGGACAGAGAGGCTGCCGGCACGCAGCCACAGGCACCCGAACGCACCCGGTCGCCGCACAGACAGCCCCCCGGTAAGCTTTATTCGGATTTTAAGACGCACCCCTCATTTTCCTTCCACGGTGGCTCAGTGCTTAGCACTACAGCCTTGCAGCGCTGGGGTCCTGGGTTCTAGTCCCACTAAGGACAACATCTGCAAGGAGTTTGTATGTTCTCCCTGTGTTTGCGTGGCTTTCCTCCGGGTTCTCTGGTTTCCTCCCACACTCCACAAACATACTGATAGGGAATTTAGATTGTGAGCCCCAATGGGGACAGTATGACCAATGTATGTAAAGCGCTATGGAATGAATAGCGCTATATAAATATTCTATATTATTATCATATATATGTGTGAGAGAACCACAGCCTGGTCTGTACAGCTATATAAGGTCAATCATCCTTGCTTATGTAGTCTTTACTAGGCATTGCTCCCACTAGCCAGTTTCCTACTGCACACTGATGAGGGGCAAATACCCCGAAACAGCTGTCTGTGGATGGATACCATGTTTTGGCATAGGCGGTTTCCTTGACTGGAGACTGCCCTTCCCGTGGTTGTTCCTTCCCGGTGGAAGACCTGGCTAGTTTCCTGCCAGCGTTGAGACATGTGATGGTGTTTCCGCGGCAGTCCTGTTTTGCATATTTTCCCAGGGGGCCTTGTTCTAGAATCACTGCGTTGAGAAACACGTGATGGTGTCTCCGTGGTGCTGGATGTTGATCTCCCTAAGGTCACAATCATCCTTGCTTATGTACAGCTATATACACTACAGTTCACAAGTTTAGGGTCACTTAGATATTTCCTTTTTTTTGAAAGAAAAGCAAATTTTTTTTTCAATGAAGCAAACATTAAATTAACCCCTTCACGACCTTTGACGGATCTAGCCGTCATGGTGCCCTGGTACTTAAAGACCCATGACGGATACATCCGTCATGGCGGAATCGCGGCACCAGAGCACCGGGCACCGCCATCGGTTTTAAAAAACTGTAGATTCGGGAAGGAGAGGACTTGTACCTGACCTCAGGAGGGGTGGTGTCTCCTTCCCGGACCTACGGAGGCTGTGATTGGCTGACGAACGCCGCTCAGCCAATCACAGCCAGTGTTATGTTTCAGCCATTGAAGATGGCTGAAGCATTGAAATCCAGCTATGTCAGTGCAGCTGCAGCACTGGCCATTGGCTGGAGCTCAGTGTGCTTTACTGCACCCGCCCCCAGCTCTGATTGGAGAGATCGGCCTTGTGACCCATCTCTCCAAGCAGTACCGTGCATCTGGGACCGGGTGATCTCGCTGTAGGAGATCGCTCTCCTTAGCTTCTCCCTCCGTGGAATCTGAGGAGAGCGATCCCTGCGGGCGCCCATCTGTGAGTCACAGCCCCCGATCCACCGCTGCCCTGCTCCATGTGCTTCGCCCCTGCTCTCCCGCTGCGCCCCTGCATCTGACGCCGCTACTGTCCCCCTGCATCTGACGCCGCTACTGTCCCCCTGCATGTGACGCCGCTACTTTCCGGCTGCGCCCCTGCATGTTACGCCGCTACTCAGCAGTAAGAAAGCAGTGGCGTCAGATGCAGGGGGGGCGCAGCGGCGTCAGATGCATGGAGGCATCTGACGCCACTGCTCTCACGCTGCGCCCCCCCCCCTGCATGTGACGCCACTGCTTTCTTTCTGCTGCCTGCTTGTATCTGCCGCTCCACTGCCCCTGCATCTGCCGCTCCACCGCCCCTGCATCTGCCGCTGCACTCTCCCCATTAGCCACTGCACTCTCCCCATCAGCCGCTCCACCGCCCCTGCATCTGCCGCTCCACCGCCCCTGCATCTGCCGCTGCACTGTCCCCATCAGCTACTGCACTCTCCCCATCAGTCGCTCCACCGCCCCTGCATCTGCCGCTCCACCGCCCCTGCATCTGCCGCTGCACTGTCCCCATCAGCTACTGCACTCTCCCCATCAGTCGCTCCACCGCCCCTGCATCTGCCGCTCCACCGCCCCTGCATCTGCCGCTGCACTGTCCCCATCAGCCACTGCACTCTCCCCATCAGTCGCTCCACCGCCCCTGCATCTGCCGCTGCACTCTCCCCATCAGCCACTGCACTCTCCCCATCAGCCACTGCACTCTCCCCATCAGCCGCTCCACCGCCCCTGCATCAGCCGCCGCACTCTCCCCATCAGCCGCCGCACTCTCCCCATCAGCCGCCGCACTCTCCCCATCAGCCGCCGCACTCTCCCCATCAGCCGCCGCGCCGCACTCTCCCCATCAGCCGCCGCACTCTCCCCATCAGCCGCTCCGCTGCACTCTCCCCATCAGCCACTGCACTCTCCCCATCAGCCGCTCCACCGCCCCTGCATCAGCCGCCGCACTCTCCCCATCAGCCGCCGCACTCTCCCCATCTGCTGCTGCGCCCCTGCATCTGCCGCTTCGCCCCTGCATCTGCCACCTCACTCCCCCATCAGCCTCTGCGCCCCTGCATCTGCCACCTCACTCCCCCATCAGACTCGTCGCCCCTACATCTGCCACCTCACTCCCCCATCAGCCTCTGCCCCCTCCCTGATCTGCTGCCTGCTCTCTCCCATCCCCTTAATCCTCTGCCCCCTCTCGGATCTGCTGCAATCCTGCTGCCTAGATCCATTCTGTAAGGTAGCTATCCCCAATCTCACCTCCCACTCCCATTCCACCCTTCCCCTCGCCCCCCCCTTCATCCGCCGCTCCTCCATCCGCTGCGCCCTCTCCCATCCTCCACCGCGCCCCCGCTCCTATCTTCCGCCGCCCCCTCTCCCATCCTCCGCCGCGCCCTCTCCCATCCTCCACCGCGCCCCCTATCCCATCCTCCGCTGCTCCTGCATCCGTTGCGCCCTCTTCTATCCTCCATCCATCTTTTTTCCATCCCACCTAGTCCCCCCCCTTTTTGCAGCACATCCGTGCATTCATCCTAATTTTTTTTATGTAAACTAAGAAAGAAATACAAATAAACTTAGTTTAGGGCCAGTAACATTATACTGTAGTAATCGTCAACTACAGTATTTTTTACTGAATATTGTAAGGGTTAGCCCAGTGCCACATGTGAGAGCGATGCACAAGCCTCACTCCGCATCATCCGGCACGGTCGCTCTCTTGCAGACAGGAGTGTGCGGCTGTGTCGGGTGATGCGATGCGAGATTTGTGCATTGCTCTCACGTGTGGCACTTGCTTTAGTGTCAGTTGCAGGCGCTCATTATATATATATTTTTTTTTTTTACTGACGTCTGTATTTTTTATTTTGCCAAACTAATATTTCTTTGTTTGGGGGGGGGGGTCTAGTTTCCAACATGGGGTCACATGTGGGGGAGCTCCACTGTTTGGGCACATCAGGGGGATCCCCAAACGCAACATGGTGCGGCTAACAATTCCAGCTAATTTTCCATTTAAAAAGTCAAATGACGCTCCTTCCCTCTGGAGCTCTGCCGTGCGCCCAAACAGTGGTTTTCTGCCACATATGAGGTATCAGCGTACTCAGAACAAATTGCCCAACAAATTTTGCGGTCCATTTTATCCTGTTACCCCTGTAAAAATTAAAAAATTGAGCCTAAAATAACATTTTTGTGGAAAAAAAAAGTACTTTTTTGTTTTTATGCCTCAATGTATGAAGCACGTGAGGGTTCAAAGTGCTCATTACCCATGTAGATTTATGCCATGGGGGTCTAGTTTCCAAAATGAGGTCACTTGTAGGGGAGCTCCATTGTTTAGGCACCTCAGCGGGTCTCCATACGCAACATGGCGTACGCTAATAATTCCAACCAATTTTGATGTGAAATGGCGCTCCTTCTCTTCTGAGCCCCGCCGTGTGCCCAGACAATTACTTTCCACCACATGTGAGGTATCTGTGTACTCAGGAGAAATTGCACAATACATTTTATGGTGCATTTTTTTCTGATACCCTTTTGGAAAAAAAAGCTACCTGGTTGAAATAACAATTTCATGGTAAAAAAAAATATATATATTTTCACGGCTGAACATTCTAAACTTTTGTGAAGCCTCCAGGGGTTCAAAGTGTTCAGTAAACATCTAGATAAATTCAATGAGGGGTCTAGTTTCCAAAATGGGGTCACTTGTGGGGGAGCTTTAATGTTTAGGCACCTCAGGGGGTCTCCAAACACAACATGGCATCCACTAACGATTCCAGACAATTTTGCGTTTGAAAAGTCAAATGTCGCTCCTTGCCTTCCGAGCCCTGCTGTGCGCCCAAACATTTGATTTCCACCACATATGAGGTATCTGTGTACTCAGGAGAAAATGCACAATACATTTTATGTTGCAATTTTTCCTGATACGCTTGTGGAAAAAAAAGCTACCTGGTTGAAGTAACAATTTCGTGGTAATTTTTTTTTTTTTTTTATTTTCACGGCTCAAAGTTATTAACTTTTGTGAAGCCCCCAGAGGTTCAAAGTGCTCAATAAACATCTAGATAAATTCCATGAGGGGTCTAGTTTCCAAAATGGGGTCACTTGTGGGGGAGCTTCACTGTTTAGGCACCTCAGGGGGTCTCCAAACGCAACATCGCATCTGCTAATTATTCCAGACAATTTTGCTTTCAAAAATTCAAATGATGCTCCTTCTCTTCCGAGCCTTGCCATGCGCCCAAACAATTGATTTCCCCCACATATGAGATATCGGTGTACTCAGGAGAAATTGCACAATTAATGTTATGGTGCATTTTTCCTGATACCCTTGTGAAAATGCTAAATTTTATGGCTAAAGTAACATTTTTGTGTAAAAAAGTAACATTTTCATTTTTTTTCCTTCCACATTGCTTTGGTTGCTGTAAAGCTCCTAAAGGGTTAATAAACTTTTTGGATGTAGTTTTGAGCAGTGTGAGGGGTGCAGATTTTAGAATGGGGTCACTTTTGGGTATTTTCTGTCACCTAGGCCTCTCAAAGTCACTCCAAATGTGATGTGGTACCTAAAAAATTTTTTGGGTAAATTTTGTTGGAAAAATGAAAAATTGCTGATGAACTTTGAACCCCTCTAACTTCCTAATGGAAAAAAAATTTGTTTCGAAAATTGCGCTGGTGTAAAGTAGACAAGTGGGAAATGTTATATAGTAACTATTTTGTGTGACATATCTCACACATTTATGGGCATAAAATTTCAAATTTTGAAAATTGCAAAATTTTCAAAATTTTCGCCAAATTTCCAAAATTTTCACAAATAAACGCAAAAAATATCGGCCTAAATTTACCACTGACATGAAGTACAATATGTCACGAAAAAACAATGTCAGAATCTCCAGGATCCGTTGAAGCGTTCCAGAGTTATAACCTGTCAAAGTGACACTGGTCAGAAATATAAAAAATGGCCAGGTCTTTAAGGTGAAAACAGGCTGGGGGCTGAAGGGGTTAAACAAATTCACTCTATACATTGTTAATGTGGTAAATGACTATTCTAGCTGCAAATGTCTGGTTTTTAATGCAATATCTACATAGGTATATAGAGGCCCATTTCCAACAATCACCACTCCAATGTTCTAATGGTACATTGTGTTTGCTAACTGTGTAAAGGCCGCTTTACACGCTACGACATTGCTAAAGCGATGTCGTTGGGGTCACAGAATTTGTGACGCACATCCAGCCGCGTTAGCGATATCGTTGTGTGACACCTATGAGCGATTTTAAATCGTTGCAAAAACGTTCAAAATCGCTAATCGCTGACATGGGGGTCCGTTCCCAATTATCGTTGCTGCTGCAGGTACGATGTTGTGCGTCGTTCCTGCGGCAGCACACATCGCTGTGTGTGACACCGCAGGAACGAGGAACCTCACCTTACCTGCGGCCACCGGCAATGAGGAAGGAAGGAGGTGGGCGGGATGTTACGTCCCGCTCATCTCCGTCCCTCCGCCTCTATTGGGCGGCCGCTTAGTGACGTCGCTGTGACGCTGAACGAACCACCCCCTTAGAAAGGAGGCGGTTCGCCGGTCACAGCGACGTCGCTAGGCAGGTAAGTAGTGTGATGGGTCCGCGCGATTTTGTGCGCCACGGGTAGCAATTTGCCCGAGACGCACAAACAATGGGGGCAGGTACGCACGCTAGTGACCTCGCTAGCAAGATTGCAGCGTGTAAAGCGGCCTTAAGGCTATGTGCGCACGTCGCGTAATTTCATGCATTTATGCAGCGTCTAGCACTGCAGTGTAAATGCATGCATCCTGCGTCCCCTGCACAATCTATGAAGATTGTGCATAATCCGTGAGCACAATGCTTTTTTGAATGCAGCGTTTTGAGTCAAAAATTTGACAAAATCTCTGCGTTCAAAAATGCAGCATGTCACTTTTTTCGTGCGCTTTGTATGCTGCTCTATGGGAGAGGCAGCATCCCAAGCGCATGAAATCGACATCTATTCTGCAGAAACACTGCATCCATTACGCAGTGTTTCTGCAGCAATTTGAAGTGCACATGCACTGCCAAATCACTGCAGAATTTTCAGCGTGGACATGACGCAACGTGCGCACATAGCCTTAGAAGGCTAATGGATGTTTAGAAATCTCTTGAAAACCCTTGTACAAGTATTATAGCAAAGCTGAAAACAGTTTTGCTGATTTGAGAAGCTTTAAAACTGACCTTCCTTTGAGCTAGTTGAGAATCTGAAGCATTAAATTTTTTGGTTCCATTAAACTCTTAAAATAGCCAGAAAAAGAGAACTTTCATGTGAAACTCGACAGTATGCTTGTTTTTAGAAATGAAGGATATTCCATGCGAGAAATTGCTAAGAAACTGATGATTTCCTACAATGGTGTGTACTACTCCCTTCAGAGGAGAGCACAAACAGGCTCTAACCAGAGTAGAAAGAGAAGTGGGAGGCCGCGCTGCACAACTGAGCAACAAGACAAGTACATTAGAGTCTTTAGTTTGAGAAATCGACACCTCACAGGTCCTCAACTGACAGCTTCATTAAATAGTACCCGCAACACCAGTGTCAGCGTCTACAGTGAAGAGGCAACTCCGGTATGCTGGCCTTCAGGGCAGAGTGGCAAAGAAAAAGCCATATCTGAGACTGGCTAATAAAAGGAAAAGATTAAAGATTAATATGGGCAAAAGAACACAGACATTGTATTGAGAAAGATTGGAAAAAAGTGTTATGGAGAGATGAATCGAAGTTTGAGGTGTTTGGATCACACAGAACAACATTTGTGAGACGCAGAACAACTGAAAAGATGCTGGAAGAGTGCCTGACGCCATCTGTCAAGCATGGTGGGGGTAATGTGATGGTCTGGGGTTGCTTTGGTGCTGGTAAAGTGGGAGATTTGTACAAAGTAAAAGGAATTTTGAATAAGGAAGGCTATCACTCCATTTTGCAACGCCATACCCTGTGGACAGCGCCTTATTGGAGCCAATTTCATCCTACAATAGGACAATGACCCAAAGCACACCTCCAAATTATGCATGAACTATTTAGGGAAGAAGCAGGCAGCTGGTATTACCTGTAATGGAGTGGCCAGCCTAGTCACCAGATCTCAACCCTATTAAGCTGTTGTGGGAGTAGATTGACCGTATGGTACGCAAAAAGTGCCCATCAAGCCAATCCAACTTGTGGGAGGGGGGAAGCATGGGGTGAAATATCTCCAGATTACCGCAGCAAATTAACAGCTAAAATGCCAAAGGTCTGCAAAGCTGGAATTGCTGCAAAGGAGCGTTCTGTGCCAAAAGCAAAGCGTGAAGGAGAAAATTATTATTCAAGTAAAAATCATTATTTCTAACCTCATCAATGCCTGGACCATATTTTCTATTCATTATGCAACTTATTTGATAAATAAAAGTATGATTTCTCATGGAAAAGACAAAATTGTCTGGATGACCCCAAACTTTTGAACTGTAGTGTACGTGTGGGCACACCATAGCCCGTTCTGTACATGTATATATGCGTGGGCCCACCACAGGCCAGTCTTAGGGCCCCTTCACACGTCCGTGAAAAACACGCACGTGTGTTACGGGCCGTTTTTCGGGTCCGTGTCCCGTTTTTGTGTCCGTTTTTATGGTCCGTGTGGCTCCTGTGTGAATTGCGTATGCTAGCCGTGTTTGTGTGTAGAACGTCCGTGTGTGCGTGTGGAATTAACGTGTATGTGTACGTGGAATGTCCGTGTGGAATGTCCGTGTGTGTGATGCACAATGTCGTTTATAAATGTCGGCTGACAGCAGACAGAGTTGCGCGATGAGAATGAACTCGGGTGAACTTCACCCGACTTCATCCTCATACCGCGGCTCTGTCTGTGTCGAGTACTGATTAGTGGTCACCTGTGAAGGATTCACCAGTGACCGCTAATCCCCCGAGTGACTGAAGTTCCCCCCCTCTCTCATACTCACCGTTCCTCGATCCCCGGCGCGGCGCTGCACGGCATTCACACTGTTGCGGCGGCTTTTACTATTTTGAAAAAGCCGGCCGCTCATTAAACAATCTCCTATTCCCTGCTTTCACCGCCCACCGGCGCCTATGATTGGTTGCAGTGAGACACGCCCCCACACTGAGTGACAGGTGCCTCACTGCACCCAATCACAGCAGCCGGTGGGCGTGTCTATACTGTGCAGTAAAATAAATAAATAATTAAAAAAAAACGGCGTGCGGTCCCCCCCAATTTTAATGCCAGCCAGATAAAGCCATATGGCTGAAGGCTGGTATTCTCAGGATGGGGAGCTCCACGTTATGGGGAGCCCCCCACCCTAACAATATCAGCCAGCAGCCGCCCAGAATTGCCGCATACATTATATGCGACAGTTCTGGGACTGTACCCGGCTCTTCCCAATTTGCCCTGGTGCGTTGGCAAATCGGGGTAATAAAGAGTTATTGGCAGCCCATAGCTGCCACTAAATCCTAGATTAATCATGTCAGGCGTCTATGAGACACCTTCCATGATTAATCTGTAAGTTACAGTAAATAAACACACACACCCGAAAAAATCCTTTATTAGAAATAAAAAACACACACATATACCCTGGTTCACCACTTTAATCAGCCCCAAAAAGCCCTCCATGTCCGCCGGAATCCAGGATGCTCCAGCGTCGCTTCCAGCGCTGCTGCATGGAGGTGACCGGAACTGCAGAAGACACCGCCGCTCCGGTCACTTCCACGCAGCAAATGAGGTGAGTAGCGCGATCAGCTGAGCTGTCACTGAGGTTACCCGCTGTCACTGGATCCAGTGACAGCGGGTAACCTCAGTGACAGCTCAGCTGATCGCGCGGCTGTCTTCATTTGCTGTGTGGAGGTGACCGGAGCGGCGGTGTCTTCTGCAGTTCCGGTCACCTCCATGCAGCAGAGCTGGATGCGACGCTGGACCATCCTGGATGACGCCGGACATGGAGGGCTTTTTGGGGCTGATTAAAGTGGTGAACCAGGGTATATGTGTGTGTTTTTTATTTCTAATAAAGGATTTTTTCGGGTGTGTGTGTTTATTTACTGTAACTTACAGATTAATCATGGAGGGTGTCTCATAGACGCCTGACATGATTAATCTAGGATTTAGTGGCAGCTATGGGCTGCCATTAACTCCTTATTACCCCGATTTGCCAAAGAACCAGGGCAAATCGGGAAGAGCCGGGTACAGCCCCAGAACTGTCGCATATAATGTATACGGCAATTCTGGGCGGCTGCTGACTGATATTGTTAGGGTGGGGGGCTCCCCATAACGTGGAGCTCCCCATCCAGAGAATATCAGCCTTCAGCCGTATGGCTTTATCTGGCTGGCATTAAAATTGGGGGGGACCGCACGCCGTTTTTTTTTAATTATTTATTTATTTATTTTACTGCACAGTATAGACACGCCCACCGGCTGCTGTGATTGGGTGCAGTGAGGCACCTGTCACTCAGTGTGGGGGCGTGTCTCACTGTAACCAATCATAGGCGCCGGTGGGCGGAGAAAGCAGGGAATAGGAGATTGTTTAATGAGCGGCCGGCTTTTTCAAAATAGTAAAAGCCGCCGCAGCAGTGTGACTGCCGTGCAGCGCCGCGCCGGTGATCGGAGAACGGTAAGTATGAGAGAGGGGGGGAACTGACCGACAGACTGTGAGAGAGGGACAGACAGACAGAGAGACCGACAGAGAGACCGACCGACGGACTCAGGGAGATTGACCGACATACACAGAAATAGAAAGAATAGCCGACATCACTAGAAATAAAAACACCAAACGGACACGGACTATAGGTAGATGCATACGTGTTTACTAACGTGTGTGCACATACCCATAGACTTTCATTGTGTCCACGTGTGCGTGCTCCGTGCAGATAACGGACATGCATCCGTGCAAAACGCAAACACATACGGATCACGGACACGCACACACGGACATAATGAAATAACGGACGTGTGACCACAATCATAGATTAACATTGGTGCACGTTTGGCTGTGTCTCCGGTATATACGGAAACGGACCAAACACGCACGTGTATCACGGACATGTGAAGGGGGCCTTATATATATAAAAAAGCGCACCACAGCCCAGTCCGTACAAATATATGTGTGGGCACACCACAGCCCTGCCCGGTCCGTACAGGTGTATATATAGGTGTGGGCACACCACAGCGCAGTCCTTACATGTATATATGTGTGGGCACAGCCCGGTCCATACAGGTATATATATGTGTGGGCACACCACAGCCCGGTCCAAACATCTGTGTCTGTGCCTATACAAGAATAAACATGCCGCTGTCACTTGTGTGTCCGGAGCAGATGCCACGAGGAAATAGCACAGGAGCTGCTGCAAGAGGAGGAGACTGACATGTGTAGGCGCCAAAATAAAAAATAGCGGGAGAAATTCCGGCTGTCCTGTCTGTCAGAAGGAAAGTCTGCGTGTCGTTATATACAAGATGCCGGTGGCTGCGGAAATAGCGGGACCGAGCGCTGAAGAGCAGGTAAGGCGTCCACACCCGGCGGGAGGGAAGGGGAGCGAGCGGCTGGGCTGAGCACACTGTCGTCCTGCAGGGAGTGAATGGCGGACAACACGTGGAGCAGCCTCACGACGAGCTGCAATACCTGGAGCAGATCCGGCACATCCTTCAACGGGGTCACCGTAAAGAGGACCGGACCGGTACCGGGACTGTGTCTGTGTTCGGTATGCAGGCTCGGTACAGCCTGCGAGGTAAGTGTCTGGCTAATGGCAGAGACTCGGGGGCTGCAGAAATCATTCGAAGCTGCTGAACCCTGGGACTGATAATAGCTGACGTCAGGCAGTCTGTCTGTTCCCTACCCGTCGCAAGGGTGGTCAGTCAGTCAGTCCGTCTGTCCGCCACGAGGGTGGCCCGTCCGTCAGTCAGTCCGTCTGTCTGTCCGCCACGAGGGTGGCCCGCCCATCAGTCAGTCCGTCTGTCCGCCACGAGGGTGGCCCGCCCGTCAGTCAGTCCGTCTGTCCGCCACGAGGGTGGCCCGCCCGTCAGTCCGTCCGTCCGCCACGAGGGTGGCCCGCCCGTCAGTCCGTCCGTCCGCCACGAGGGTGGCCCGCCCGTCAGTCCGTCCGTCCGTCCGCCACGAGGGTGGCCCGCCCGTCAGTCCGTCCGTCCGCCACGAGGGTGGCCCGCCCGTCAGTCCGTCCGTCCGTCCGTCCGCCCGCCACGAGGGTGGCCCGCCCGACAGTCAGTCCGTCCGCCACGAGGGTGGTCAGTCCGTCCGTCCGTCCCGAGGGTGGCCCGACCGTCCGCTCTGAGTGTGGCAGCCCGATCAGCCTTGGGGGGCGGCTTGCCTATCCGTCTTTGTGAGGCGGCTTGCCTCTTTGTCTGTCCGTCCTAGAAAGGTGGCCTGACCATCTGCCCGCCAGCCCTATTAGCCAAAAATTGAAAACGACATGGATCTCGGAAAGTGGTGACACAAGCAAGTATTTAGTTTTACAAAATAAAAAATGAAAAATGTAACAATTAAAAAAAATAAAATAAATGTTTGATATCGCCGTAATTGTATTGGACTGGAAATGTTTTCAGTAGAAAAAAATAAACAAAACAAGAACAGTGTAAGGCTATGTGCGCACGTTGCATATTTTCATGCAGTTACGCTGCGCTCTGCACCGCAGCGTAACTGCATGCGTCCTGCGTCCCCAGCACAATCTATGAAGATTATGTATGATACGTGCGCACGTGGCGTATTAGAGCGCAGCGATTCGGCTGCTGCCCGAAGCACGTGTTCTAAGAAGTGACATGTCACTTCTTCCGTGCGCTCTGCCTGCAGCCCCCGCTCTGTCTATGGGAGAGGCTGCACTCAGAGCGCATGGAATCGGCTTTTTTTTTTTTTTTCACTACGGACTCTTTCTGCAGCGATTTGAAGCGCACGTGTGCTGTTCAAATCACTGCAGAAATTTCTGCAGGGACAGAACGCTACGTACGCACATAGCCTTACACTTATTATTTTGCTTTTCACCGCTCTACCACACTTGGATTTTTTTTTTTTAAACACATTTTAGTACTACAAATATATGGATGGAGTCATTCAAACTTACAAGTCTGCAAAAAAAACACAAAAAACAAGCCCTCGTATTGCTATGTCGATGTTATGGAGGGATGGGAAAAAATAGTTTTTAAAAAGTAGAACATTTTCCCTTTTGGGAAGGGGGTAATCCAGTAGTGGACAACACCTAAAATAAGGGCAGTAAACATTCTCCCGACTTATTCTACAGGTTACACCAAGGGCTCTCAAACACACAAGACTATCCTGTTTCTCCGAAAATAAGACAGTAATATTTTTTTTTGCCCTGAAAAAAGCGCTATGTCTTATTTTCAGGGGGTGTCTTATTCTTGAGGAGACATGGTTGGGGGTAAGTTTACCCCCCACAAAAAGCAGACCCCCCCCCATCCCACGATCGTTATACCAGCCCAGGGCGTCTGTATGGCTACCAGATCCTCCTGTGATCTCCCAGCAGGTGTGCTGCATGCCTCTCCTGCGTCTGGCCGACATCAGAACACACACACACACACACACACACCACTTCTCCCTGTGATCTCCCTGCAGCTGTGCTCCCCTGCGTCTGGCCGACATCAGATCTCATATACACACACACACACCACTTCTCCCTGTGATCTCCTTGCAGCTGTGCTCCCCTGCGTCTGGCCGACATCAGATCTCATATACACACACACACCACTTCTCCCTGTGATCTCCTTGCAGCTGTGCTCCCCTGCGTCTGGCCGACATCAGATCTCATATACACACACACACACACACACACCACTCTCCCTGTGATCTCCCTGCAGCTGTGCTCCTCTGCGTCTGGCTGACATCAGATCACACACACACACACACACACACACACACACACACTTCTCCCTGTGCCCTCCGGTGGGCGGTCCCAGCATCTGTGCTGCACGCCGTGCTCCTCTGCCGACACTCACAGATCCGATCACACACACACACACACACACACACACACACACACACACACACAATATCGCACATAAGCGTGCACACACTGAATGAGACAGACATAAAGAAAAAGATTTTTGCCAGCTCTCCTGTGTTGGAACTACTCCCCTGGGGAGAAGCATGGACACCACCCTGCGGGTGCAAATGGGAAAAAACAGGAATTCCAGCTCCCAGTAGATATAAAAGGCACTTTATTCCAAAATGCGGTTAAAATCCAGAAATAGAATACATGATTCCCAGGTAAAAAACAGACTGAAAAATATTAGAAAGCTACGTGTTTCAGATGAGATGTCCTTTGTCAGCGCTACAAAGGACATCTCGTCTGAAACGCGTAGCTTTGTAATATTTTTCAGTCTGTTCTTTACCTGGGAATCATGTATTCTATTTCTGGATTTCTTCGGCGCTCTATTGGGAGACCCAGACGATTGGGTGTATAGCACTGCCTCCGGAGGCCACACAAAGCAACTACACCAAAAAGTGTAAGGCCCCTCCCCTTCTGGCTATACACCCCCAGTGGGATCACTGGCTCACCAGTTTTCTGCTTTGTGCGAAGGAGGTCAGACATCCACGCATAGCTCCACTGTTTAGTCAGCAGTAGCTGCTGACTATATCGGATGGAAGAAAAGAGGGCCCATATGGGGCCCCCAGCATGCTCCCTTCTCACCCCACTTGTGGTTTGTAAGGTTGAGGTACCCATTGCGGGTACGGAGGCTGGAGCCCACATGCTGTTTTTCCTTCCCCATCCCCCTGAAGGGCTCTGAGGAAGTGGGATCTTACCGGCCACCAAGCCCTGAGGCCGGGCTCCATCCACAGACCCATAGAACCTGCTGGATGTGGAGCGGGAGTGCCGTTCAGGGACAAGGCCCTGCAACTTTCAGGTACTCTGTGTCCCCGTATGGCAGGCCACGCACACCCCAGGCTTGCTGGGTGTGCTAGTGCGCCGGGGACTGTAGCGCTGTGCGCTGGGCTTATAGTCCCCGCAGATTACTGGGGGACTTTATGTGTGTGGATCGCCGCGCCGACCGCCCCTGTAGCGGCGGCGCAGCTGCGACTTGTAGTGCGCCGGGGACGCGCCGACCGCGCTTTTACGGCGGCGGCGCTTCTAACTTTAGTCCCCGGCTTTCTGCGGCCTAGCTCCGCTTCGTTAACGCCCCCCTCCCTGTCAATCAGGGTAGGGGAGAGACGTTGTTCAATCGGCAGCGCCGAGGGCTGGAGCACGATTTACATGCTCCAGCCCTCTCACTCAGCACAGTAGGACACAGGCTTCGCGCTTTTTCTCTGTGCACGCCCTAGGCCCGCCCCCAGGCTTGCAGCTCCCCAGGACGCCGGCAGCCATTATACACATGCAGTCTGGCTGGAGAACGGACGCAGGCTCTGGGGGACCCAGGCTAGGGGTTTCTGGCGACCACACACCCGCGCTAAGCGGGCGGTAAGCAGCACATACGTGCGGCCCCAATAGTGCCACAGTGTTATATTTTTCGCTGTACATAGACACTGCTGTGTCTAGATATATTTATATACTGCACTGTGAAGTCGCTTCTTGGCTGTACACCCTATATTGCTTGAGGAGACAACAGCATGTCATCCGCAAAACGCAAGGGTGCCAAGGCACGGGCTGTATACACTGCTTGTGCAGCATGTGGGGCTAATCTACCAGCAGGCTCCAACGACTCTCATTGTGTGCAATGTTCAGTCCCAGTGGCACTTCGTCAGCCAGAGCCTATTGTGGTGGTAGCCCAGGCAGAGGCGCCTGTGATCCCTGCCCCGGTGACGGGGACAGAATTTGCAGTCTTTGCTGATAAAATGTCTGTGTCTATGACAAAAATCCTGGAGACCTTGCAGTCCAGGCCAGTTGCTCAGACCATAGACACTGCTGTGTCTATGTTCCCCGGTCCCCCTCAGTTGGAACTAATCCGTACTTCAAGGGGGTCCCAGGCATCACAGGCTGAGGGCTCTGACTCCGATGAGTCCCAGTCCGCCTAAGCGAGCTCGCTGGGAGAGACCCTCCACGTCATCACGCGGATCAGGGTCTCAGCGAGAAGGGTCCCTATATGAGGGTTCAGAGGTGGGTGATCAGGAGTCTTGTCCTGACGCCGCACTCAATTTGGATACGCCAGATGGTGACGCCATGGTAAATGACCTTATAGCGGCCATCAATAGGCTGTTGGATATTTCTCCCCCAGCCCCTTCTGCAGAGGAGGCAGCTGCACAGCAGGAGAAATTCCATTTTCTGTATCCCAAGCGTAAATTGAGTACTTTTCTGGACCACTCTGACTTCAGAGAATCCATCCAGAAACACAATACTTATCCGGACAAGCGTTTTTCTAAACGCCTTAAGGATACACGTTATCCTTTTCCCCCTGACGTGGTCAAACGCTGGACCCAGTGTCCAAAAGTGGACCCTCCAATATCCAGGCTTGCAGCTAGATCCATAGTTGCAGTGGAGGATGGGGCTTCACTTAAAGATGCCAATGACAGACAGATGGACCTTTGGTTGAAATCTGTCTATGAAGCTATCGGCGCGTCGTTTGCTCCAGCATTCGCGGCCGTGTGGGCGCTCCAAGCTATTTCAGCTGGTCTGGCACAGGTGGACTCCCTCATACGTCCAGCAGTGCCGCAAGTGGCGTCCCTAACTACGCAAATGTCTGCGTTTGCGACCTACGCTATCAATGCGGTACTGGACTCTACGAGCCGTACCTCAATGGCATCCGCCAACTCTGTAGTTTTGCGCAGAGCCTTGTGGTTAAAGGAATGGAAAGCAGATTCTGCTTCTAAAAAATGTTTAACCAGCTTGCCATTATCTGGAGACAGACTGTTTGGTGAGCAATTGGCGGAAATCATTAAACAGTCCAAAGGTAAGGACTCCTCCTTACCCCAGCCCAGATCAAGCAAACCTCCACAGAGGAAGTGGCAGTCAAAGTTTCGGTCCTTTCGAGGCTCAGGCAAGCCCCAATTCTCCTCGTCCAAAGGGACTCAGAAAGAGCAAAGGAGCTCTGATTCCTGGCGGGCTCACTCACGCCCCAAGAAAGCAACCGGAGGTACCGCTTCCAAGGCGGCTGCCTCATGACTTTCGGCCGCCTCCCTCCGCATCCTCGGTCGGTGGCAGGCTCTCCCGCTTTTGCGACATTTGGCTGCCACAGGTCAAAGACCGGTGGGTAACAGACATTTTGTCTCACGGGTACAGGATAGAGTTCAGTACTCGGCCTCCGCCTCGGTTCTTCAGAACTTCCCCACATCCCGACCGAGCAGATGCCCTTCTGCAGGCGGTGAATTCTCTAAGAGCAGAAGGAGTGGTGGTCCCTGTTCCTCTTCAGGAACGAGGTCAAGGTTTTTACTCCAATCTCTTTGTGGTGCCAAAAAAGGACGGCTCATTCCGTCCTGTTCTGGACCTAAAACTGCTCAACAAGCATGTGCACGCCAGGCGGTTCCGGATGGAATCCCTCCGCTCAGTCATTGCCTCAATGTCTCAAGGAGATTTCCTAGCATCAATAGACATCAAAGATGCTTATCTCCACGTGCCGATTGCTACAGAGCACCAACGTTTTCTACGCTTCGTGATAGGAGACGACCATCTTCAGTTCGTAGCTCTGCCATTTGGTCTGGCGACAGCCCCACGGGTGTTCACCAAGGTCATGGCGGCAGTGGTAGCAGTCTTGCACTCTCAGGGACACTCGGTGATCCCTTACTTGGACGATCTACTGGTCAAGGCACCCTCTCAAGAGGCATGCCAACTCAGCTTGACTGTTGCACTGGAGACTCTCCAGACGTTCGGGTGGATCATCAACTTCTCAAAGTCAAATCTGTCACCGACCCAATCACTAACGTATCTTGGCATGGAGTTTCATACTCTCTCAGCGATAGTGAAGCTTCCGCTGGACAAGCAGCGGTCTCTACAGACTGGAGTGCAGACTCTCCTTCAAAGTCAGTCGCACTCCTTGAGACGCCTCATGCACTTCCTCGGGAAGATGGTGGCGGCAATGAAGGCGGTTCCGTTTGCGCAGTTTCATCTGCGCCCACTTCAATGGGACATTCTCCGCCAATGGGACGGGAAGTCAACATCCCTGGACAGGAAAGTCTCCCTTTCCCAGACGGCCAAGGACTCTCTGCAGTGGTGGCTTCTTCCCACCTCATTATCACAGGGAAGATCCTTCCTACCACCGTCTTGGGCGGTGGTCACGACAGACGCGAGTCTGTCAGGGTGGGGAGCAGTTTTTCTCCACCACAGGGCTCAGGGTACGTGGACCCAGCAGGAGTCCACCCTTCAGATCAATGTTCTGGAAATCAGAGCAGTGTATCTTGCCCTACTAGCCTTCCAGCAGTGGCTGGAAGGGAAACAGATCCGAATTCAGTCGGACAACTCCACAGCGGTGGCATACATCAACCACCAAGGGGGGACACGCAGTCGGCAAGCCTTCCAGGAAGTCCGGCGGATTCTGATGTGGGTGGAAGCCACGGCCTCCACCATATCCGCAGTTCACATCCCCGGCGTAGAAAACTGGGAAGCAGACTTCCTCAGTCGCCAGGGCATGGACGCAGGGGAATGGTCCCTTCACCCAGACGTGTTTCAGGAAATCTGTCACCGATGGGGAAGGCCGGACGTCGACCTCATGGCGTCCCGGCACAACAACAAGGTCCCAACCTTCATGGCACGGTCTCGCGATCAAAGAGCGCTGGCGGCAGACGCCCTAGTGCAAGATTGGTCGCAGTTCCGGCTCCCTTATGTGTTTCCACCTCTGGCACTCTTGCCCAGAGTGCTACGCAAGATCAGATCCGATTGCAGCCGCGTCATACTCGTCGCCCCAGACTGGCCGAGGAGGTCGTGGTATCCGGATCTGTGGCAGCTCACGGTCGGCCGACCGTGGGCACTACCAGACCGGCCAGACTTACTGTCCCAAGGGCCGTTTTTCCATCGGAATTCTGCGGCCCTGAACCTGACTGTGTGGCCATTGAGTCCTGGATCCTAGCGTCTTCAGGATTACCCCAAGGGGTCGTTGCCACCATGAGACAGGCTAGGAAGCCCACGTCCGCTAAGATCTACCACAGAACGTGGAGGATATTCTTATCCTGGTGCTCTGCTCAGGGAGTGTCTCCCTGGCCATTTGCATTGCCTACCTTTCTTTCTTTCCTGCAATCTGGGTTAGAAAAAGGTTTGTCGCTCGGCTCCCTTAAAGGGCAGGTCTAGGCGCTATCCGTCTTTTTTCAGAGGCGTTTAGCACGCCTTCCTAAGGTGCGCACGTTCCTACAGGGGGTTTGCCATATCGTACCCCCGTACAAGCGGCCGTTAGATCCATGGGATCTGAACAAGGTACTAGTTGCCCTCCAGAAGCCGCCCTTCGAGCCTCTGAGGGAGGTTTCACTTTCTAGACTATCACAGAAAGTGGCTTTTCTAGTAGCGATCACATCTCTTCGGAGAGTGTCTGAGCTAG
This sequence comes from Anomaloglossus baeobatrachus, assembly GCF_048569485.1. Lineage (NCBI taxonomy): Eukaryota > Metazoa > Chordata > Amphibia > Anura > Aromobatidae > Anomaloglossus > Anomaloglossus baeobatrachus. The sequence continues at coordinate 167,254,999 of NC_134358.1, forward strand.
CAGCGCTGTCATCCAAGGCTCCCTTCCTGGTCTTCCACCAGGACAAGGTAGTGCTGCGCCCCATTCAGGAGTTTCTCCCGAAGGTGGTATCCTCTTTTCATCTTAATCAGGATATCTCTTTACCTTCGTTTTGTCCTCATGCAGTTCATCGGTATGAGAAGGATTTACATTTGTTAGATCTGGTGAGAGCACTCAGAATCTACATTTCCCGCACGGCGCCCTTGCGCCGTTCGGATGCACTCTTTGTCCTTGTCGCTGGTAAGCGCAAAGGGTCGCAAGCTTCTAAGGCCACCCTGGCTCGATGGATCAAAGAACCAATTCTTGAAGCCTACCGTTCTGCTGGGCTTCCGGTTCCATCAGGGCTGAAGGCCCATTCTACCAGAGCCGTGGGTGCGTCCTGGGCATTGCGACACCAGGCTACGGCTCAACAGGTGTGCCAGGCAGCTACCTGGTCGAGTCTGCACACTTTCACCAAACATTATCAGGTGCATACCTATGCTTCGGCGGACGCCAGCCTAGGTAGAAGAGTCCTGCAGGCGGCAGTTGCCTCCCTATAGGGGAGGGCTGTCTTGCAGCTCTAACATGAGGTATTCTTTACCCACCCAGGGACAGCTTTTGGACGTCCCAATCGTCTGGGTCTCCCAATAGAGCGCCGAAGAAGAAGGGAATTTTGTTACTTACCGTAAATTCCTTTTCTTCTAGCTCTTATTGGGAGACCCAGCACCCGCCCTGTTGTCCTTCGGGATTTTTGGTTTGTTTGCGGGTACACATGTTGTTCATGTTGAACGGTTTTCAGTTCTCCGATGTTACTCGGAGTGAATTTGTTTAAACCAGTTATTGGCTTTCCTCCTTCTTGCTTTTGCACTAAAACTGGTGAGCCAGTGATCCCACTGGGGGTGTATAGCCAGAAGGGGAGGGGCCTTACACTTTTTGGTGTAGTTGCTTTGTGTGGCCTCCGGAGGCAGTGCTATACACCCAATCGTCTGGGTCTCCCAATAAGAGCTAGAAGAAAAGGAATTTACGGTAAGTAACAAAATTCCCTTCTTTAACCGCATTTTGGAATAAAGCGCCTTTTATATCTACTGGGAGCTGGAATTCCTTTTTCCACCTTGACATAGACCCACAGAGACATACAGACAGTTGCCCACAGAGTGAGAGGGAGACTGATAGAGACTGTCGCCCGTAGCAGAGAGAAGGGGAGACAGTTACTATCCCGGGGAATGCCGGCTACTACATCTAGGCTAATATATAAAGCTGAGTGTATGTGTGTATGCACTGTATGTGTGTATGTATGTCTGCTAAAGGAATCCACACTGTGCAAAATTTAGTGATTCTAAATGTGACGGACGCCTCATGTGACTCAGGGAATGTCATAGATGGGAAATTTAACCACGCACTTTACAGTTACTCTCCAAAAAACCTGCCTCCATTAAAGTAAATGGAGATGCAAGCTTTAAGTTATTACGGTAATAGCAGCTGTAATTGGTTGCTATAGGAACAAAGGAAATTGTTAGTATAAGAAGCTTATGTGTGAGGTAATGTCACTGATGACAAGGAAAGAGAGACAGACAGGGAAAGAGACAAAAACATGAAAAGAGACAGAGACAAAGAAAGAGACTGGGAACGAGACAGACTGGGAAAGAGACAGACCACAAACTCACAGACAGATTCACAGTGACAAACAGACAGACACTGGAAGAGAGATAGAGACACAGTTACTATCCCGGGCAACACCTGGGTACTACAGCTAGTCTAATATATATAAAGATGAGTGTATGTATGTGTGTATGTCCGCTAAAGGAATCCGCACCGTCGCATTTACAATCATAAAACTTTGCACAGACGCCTCATGTGACTCAGGGAACGACATAGACTACGTTTTGACCGGAAAATTTAACCCAGCGCTTTACAGTTACTCTCCAAAAATCATGCCTCGATTAGAGTCAATGGAGCTGGAAGCCACACGTTGTTATTATTAGCAGCTTTGATTAATTGATATAGGAACGAAAGACATTCATAGTATAACAAGCTTATGTGTGAGGTAATATATCGGTGGGGAGATGGATAGAGACAGACAGACAAAGAGGCAGACAGACACAGACAAGGAAAGACAGAGAAACATACAGAGACAGACTGGGGAAGAGACAGGCAGACAGGGGAAGAGACAGGAAAAAACAGACCTGGAAAGAGACACAGAGACAGGCAGACAGGAAAAGAGACAGACCAAGAGACAGACAAAGACAGACGAGGAGAGACAGACAGGCAGCCGGGGAAAGAGACAAATGTGCCGCCCCCGTGTCAGCAGCCGGGCTGCTCGGCTCCGCGGTTGCTTGATGGGCGTCCGGACACAGAGATAGAGAGAGACTGATACAGAGACAGACAGAGAGAGAGACACAAACAGACACACAGAGACAGACAGGCAAAGAGACAGAGACAGTTACTATCCCGGGCAACGCCCGGGTACTACATCTCGTGTGCTATAAATCTGAGTTACTGCAATTTATATACACTTGAAAATTGCTAAGAAAGTAATTTTACCCCTCTGGAAAAACTATAGTGTGATCTGTGTATGGCTTCCATTGCTGGGGGCCCCCCTTGCATGTCCCCCAATCTACACTGGCTGCCGGGCCATGTGCTTGTATCCTGCACCTTTTATTCAAGCTCCTGACATTAATGAAGATGTTTAGCACAACATTCTGCCATCTTCAGTACCATAGACTTTGAATGACCTGCCACTGGCTGCCATGAGAAAATGGGGACATAATTACCTGACACTGCTATGAGTGGCCTCTGTGATCAGCATTAGACACCTGTCCAGTGGATTTCTGGTAACTTGCTGTGGCTGGCATACCCCTTTAATCATGGGTCTGAATGTGACCTAATGCTACTGGATTATGCAGTCAAGACAAACACCTCTGCACTGAGCTGTAGACACAATGGCCACCTTGTGTTCAAGGACCCCAATTAAATTATATATACTGTGTGTGTATATATATATATAATATAATTTTTTTTTTTTGTCTGTGGCTCTGATTCTGGAATGTTGTTGCCTTTGGAATATATGTATTTGCTGATTGGTTGTCGCAATATCAATTTGAGTGTTTTTTTTTTTGTGTTGTTTTGCATTTGTTTTTTTCCCAGACCAGTTCCCTCTGCTGACGACAAAGCGTGTGTTCTGGAAGGGAGTGCTGGAGGAACTGCTGTGGTTTATCAAGGTACCGGACTGAAGGAAACATCACAATTGCACTTTGCAGATAGCGGGGCGGATTTGGGCGATGTTACTGATTTTTCAACACTTTTCCCCAACTAAAGCCTCATTCAGATGTTCGTATATTTTTTTTAACGCACTTATTTCTATCTATGTTAATCTTCGATAGAGCACATACCTATTATAGTCTATGGGGATAGGCATGTATGTGTAAACATGTCACTTTTTGATTGAAGTCATGGATCAAAATTACCTACCAAGTGTACGGGTCTACGAAAATCACGGACAGTACACGGCTAGCATCAGTGTCTGCGATTAACATCGCAATGATTAGAAGCTTTTGCAATTTATTGTTTTTTTATGTGAAAATCACTGACGAAACACTATTGATAAACCCTAATGAAACCCGGACTGGTTTTTGCATAAGTGATAATCTCCCAGCCTGAGGGCTCACCCAGGCCCACCGGTCTGACCAGTCTGGCCGTGTTCAGGAGCTAATCGTGCAGACCACAGTGAGAACAGTCCACTACAAAATACTGCAAATAAAACTAAAATGGATAAATAAGACCCCATAAGTAAGAGCATTGATGGCTCATGATTCAATCTTCACCGTGCCTAATTATATAATAAAAGCCATCAACCTGATTGTCAATGTTTAATGATGGCTGACTTGTGATTTCAACTGCGCCTTGGGTTTTATTATGTATTGTCAGTCTGGTACTCAGGTTTTATACCTTTTATATATTTTGGTTGTTATCGTGTTGCAACATGTAATTATACCATAATTGTGTATACAGTGTAACCTCGGTTTACGAGTAACTTGGTGTGTGAGTATTTCGCTATACGAGCAAAGCTTGCTGTAAATTTGTAACTCCGTTTACAAGCAAGCTTTGCCGTACGAGCAAAATACTCACCACACACTTCCGGTTCCGTACTTCCACCGCGCTCTGACCCGCTCTTGCAGTCTGCACAAACACGCACACACATTATGGTCACCTTACCTTCCGTTCCATCGCCGGCGTCTCAGTTCTTATAGTTCGCCGTTACAGGATGTGTATCGGGTAACCATTGCGACGATGGAGGAACTTCCGCTGTTGGCCGCTACTCAAAGACAGCGCTCTGACCAATCAGAGGCAAGCTACACCTGCCTTTGACATCAGCGCTCTGGCAGCAGAAGTTCCTCCCTCGTCGCAATGGTTATCCGATACACATCTTGTACTGGCGGACTACAAAAACCAGGAGGCCGGCGAGGGAACGGAAGGTAAGGTGATCATAATATGTGTGTGTGTGTGCGTGCGTGTTTGTGCATGTTTGTGCGTGTGTGGAATGGCACAATAGGGGACCAGGATGGGACATTTAACAAGTTGTGGATTGAATTGTCCTCATTGCAATGATTTCCTATGGGAAATCATGCTTTGCTGAACGAGTAACTTGGTTAACCCCTTAACGACCCATGACGTACTAGATACGTCATGGATCGTGTGCCGGTAAGCCCCGCCCCCTGCCGCCGGTCGGCGGCGGCGATCGGCGCACATATCAGCTGTTATCAACAGCTGATATGTGTGCCTGCTAGCCGCGGGTGGAATCGCTTCCACCCGCGGCCATTAACCCCTTACATTTCGCTGCCAAAGTCTTGGCAGCGATATGTATATGGGCGCCGCCATGACAGTGACTTACCCCGCCCCCGCCGGAAGTCACGTGACATGATCACGTGACTTTCGGCGGTTGCCATGGTAGCACAGGGTCATGTGATGACGCCTGTGGCTAACATGAGTCACTTCCTCTCAATGCCGGAATACAGCCGGCATTGAAAGTGAAGCAGCAAATCTGCAGTTCTCAGCTCTGTAGCTGAGATCTGCAGATAGTGCAGAGCGATCGGATTGCTGATCACAATAGCCCCCTAGGGGGACTAGTAAAATAAAAAAATAAAAAAAGTAAAAAAAAAAAGTTTAAAAAAAAATAAAAAAACCTAAAAGTTCAAATCACCCCCCTTTCACCCCATTGAAAATTAAAGGGTTAAAAAAATAAAAAATACACACATATTTGGTATCGCCACGTTCAGAAATGTCCGATCTATCAAAATATAAAATCAATGAATCTGATCAGTAAACGGCGTAGCGGCAAAAAAATTCCAAACGCCAAAATTACGTTTTTTGGTCGCCGCAAATTTTGCGCAAAATGCAATAACAGGCGATCAAAACGTAGCATCTGCGCAAAAATGGTACCGTTAAGAACGTCAGGTCGAGACGCAAAAAATAAGCCATCACTGAGCCTCAGATCCTGAAAAATGAGAACGCTACGGGTTTTGGAAAATGGCGCAAAACGTGCGCCACGTTTTTCGGACAAGCTTGTGAATTTTTTTTAACCCCTTAGATACAAGTAAACCTATACATGTTTGGTGTCTATAAACTCGCACCGACCTGAGGCATCATACCCACACATCAGTTTTACCATATAGTGAACACGGTGAATAAAATATCCCAAAAACTATTGTACAATCCCACTTTTTTTGCAATTTTTCCGCACTTGGAATTTTTTTGCCGTTTTCCAGTACACTATATGGTAAACCTTATGGTTTCATTTAAAAGTACAACTCGTCCCGCAAAAAACAAGCCCTCATATGGCAAGATTGATGGAAAAATAAAAAAGTTACGCCTCTCGGAAGAAGGGGAGCAAAAAACAAAAACGCAAAAACGGAAAGTGCCCGGGGGCTGAAGGGGTTAATAAGCACAATCCCAGAACGGATTGTTCTCGTTAACCAAGGTTCCACTGTATTTGGTTCCTTTACTGGACATCCTGTATAGGCAAATGAGGATAGGTTTTATTATAGGCTTGCCTCCTGTTTGTACCTAAAAAATTACATAGCCAATAGGATTTATTTATTTTTTTCTTTTTTGTGCCATTTTTTTTTTGCTTATTGTTTTTTCAAATAAAGGCATTTATACGGTGACCTTTAAAATGTTTTATTCTTTTTTTCCTTCTGTCTCTATTGGGTTTCAGTAATCAGGCAGTGCAACGTGCCCTAATAGCCAGGAGAGGTCACTGTGCTACGTGAGTTTGTGACTCTACCACATTGTGTTCTCAGACGCTGCAGCTTGAGTCTCCTAAACCTTAAGAATCAAATCGCAGTACGCTGCCTTATTGAATAACATGGGTGCGAGTGCAACCAATTGGTTTGCACTTGTCTGATTTTATACAGTGGTGTGAGCCCTGATACTGGTTCCATTGTAATGACTATACTGCCAATATACAAAGCTTTCAGATCCAACCAGGGATAGACTGGTCATGTCTCTTTATGATTTTGTGACTAAGGGTATGTGCGCACGTGTGCGTATTGCATGCAGTTACGCTGCGTTCTGCACCGCAGCGTAACTGCATGCGTCCTGCGTCCCCTGCATAATTTATGGAGATTGTGCAGGAGCCGTGCGCACGTGGCGTCTTAGAGCGCAGCGCTTCGGCTGCTGCCCGAATCGCTGCGTTCTTAGAAGTGACATGTCACTTCTTTCGTGCGGTTTGCATGCTGTCTATAGGGAGAGGCAGCATGCAGAGCGCACGTTCTCTGCCGGCACCATGCGCTTCAGAACGGAGCTTTTCAGCTGCGCTCTGAAGCGTACCTTTTAGGTGCGGTGCAGAGTGCGCACATAGCCTAATGGTTAATGTGTAACTCACATTTTACCAGTCGGGATGTTGACTTAGGTATCGATCATACAATATTTTAATGTTTCTAACTGAATAAAAATCCTTAGTTATAATTGCTGCAACATACATTCTTGGGCTTAGGGCCTTATTAGTGTCCTACTGGAATAATTTTATACATTTATACTTATTTTTTTTTTTTTTGGTCTCTCTTGAGGGTTCTACAAATGCAAAAGAGCTGTCTGAAAAAGGAGTGAAAATTTGGGATGCAAATGGTTCCAGAGAATTTTTAGATAAACAGGGATTTGTATCCCGAGAGGAAGGAGACCTTGGACCTGTATATGGATTTCAGTGGAGGCATTTTGGGGCCGAGTACAAAGACATTCACACAGGTTAAGAGGAAAAAAAAACCTATGATTTTGATGTATTTCTTGGTGACACTTGGTCACCCTGAGATCCAACATATTATGTCTTCATATCTGCAGATTATACAGGGAAAGGTGTTGATCAGCTACAGCAAGTAATAGACACAATCAAGAATAATCCAGATGATCGGAGAATCATCATGTGCAGCTGGAATCCTAAAGGTACAGATAAATTTGCAAGGGCATGGTTTATCATATCTATTAAAAGCTGATTTGACTACCAAAAAATTGTCGGTACTTAAAGGAAGTCTGTTGCTACAAAATGACTTTGTGAGCTATGTGCTCCCTTAGTTTGACCAACCTGATCAGTGCACCCCCACTGCAACTTCTCCCCATCGATATCCGCTGCGCTCTCTCTTGATTGACAGCTCTGGCTTCATAGAAACCAAGTGAAGGCAGAAATACTTGTGGTATTTCTAAGTGGGAAGGTGCAGTCTGACCCCGCTGAGGTTCTTTTGAACAGTCATTTTGTTCTGACAAACTACTTTTAAAATTAGTGGTCTTTCATCTTAAGCACCTATTTAATGTATTGGTACTCATTTACCCACAGAATAAGGACAAAACTGTACAAATTTAACGCAAACCTGTCAGCAGAATTTAGAACTATAAAGTAAATACCTGGCCATAATGGCGCTGTGATGCTGCATGGATACCTGCAGTGAAGAAATCCGACCTTCGTTGAATAATTGTGCTCTTAGTTTTCGTGATGACGTCATCTGCACATCAATGCGGGACTAGGGGGTAGGGTCTTCTTTTAAACCTGCCTCCTCTGTTTCTTCTATAGGTCACGGATTACTCAGTGACCTGCCTCGTTTTTGACGTTCCGTGCAGACACCAGCATTGGGGTGGGCAGCACGTGTGCAGGGTGATTCTCCGGGTGGTCTGCAGGTCTTCAATAAAATAGCGCTGGATTCAGTGCAAGCACAGACCGAGATTTCAGCTCAATAACTTCTTGATTAAGCTGAAATCTTGATCTGCGCATATGCCACATCCGGCACCATTTATTGAAGACCTGCAGAATCCCACTTCGCATGCACTGCCCACCGTGCTCATGGTGCTGGTGTGGAATTATAAAAGGAGGCAGGTCACTGAACAATAAATGTAGAAGAAACAGAGGAGACCGGTGGAGGGGCAGAGAAGGAGCAGACAATCCTGCCCCGATGCACAGATTATGTCATCATGAAAACTTTACAGGACGCTTATTCAGTTAGGCTACTTTCACACATCCGGTTTGAGCCGTGCGGCTCAATCCGGCTGTGAAACCTATGCAACGGATGCGGCGAAAACACCGCATCCTTTGCATAAGTTTTTACATGCGGCCGGTCCGTTTTTTTCCGGTTGCGGCACGCTACTGAGCATGCGCAGTGGAAGAAACTGCATGCGGCGGCCGGATGCGTTTTTTTCCGCATCCGGCGTCCATAGGCATGCATTGAAAAATGTGCCGCAGCGGCCGGATGCGGCGCGATGCGGTTTTTTTGCCGGAGCAAAAAACGTTGCAGGCAACGTTCCATCCGGCCGCGGTATCGGCTAAATCTGCCGCATGCGGCAAAAACCGGACCGAACGCAAGCCCATGCGGCACAATACGGCACTAATGTAAGTCTATGCAAAAAAAACGCAACCAGCGGCAAAAAAAACTGTAGCGTTTTTTCTGCAGAGCGCCGTATTGCAAAAACCGGATGTGTGAAAGTAGCCTAATCAAAGATCTGATTTCTTCACTACAGGTATCCATGAAGTCTCATTCAGTATAGGGCTCAAGTGAGAAAAGACGTGACCTCAGTGACAGAACCCTGAGATAATGTGAAGAGGACTGGAGCCTATGGCTCACCCTGGCGGACTTAGAGAGCCATCGGGGCCCAGCAGCAGATGCAGGGATAATGAAGAGGGGGGAAGGGAAGGAGACACAGACCCGACAGCTTAAGGACAAGTTCCAAGATAGCAGTGAACTCCAGTGTTGCGTGTGTTATTGTCTATGATGACGACTGCCAACGGAGTGATGGTCACTAGCCTGAAAAAACTAGTGTCATGCACCCCACCTGAAGTCACATCCGCTCACGGGGTCTCCTTGGCGAAGAAATGCGGTGCACGAGCTCCCCCTCTTTCATAACTACGAAAAGGGAATTGACAAGGTTTTCAGGAAAATAGTGCCAAACACTATGCACTATGATGTCCCTTTGTAGTTATATTGATGTACTGACAAACAGATATGTTACACTTGTCTGTATTCAGCCTTTTAATGCTTTATTTCCATTGCAGATCTTGCGATGATGGCGTTGCCACCGTGCCATGCTCTCTGCCAGTTCTATGTAATTAACAGTGAGCTGTCATGCCAGCTGTATCAGAGATCCGGAGACATGGGCCTTGGAGTGCCATTCAATATTGCCAGCTATGCTTTATTAACATACATGATTGCACATGTCACTGGACTGAAGGTATTTAAAGTTATTCTAATTTTTATAATTTAAAGGGGGTTGTCAAAGCCCATGATATTGATAACTTTTCCTTACAGTAGCTGAGCCGGTCGGTGGGGAGCAGGCGTCAGACACCCACTGATCTGACAGAAAGTATGTTCTGGCGCTGGATGTAAGCAGTGGACAGATGGAAAGGCACTGCTGTTAGCTATGTGGTGGCTGCCGGCAGGGTGGATTGATTTAAATCACGCCGATTTAAATCATGATTTAAATCACGATTTAAATCAAAAGATTTTTTTCTATTTAAATCGGATCGATTTAAATCATGATTTTAATCATGATTTAAATCACTGATTTAAATCAAAAGGTTTTTTTTAATATAAATCATGATTAAAATGAGAAGTGAGAGCAGTGTGCATGTGCGCCCATAGTTACACGGACGAAACTAGGGGCAACGATCTAACGCCAGGGTGAGGGGGGGACCCCAAAGTAAGTAAAAATCTTTTTTGTTTTACTATATGGCAATAGGTAGGTGTTTAAAAGCAGCATGTCTTAATTGTATAAACTATTTTTTGGGTGTCAAGGAACATGTAGAAATTGTTAAATATTTCCGCAATAATCATTTTGCACATGCAACCTACAAGGAAATGGGAGGACTGAAGTTGGTTCTACCACAAGATGTTAGATGGAATACCTTGGCTGACTGCTTGGAACTGTTTATTAACAACTGGTCAAAATTACTGTCCATTTGCGAAACACATCGGGATAAAATTGATGCTAATATACGAAGCAAAGTATTAAATCTTGGTGTGAAGAGAAATGCCGAGGACCTTTTGGAAAGGTTAAAGCCAATATCGATTGCGTTGGATAAAATGCAGAAAGATACTGCAACCATAGCTGATGCCACAGAAGTTTGGAAAGATTTAGAAGGTTCTCTAGATCTCTTGAACCTCTCAAACAATGTAAAGGTTGCAATACAGCACCGCAAGGACCAAGCATTAAAAGAAGAACACTATTTAGCCAATATCTTGCATCCCATCTACAGAGGGAAAAAATTATCTGAGGCGGAAATCAACTCTGCAATGGAGTGGCTCGCCAATACTAACCATGACATTGTGGCAACTGTGCTGAAATTGAAGTGTGAATCTGCACCATTTCAAAAATACATGTTTGCAGATAACGTCGTTAATGAACTAAAACCACTGGACTGGTGGAAGTCGCAATCACTTGTTCTTCCAGCAAAGATAATAAATCTAGCTACTCAGCTACTGACTGCATCGGCTTCATCCGCAGGAGTAGAGAGATTGTTTTCTTCATTTGGTTTTGTGCACACAACAGTCCGAAACCGCTTAGGAACTGCTAAAGCAGGACAACTGGTTTTCCTATTAAAAGTCCTAAATAAACAGTAGGCTTAAAGGACTGATGAATTCACTGAAGATGTTTGCTTACTTCAAACGTTAGAGATAGGCTATTGTTAAAAAGTACTTAGGGTACCTTCACACTTAGCGATGCAGCAGCGATCCGACCAGCGATCTGACCTGGTCAGGATCGCTGCTGCATCGCTACATGGTCGCTGGTGAGCTGTCAAACAGGCAGATCTCACCAGCGACCAGTGAACAGCCCCCAGCCAGCAGCGACGTGCAAGCGACGCTGCGCTTGCACGGAGCTGCCGTCTGGAAGCTGCGGAGACTGGTAACTAAGGTAAACATCGGGTATGGTTACCCGATGTTTACATTAGTTACCAGCGCACAGCTGTGTGTGCAGGGAGCAGGGAGCCGCGCACACTGAGCGCTGGCTCCTTGCTCTCTTACCATAGCTACAGTACACATCGGGTTAATTAACCCGATGTGTAATGCAGCTACATGTGCAGAGAGCAGGGAGCCGCGCACACTGCTTAGCGCTGGCTCCTTGCTCTCCTAGCTGCTGTACACATCGGGTTAATTAACCCGATGTGTACTGCAGCTACATGTGCAGAGAGCCGGAGCCGGCAGCACAGGCAGCGTGAGAGCTGCAGATGCTGGTAACTAAGGTAAATATCGGGTAACCACCTTGGTTACCCGATGTTTATCTTGGATACAGCTTACCTCAGCTGTCAGATGCCGGCTCCTGCTCCCCTGCTCGCTTCATTTGTCGCTCTCTTGCTGTCACACACAGCGATCTGTGTGTCACAGCAGGAGAGCGGCTTTGAAGAAAACGAACCAGGGCTGTGTGTAACGAGCAGCGATCTCGCAGCAGGGGCCAGATCGCTGCTCAGTGTCACACACAGCGAGATCGCTAATGAGGTCACTGCTGCGTCACAAAAACCGTGACTCAGCAGCGATCTCGGCAGCGAGCTCGCTGTGTGTGAAGCACCCCTTACTCTCTGTAGTTCAATTCTGAGTGTTTAATAGTGCAAATAAAAATTATTAGGTTTCATAATCAACTGTTTTAATATTTTTATTTGTGTAAAACAATTAGATTTGCAAAAAGACAAAGTTTTGCTTGTGTACAACTTGATTAAAAAATCTGATTTAAATCAAATGATTTAAATCAAAAAAATCTGATTTAAATCAAAAAAATCTGATTTTTTTGATTTTTTTTAAAAAAATCAAGATTTTTATCCACCCTGGCTGCCGGGCACTATAGCTCAGCTCCTACTGAACTGAATAGCTGCTGAGTTCCTAGTTACTTTACACAGTGTTAGAAAAAGATCCAATGAAGAGCTGACACTTCTGTAGCACGGCATCACTTTTGACGTGTATACCAATGTGCAGGTGAGCTGGCTGCTGCGCTCTATTCACTGTAAAGCAGCAAATCGTAATGGCTTTCTGCCATGCAAGCTATTTGTATTGGCTGCGCTCTCATGAACAGGACTTTCTATGCAGAGAATGGCCTGTGGGGTGAGTGACTGAGCATGTGTGACCAGCAGCAATTGGCCCATTAGATGGGTGTACACACTGCTATAAACAGTGACGTGGTGCTACACTAACTTCACTGGGTGCTTTTCAGCACCATATTGAATCTCAGATATAGATGAGTATCAATCTTCAAGACCCTGGTCTGGTGGTCACTTTGGTCACAGTGGTCACTCATGGCTGCAGGACGGGAGCCCTGCAAACATCCTACTGTCTGTCAGCATCCACGGCTCGTCTTGATTTGTAGTCTTGATGTGACGTCATCATTGCAGCAATGACACGTGCACGATGTCACGTGTACTGCCAATCAGAAGTGGATATACCCTTATCACAAAAAGGAGACTTTATTTGAAAATATTCAAGTGAAAAGGAATCTGCAGCAGTCAGTCATAAAAAAAATCTTTTGTTCCCCCAAATTTTGGGAGAAAGTAGGGGGTGCGTCTTATAAACCGAATATACGGGTGTGTGTGTATATATATAATATGTATGTGTGTGTGTGTGTGTATATATGTGTATATATATATATATATATATATATATATATATATATATATATATATATATATATATATATATATATATATATATATATATATATATATATATATATATATATATATATATATATATATATATATATATATATATATTATAATATATATATTTCTTCGGCGCTCCATTGGGAGACCCAGACGATTGGGTGTATAGTACTGCCTCCGGAGGCCACACAAAGCATTACACTAAAAAGTGTAAGGCCCCTCCCCTTCTGGCTATACACCCCCAGTGGGATCACTGGCTCACCAGTTTTCTGCTTTGTGCGAAGGAGGTCAGACATCCACGCATAGCTCCACTGTTTAGTCAGCAGCAGCTGCTGACTATGTCGGATGGAAGAAAAGAGGGCCCATACTAGGGCCCCCAGCATGCTCCCTTCTCACCCCACTTTATGTCGGGGTGTTTGTTAAGGTTGAGGTACCCATTGTGGGTACGGAGGCTGGAGCCCACATGCTGTTTTCCTTCCCCATCCCCCTGAGGGGCTCTGAGGAAGTGGGATCTTACCGGCCCCCAAGCCCTGAGGCCGGGCTCCATCCACAGACCCATGGAACCTGCTGGATACGGAGCTGGGTACCGTTCAGGGACAAGGCCCTGCGACATTCAGGTACTCTGTGTCCCAAACAGGCCGCGCACATTCCAGACTTGCTGGGTGTGCTAGTGCGCCGGGGACAGTAGCGCTGCGCGCTGGGGTTACAGTCACTACAGTTTTTCTGAGTGACTTTATGTGTTGGGGACTGCCGCGCCGACCGCCCCTGGAGCGGCGGCGCGGCTGCGACATGTAGTGCGCCGGGGACTTAGCGCCGACCGTGCTTTTACGACGGCGTCGCTTATAAATTTAGTCCCCGGCTTCTGCGGCCTAGCTCCGCTTCGTTCCCGCCCCCACCCTGTCAATCAGGGCAAGGGAGAGACGCTGTACGATTAATCAGCGCCGAGGGCTGGAGTCTTATTTACATGCTCCAGCCCTCTCACTGAGCACAGGGGGACGCAGGTTTCCCGCTCTTTGTCTGCAGACAAGGGATTTCTGGCGACCACACACCCGCGTTAAGCGGGCGGTAAGCAGCACTTTTAGTGCTGGCCCCACTAGTGCCACAGTGTTATTTTGGTGTACCTTTTTTCTCTATACCATATATATATGTATATATATATTGCACTGTAAGGTCGCTTCTTGGCTGTATACCCTATCTTGCTCTGAGGAGACGACAACATGTCATCCGCAAAACGCAAGGGTGCCAAGACACAGGCTGTAAGCGCTGCTTGTGCCGCTTGTGGGGCTGATCTACCGGCAGGTTACAATGACCCCCATTGTGTGCAATGTTCGGTCCCTGTGCCACTTCGTCAGCCGGAGTCTATGGTGGTAGTGGCCCAGGCAGAGTCGCCGGTGAACCCTGTCCCGGTGACGGGGACAGAGTTTGCAGTTTTTGCTGACAAGATGTCTGTCACTATGACAAAGATACTAGAGACCTTGCAGGCCAGGCCAGTTACTCAGACCATGGACACTGCTGCGGCAACGTTCCCCGGTCCCCCTCAGTTGAAGTTAATCCGTGATTCAAGGGGGTCCCAGGCATCTCAGCCTGACGGCTCTGATTCAGATGACAGTCCCAGGCAGCCTAAGCGTGCTCGCTGGGAGAGACCCTCCACGTCATCACGCGGATCAGGGTCTCAGCGAGAAGAGTCTCTACATGATGAGACAGAGGAGGGTGATCAGGAGTCTAATCCTGAAACCGCTCTCAATCTGGATACTCCTGATGGTGACGCCATGGTAAATGACCTTATAGCGGCCATCAATAGTCTATTGGAAATTTCTCCCCCTGCCCCTTCTGCAAGAGAATCAGTCCAGAAACACCATGCTTACCCAGACAAGCGTTTCTCCAAACGTCTTAAGGATACACGTTATCCCTTTCCCCCTGACGTGGTCAAACGCTGGACCCAGTGTCCAAAGGTGGACCCCCCAATCTCCAGGCTTGCGGCTAGATCCATAGTTGCAGTGGAGGATGGGGCTTCACTTAAAGATGCCACTGACAGACAGATGGACCTTTGGTTAAAGTCTGTCTATGAAGCTATCGGCGCGTCGTTTGCTCCAGCATTCGCGGCCGTGTGGGCACTCCAAGCTATTTCAGCTGGTCTGGCACAGGTGGACTCTATCATACGTCCAGCAGTGCCGCGAGTAGCGTCCCTAACCTCGCAAATGTCTGCGTTTGCGACTTACGCTATCAACGCTGTCCTGGACTCTACAAGCCGTACCTCAATGGCGTCTGCCAACTCTGTGGTTTTGCGCAGAGCCTTGTGGTTAAAGGAATGGAAAGCGGATTCTGCTTCCAAAAAATGTTTAACCAGCTTGCCACTATCTGTAGATAGACTGTTTGGTGAACAATTGGCTGAAATCATTAAACAATCCAAGGGTAAAGACTCCTCCTTACCCCAGCCCAGATCAAGCAAACCTCAACAGAGGAAGTGGCAGTCGAGGTTTCGGTCCTTTCGAGGCTCCGGCAAGACCCAATTCTCCTCGGCCAAAGGGACTCAGAAGGAGCAAAGGAGCTCAGATTCCTGGCGGGCTCACTCACGCCCCAAGAAAGCAACCGGAGGAACCGCTTCCAAGGCGGCTGCCTGATGACTTTCGGCCTCATCCCTCCACATCCTCGGTCGGTGGCAGGCTCTCCCGCTTTTGCGACATTTGGCTGCCACAGGTCAAAGACCGGTGGGTAACAGACATTTTGTCTCACGGGTACAGGATAGAGTTCAGTTCTCGTCCTCCGCCTCGGTTCTTCAGAACCTCCCCACATCCCGACCGAGCAGATGCCCTTCTGCAGGCGGTGTGCTCACTAAAAGCAGAAGGAGTGGTGATCCCTGTTCCTCAGCAGGAACAAGGGCAAGGTTTTTACTCCAATCTCTTTGTGGTTCCAAAAAATGACGGCTCGTTTCGTCCTGTTCTGGACCTAAAGCTGCTCAACAAGCATGTGAACGCCAGGCGGTTCCGGATGGAATCCCTCCGCTCCGTCATTGCCTCAATGTCTCAAGGAGATTTCCTGGCATCTATAGACATCAAAGATGCTTATCTCCACGTGCCGATTTGCTACAGAGCACCAACGTTTTCTACGTTTCGTGATAGGAGACGACCATCTCCAGTTCGTAGCTCTGCCATTTGGTCTGGCGACAGCCCCACGGGTTTTCACCAAGGTCATGGCGGCAGTGGTAGCAGTCTTGCATTCTCAGGGACATTCCGTGATCCCTTATTTAGACGATCTACTTGTCAAAGCACCCTCTCAAGAGGCATGCCAACACAGCCTGAATGTTGCGCTGGAGACTCTCCAGACTTTCGGGTGGATCATCAACTTTTCAAAGTCAAACCTGGCACCGACTCGATCACTAACGTATCTTGGCATGGAGTTTCATACTCTCTCAGCGATAGTGAAGCTTCCGCTGAACAAGCAGCGGTCACTACAGACAGGGGTGCAGTCTCTCCTTCAGGGTCAGTCGCACCCCTTAAGGCGCCTCATGCACTTCCTAGGGAAGATGGTGGCAGCAATGGAGGCAGTCCCGTTTGCGCAGTTTCATCTGCGCCCACTTCAATGGGACATTCTCCGCCAATGGGACGGGAAGACAACTTCCCTAGACAGGAAAGTCTCCCTTTCTCAGACGGCCAAGGACTCTCTGCAATGGTGGCTTCTTCCCACCTCATTATCACAGGGAAGATCATTCCTGCCCCCATCCTGGGCAGTGGTCACGACAGACGCGAGTCTGTCAGGGTGGGGAGCAGTTTTTCTCCACCACAGGGCTCAAGGGACGTGGACTCAGCAGGAGTCCACCCTTCAGATCAATGTTCTGGAAATCAGGGCAGTGTATCTTGCCCTATTAGCCTTCCAGCAGTGGCTGGAAGGAAAGCAGATCCGAATTCAGTCGGACAACTCCACAGCGGTGGCATACATCAACCACCAAGGAGGGACACGCAGTCGGCAAGCCTTCCAGGAAGTCAGGCGGATTCTGATGTGGGTGGAGGAAAGAGCATCCACCATATCAGCAGTTCACATCCCGGGCGTAGAAAGCTGGGAAGCAGACTTCCTCAGTCGCCAGGGCATGGACGCAGGGGAATGGTCCCTTCACCCGGACGTGTTTCAGGAAATCTGCCGCCGCTGGGGGGTGCCGGACGTCGACCTAATGGCGTCTCGGCACAACAACAAGGTCCCGACCTTCATAGCGCGGTCTCGCGATCAAAGAGCTCTGGCGGCAGACGCCTTAGTGCAAGATTGGTCGCAGTTCCGGCTCCCTTATGTGTTCCCACCTCTGGCACTCTTGCCCAGAGTGTTACGCAAGATCAGATCCGATTGCGGCCGCGTCATACTCGTCGCCCCAGACTGGCCGAGGAGGTCGTGGTACCCGGATCTGTGGCATCTCACGGTCGGCCAACCGTGGGCACTACCAGACCGTCCAGACTTACTGTCCCAAGGGCCGTTTTTCCATCGGAATTCTGCGGCCCTGAACCTGACTGTGTGGCCATTGAGTCCTGGATCCTAGCGTCTTCAGGATTACCCCAAGGGGTCGTGGCCACCATGAGACAGGCTAGGAAGTCCACGTCTGCTAAGATCTACCACAGAACGTGGAAGATTTTCTTATCCTGGTGCTCTGCACAAGGAGTATCCCCCTGGCCATTCGCGTTACCTGTCGTTCTTTCCTTCCTGCAATCTGGGTTGGAAAAGGGCTTGTCGCTCGGCTCCCTTAAAGGGCAAGTCTCGGCACTATCCGTGTTTTTTCAGAAGCGTCTAGCACGACTTTCTCAGGTGCGCACGTTCCTGCAGGGGGTTTGTCATATCGTACCTCCGTACAGGCGGCCGTTAGATCCGTGGGATCTAAACAAGGTCCTTGTTGCTCTCCAGAAGCCGCCCTTCGAGCCTCTGAGGGATGTGTCGCTTTCTCGACTCTCACAGAAAGTGGCCTTTCTGGTAGCGGTCACGTCTCTTCGGAGAGTGTCTGAACTAGCAGCGCTGTCATCCAAAGCTCCTTTCCTGGTGTTCCACCAGGACAAGGTAGTGCTGCGCCCCATTCAGGAGTTTCTCCCTAAGGTGGTATCCTCTTTTCATCTTAATCAGGATATCTCCTTGCCTTCCTTTTATCCGCATGCAGTTCATCGGTATGAAAAGGATTTACATTTGTTGGATCTGGTGAGAGCACTCAGAATCTACATTTCCCGCACGGCGCCCCTGCGCCGCTCGGATGCACTCTTTGTCCTTGTCGCTGGTAAGCGCAAAGGGTCGCAGGCTTCCAAAGCCACCCTGGCTCGATGGATCAAAGAACCAATTCTTGAAGCCTACCGTTCTGCTGGGCTTCCGGTTCCATCAGGGCTGAAGGCCCATTCTACCAGAGCCGTGGGTGCGTCCTGGGCATTACGACACCAGGCTACGGCTCAACAGGTGTGCCAGGCAGCTACCTGGTCGAGTCTGCACACTTTCACCAAACATTATCAGGTGCATACCTATGCTTCGGCGGACGCCAGCCTAGGTAGAAGAGTCCTGCAGGCGGCAGTTGCCTCCCCGTAGGGGAGGGCTGTCTTTGCAGCTCTAACATGAGGTATTTCTTTACCCACCCAGGGACAGCTTTTGGACGTCCCAATCGTCTGGGTCTCCCAATGGAGCGCCGAAGAAGAAGGGAATTTTGTTACTTACCGTAAATTCCTTTTCTTCTAGCTCCTATTGGGAGACCCAGCACCCGCCCTGTTGTCCTTCGGGATTTTTGGTTGTTTTTCGGGTACACATGTTGTTCATGTTGAATGGTTTTCAGTTCTCCGATGTTACTTCGGAGTGAATTTGTTTAAACCAGTTATTGGCTTTCCTCCTTCTTGCTTTTGCACTAAAACTGGTGAGCCAGTGATCCCACTGGGGGTGTATAGCCAGAAGGGGAGGGGCCTTACACTTTTTAGTGTAATGCTTTGTGTGGCCTCCGGAGGCAGTACTATACACCCAATCGTCTGGGTCTCCCAATAGGAGCTAGAAGAAAAGGAATTTACGGTAAGTAACAAAATTCCCTTCACATATATATATATATATATATATATATATATATATATTTCTTTATCGTTCCTATGGGAGACCAAGACCATGGGTGTTTAGCTTCTACCTCTGGAGGACACACAAAGTACTACACTTAAAAGTGTAGCTCCTCCCCCTGAGCTTATACACCCCCTGGTGAGCAGACCCAGCCAGTTTATCGCTTTGTGTTCAGGAGGCATACATCCACACATGCATTCTCATATGATTTTTTCCTTTTGGAACGAGATTGAAGAGTGGGGTCCACGTCTGGACCCCCGGCATGTCCCTTCTCACCCCACTGTGTCGGCGGTGTTGTAAGGTTGATTCTTAGGCTGGAGCCTTACATGCCGTGCTCCTTCACCATCCCTCCTGGGCTCTGGCTTGAAGTGGGAGCCAGCACGGTCTCCATGCTTGGCAAGAGACCGGTCTCCATCCGCAGCCCTTCAGGACCCTGCTGGAACGGAGCGCTCATCCCCAGGGACCTGGCCCTGCGTCTCAGAAGCTAAATACCTGAGACGTTTATATTTCGGGGTCCCTGTACTTTATTGTTGGGGGAGAGTGTGCTTATTATGTTTACTGACATTTCCGGCGGGTTCTCTAGCTGTCGCCTGAGAACCGCGCCGATGGTGCCTGCGCGTCGGCCGCGCTGCTCAAATTTAGGCCCTGGCTTCGCCGGAGGCCTAGTTTCTGTTTCACTGCCCTCGCATGTCACTCATGCAGAGGGACAGGCTCGACTCTTTCCGGCGGCCGTTCTGTACAGGGGAGGGACACTCCCCACTGCAGTGTGTGTCCCCTCCCCTGTAGGTCTCAATGGCCCTCCAGATCCCGCTCCTCAAGCAAGTCCCGCCCCCTCTTCGCTCCGGCGGCCATTTTTTCAGCGTTCTCTCTGCGATCAGTCATTGCAGCGCTGGTTTGCAGCATCCCTGCTGAGGTGCTGTGCTTGGGGGTCCGGGCTTCGGGATCTGGAGGGCACACAACACCGCTCCAGCGGTCTGGTAAGCCACAACCGGTCTCCGGTTGTGGACCTCTGTATATACTCTCTGGGGGTCATTCTCTGGCAGAGCCCCCACTCCAGCAGCATGTCTCACACAAGGCGCAAGGCCCCAAAGCTTTATGCTGTATGCGCTGCATGTAAGCTCCTGCTGCCTGAACCGAGCACCTTTCCACATTGTGATGCCTGCTCTAACTTGGCGGTGCCACAGCCTGGAGACTCACCCCCAGTGGTCTCTCAGGCTGCTCCTGCACCTGTGGCTGAACCCCCGGCTTGGGTAGAATCCTTTTCTAGGTCTATCTCCCAGTCCTTTGCTGAGTCCATGGGACTTCTGTCCAGGACTCTGATGAATATGCATCAGCCCCCTTCACAGGGTGCCTCTGCTGCTAGGGGTCTCTCAGGACACAGAGGATTCATCATCAGGGCCCAGACCCCGTCCTCCTGAGAAGAGACGCAGGGTTCCCTCTCCCTCCTCCTCCCGTGGCTCTGATTCCAGAGCTGACTCGCAGGATGAGGAGGATGCCTTTACAGGGGGCTCGGAGGCTAACTTCATGTACCCCATTGATCTGTCCGAAAGTGACTCAGATCTTAGTGACTTGATTGCTTCTATTAATTCTGTACTGGATCTCAATCCGCCAGTATCAGAGGAGCAACCCTCTCTGGCAGAAAAGCACCAGTTTACCTCGCCTAAGAAAGCAAAGAGTGTGTTCTTTAACCACTCCAGTTTTCAGGCTGCTGTGACCAAACCCAGGGCCTGTCCTGACAAACGCTTCCCAAAGCGTGGTTCTGATGACCGTTTTCCCTTTCCACCTGAGGTGGTCAAGGAGTGGGCTCACTCCCCAAAGGTAGACCCTCCGGTGTCTAGGCTCGCAGCCCGGACCGTTGTGTCGGTGGCTGATGGCACTTCCCTTAAGGATTCCACTGACCGCCAGATTGACCTTCTGGCCAAATCCGTGTATGAAGCGGCGGGGGCCGCGTTTTCTCCGACTTTTGCAGCAGTGTGGGCTCTCAAAGCCATCTCTGCTTCTCTAGAGGAGATGCATTCCCTCACCAGGGAATCTATGCCCGAAATGGATGCCTTAACTTCCCAAGCTTCGGCCTTTTCATCCTATGCCATGTCAGCCATGCTGGAGGCTTCTCACCGCACTGCGGTGGCTTCGGCTAATAACCTCGCTATCCGCTGAATCTTGTGGCTTCGAGAGTGGAAGTCAGATGCTTCTTCAAAGA
Organism: Anomaloglossus baeobatrachus; assembly: GCF_048569485.1. Lineage (NCBI taxonomy): Eukaryota > Metazoa > Chordata > Amphibia > Anura > Aromobatidae > Anomaloglossus > Anomaloglossus baeobatrachus. Next base: position 167,276,358 of record NC_134358.1, read on the forward strand.
AGTACCTTGCTGGGCTCCCTTTTGCTGGGTCCCGGCTGTTCGGAGAACAGCTGGATGAAATTATTAAGGAAGCAACTGGCGGGAAGAGTACTTCCATGCCACAAACCAAAGCCAGGAAACCTGCCCAGGGTAGGAATCAGTCGAGGTTTCGCTCCTTTCGTTCCTCCAACTGGTCGTCCTGTAAACGCTCGGCCTCGTCCACTAACTCAGCCAAGGACCAGAAATCCAACTGGCGCCCAAAAGCGCGTCCACAGAAGACCGCAGGAGCTGCTGCCACTAAGGCAGCCTCCTCGTGACTATCTGCCCGCTCCAGCAACGTCCTTAGTCGGTGGCAGGCTCTCCCACTTTGGCGACGCTTGGTTTCAACACGTCTCCGATCAGTGGGTGAGAGATATCATCTCCCACGGCTACAGGACAGAATTCTCTTCCAGTCCGCCAGTCCAGATTTTTTTCTCTTAACTCCCCCCTGCTCCAAGGCCGCCGCCTTCTCACAGACCGTGGCAGCCTTGCAGGCCAATGGAGTAATTGTACCGGTTCCCGCTCGGGAACGGTTCAGAGGTTTCTACTCATCTCTTCCTAGTTCCCAAAAAGGACGGTACCTTCCGGCCCATCCTGGATCTCAAGCTTCTCAACAAGCATGTTCAGGTGCGGCACTTTCGCATGGAGTCTCTGCGATCAGTCATTGCCTCAATGACCCAAGGGGATTTCCTGGCGTCCATCGACATCAGAGATGCCTATCTGCATGTGCCAATTGCAGTTTCACACCAGCGTTGGCTACGTTTTGCAATCGGAGAAGATCATTTCCAATTTGTGGCTCTCCCCTTCGGGTTGGCCACAGCCCCTCCGGTATTCACCAAGGTCATGGCAGCAGTGATTGCGGTTCTGCACCTCCAGGGGTTGGCAGTGATTCCTTACCTGGACGACCTTCTAGTCAAGGCTTCATCCAGCGCAGACTGTCAGCGGAGTGTCTCTCTCACTCTCGCCACTCTAGCCCAATTCGGGTGGCTGGTCAATCTGCCCAAATCCACTCTGACTCCGACCCAGAGTCTCACGTACCTAGGGATGCAGTTCGAGACTTTGCCGGCACTTGTGAAGTTGCTCTTAGTCAAACAGCAGTCCCTCCAACTGGCGGTGCGCTCTCTGCTGAGGCCCCGCCGTTATACCCTCAGGCGTCTGATGCAGGTGCTGGGTCAAATGGTGGCGTCAATGGAGGCTGTTCCCTTTGCCCAGTTCCATCTGCGTCCCCTGCAGCTGGACATTCTCCGCTGTTGGGACAAGCGGCCTTCCTCCTTACACAGGTTAGTGGCTCTGTCGCCACAAACCAGGAGCTCTCTTCAGTGGTGGCTTCGGCCTCTCTCCCTGTCCCAGGGACGCTCCTTCCTGGCCCCGTCCTGGGTGATTCTCACCACGGATGCCAGTCTATCCGGCTGGGGAGCGGTATATCTCCACCACAGAGCGCAGGGAACTTGGACTCCGTCCGAGTCAGCCCTTCCAATCAATGTGCTGGAAACCAGAGCCGTGCTTCTAGCTCTCCTAGCTTTTCACCACCTGTTGGCGGGCAGGCACATTCGAGTCCAGTCAGACAACGCAACAGCGGTTGCCTACATCAATCACCAAGGCGGGACACGCAGCCGCCTAGCAATGTTGGAGGTACAACGCATCCTTCAATGGGTGGAGGACTCAAAGTCCACCATATCCGCAGTCCACATCCCAGGCGTGGAAAACTGGGAGGCAGATTATCTCAGCCGTCAAACCGTGGACGGTGGCGAGTGGTCCCTGCACCCGGCAGTGTTCCAGTCAATCTGCCGCAAATGGGGCACCCCAGACGTGGACCTAATGCCATCCCGTCACAACAACAAGGTTCCCGTTTATGTGGCTTGCTCCCACGACCCTCAGGCATTCGCCGCGGACGCACTGGTTCAGGACTGGTCCCAGTTTCGTCTGTCCTACGTGTTTCCCCCTCTAGCTCTCTTGCCCAGAGTTCTGCGCAAGATCAGAATGGAGGGCTGTCGAGTCATCCTCATTGCACCGGACTGGCCCAGGCAAGCTTGGTATCCAGACCTGCTCCATCTGTCCGTAGAGATGCCGTGGCATCTCCCGGACCGTCCAGACCTACTCTCACAAGGTCCGTTCTTCCGCCTGAATTCTGCGGCTCTCAAATTGACGGCGTGGCTCTTGAGTCCTGGCTCTTGACGGCTTCTGGTATTCCTCCTGAAGTCATCTCCACTATGACTCGGGCCCGTAAGTCTTCCTCCGCTAAGATCTATCACAGGACTTGGAAAATTTTCCTGTCATGGTGTCGCTCTACTGACCATCCTCCTTGGCCATTCTCCTTGCCGACCCTTCTGTCTTTTCTACAGTCTGGTCTGCAGCTAGGACTGTCCCTCAACTCTCTCAAGGGACAAGTCTCAGCTCTGTCAGTACTGTTCCAGTGGCGTCTCACTCGGCTGGCTCAGGTCCGCACCTTCATGCAGGGCGCGTCTCACATCATTCCGCCTTACCGGCGGCCCTTGGATCCCTGGGACCTTAATTTGGTTCTCACGGTTTTGCAGAAACCCCCCTTTGAGCCTCTTAGGGAGGTCTCTTTGCATCGTCTTTCTCAGAAAGTGGCTTTTCTGGTGGCCATAACTTCCCTCAGGAGAGTCTCTGATTTGGCCGCGCTCTCTTCGGAGTCACCTTTTTTAGTGTTTCATCAAGACAAGGTGGTTCTCCGTCCGACTCCGGACTTTCTTCCTAAGGTGGTCTCCCCTTTCCACCTTAACCAGGACATTACCCTACCTTCCTTTTGTCCGGCTCCTGTTCATCGCTTTGAAAAAGCTGTACATACTCTAGATCTGGTGCGTGCTCTCCGGATCTATGTGTCTCGCACCGCTGTGCTTAGGCGGTGCACCTCTCTTTTTGTGCTAACCTCAGGTCGGCGCAAGGGCCCCCTGCTTCTAAGCCGACCTTAGCCCGTTGGATTAGGTCGACCATTTCGGACGCCTACCAGAGAACGCAGGCGCCTCCCCCGCCGGGGATTAAAGCACACTCGACCAGAGCTGTCGGTGCCTCTTGGGCTTTTAGGCACCAGGCTACGGCTCAACAAGTCTGTCAGGCTGCCACTTGGGCTAGCCTTCATACCTTCTCGAAGCACTACCAAGTGCATGCTCATGCTTCGGCAGATGCGAGCTTGGGCAGACGCATCCTTCAGGCGGCGGTCGCCCATTTGTGAAATTAGGTTCTGCCTACTTCTTCGGTTTATTCCCACCCAGGGACTGCTTTGGAACGTCCCAAGGTCTGCGTCTCCCAAAGGAACGATAAAGAAAAAGAGAATTTTGTTTACTTTTCGTAAATTCTTTTTCTTATAGTTCCGTCTTGGGAGACCCAGCACCCTCCCTGTTGCCTGTTGGCAATTTCCTTGTTCCGCGTGTTATCACCGGCTGTTGTCGTGGACAGAGTCTCCGGTTGTTCCGGCTCTTGCTTTGTTCTACTTGTGGGTGGCTATTCTCCTTCAGCTTTTGCACTAAACTGGCTGGGACTGGCTCACCAGGGGGTGTATAAGCTCAGCGGGAGGAGCTACACTTTTAGGTGTAGTACTTTGTGTGTCCTCCGGAGGCAGAAGCTAAACACCCAAGGTCTGGGTCTCCCAAGACGGAACTATAAGAAAAATAATTTACGGTAAGTAAACAAAATTCTCTTTTTTTGTTTTGAGTGAATCTGGTGTCAGGTAAAACTATTTACTTGACCTTCATAAAGGTGGCTTTACACACTGCAACATCGCAAACGACATCGCTGTAACGTCACTGGTTTTGTGACGTTATAGCGACCTCCCCAGCGACATTGCAGTGTGTGAAACACATCAGCGACCTGGCCCCTGCTGTGAAGTTGTGATCGCTACAAATCGTTCAGGACCATTCTTTGGTCCTTTGTTTCCCGCTGTGCAGCAAAGTTTTAGTGTGTAAAGGGGACTTTACAGCGACTTCGTTAGCGACTTCCCTTTCAAAAAGCTGCTTTACAACGTCCCCAATGACTAGCTAGGTCGTTCTGCAGGTCCGGATCGCTGTTGCGTCGTTGGCCAGGTCTGCCTGTTTGACAGCTCACCAGAGACTTTGTAGCGATCCCGGCCAGGTTGGGATCGCTGGTGGGATCGCTAGAAAGTTTGTGTGTAAAGGGGCCTTAGGGCCGGGATGAATGACTGAAGTTCTTCGCTAATGATTACTGAGATTGTTTGGGGCTGCCACTATTTTAACAATCTGACGACACAAGTGTCTTATTGCTTCCATAATAATACATGCATGTTACTGATATGTCCTGCTGACAATTTCCCCATGATAAGGTAGTATTACCCCATTAATAACTGGAAGCAAAAAAAAAAAGTCTTCCTATCGGAGTAATTTATATGAATGAACAAGGCTTGTACGTCGGACTGCAGTCTAATGGCCACTTTACACACAAAGATAAATCTTTGGCAGATCTGTGGTTGCAGTGAAATCATGGACATATTGTTCCAGTTGTACACAGCCACAAACCTGGCACTGATTGTCCACAATTTCACTGCAACCACAGATCTGCCGCAGATGTATTTCTGTGTGTGACAGGGCCTTTATTACTTTTTCTTTATTTTTCAGGTTGGTGACTTTATCCACACCTTGGGTGATGCTCATGTATACCTTAATCATATTGAGCCGTTGGAGAAACAAGTAAGTAAATTGTCTAAAAATGTAATAAATTCTGTGTTCTTATTTTTATCGTCCTTTTCATTATAAGGCATTCAATATTGACTGATGTGAGTACAAAAAGATAGCTGGCCATTGATCCAGCCTGAAGGAAGGGCTCTTCCTGAATATTTCTATTATCAGCTCCTTGACAATATGGGAGACGCACATCACAGGGATCTTTGATGAAAATGTATTAACCCTACTCAAGAGTTGAGCCCACTCAATACATTGTAGATGCTGACTGTGCTACATAACAGCATCTAGCTCTGATCTTTGCTGTCAACCATTTTAGATGCTGTTGCTAATCACTACTGGCAGTGGCTTGTCACCATTAATGGCATAATAGTAATAATAGTGGTTGTACACCAGCTCCCGTCGTCCCCACCCAGTGACGTGATTTTGGGGAGCTGATGATTACCATGGTAGCAGGTGTCTGCTGAAGGCCCCCGCGACTGCCATCTTAGTACTCGTATGATGCTCAGCCAAGGCCCATAGGCTGGGCTTATACTACCTTATTTTTCGGACCATAAGACGCATTTTTTTCCCCCAAATGTTGGGGGAAAGTGGGGGTGCGTCTTATGGCCTGACTATAGGGCTGCGGCCGGGAATGAGTGTGCTGCGGGTCATCGGTGGCACGAGCAGGCTGCAGCTGCACCTGCCGTGACCACGTGGGCCCGCTCATTACATTTGCACGCCTATCATCCCCGCCCATCATCCCTCAGCGCTGAATCCGGCGCTGACAGGTGGGTGGGATGATGGGCGGGGGGGTGCGCGCATATTAAGCAGCCTGCCCGCATGATCACCACTGGCAACTACAGCCTGGAGTGATCATGTGCGGCTGCATTCACTGCCCCCCCGCGCATCATCATCAGCGCGGCGTGCAGTGAATCAGTAGGGCATACTCGCTGTTCCCCTGCAGCTTCGCGATGTCCTCCTGTGTGCCGGTCAGCTGATCTGTGTAGAGAGCGGTGAGCACAGCGATGACGTCATCGCTGTGCTCGCCGCTACTCACGCAGGTTAGCTGACCGGCAGACGGTAGGACATCGCTGCAGGGAAGTGACCGGTGATGGCTCGACACTCCAGCGGCGGGGAAAGCGGTGAATACGAGATTGAATAATGGGCGGCCGGCATTTTCAAATCAGAAGAAGCTGCCAGAGGAGTGTGAGAGCCGTGCAGCGCCGCGCCGGTGATTGGTGAGAGTGAGTGAGTCAGTGAGTGTGAGAGAGAGGAAGAGAGAGAGAGAGGCTGGGGCCACACGGAGCACTACTGCGATGCTCGCATGACAGTCGGCTCGCGCTGGCAGTACAACAGGAGCCAAGTGTCATGCTAGTGTCTCTAAGTCTGCGGTCCGACCGTGCGAGCAGACCACAGCTGCGGGGGCGGGCAGGCAGGCTCTCAGGAGGGGCGGGCCGGCACGGAGGAGGGGAAGGTGGGATTTATCTCCCTCTCTTCTCCGTTGCCGGCTATTGCGACTCTCGCTCTGCACGCGCGGTACACCAGTGTACCGCGAGTGCAGTGCGATTTTTTTTTTTTTTTTTTTTTTTTTTTTTTTTTTTTTTTTCCTTGCCCCATTTACTTGAATGGGTGCGAGAGAAAAGAGTCTAGCATTAGTCGCAGTATGCTGCAATTGTTTTCTCGGTCCGATTAGGACTGAGAAAATAAATCGCTCATGTGCGCTGACACACAGGCTAGAATTAGCCCGAGGGGAATGTGATGTTTTATCGCACTCCACTCGCACCGATTTTCTTAGGCCAGAGAGAGAGAGATTTTCTGACAAGCAATGTCTTTCTCACTTCTGGGCATGCTCAGAAGTAATAACCGAATCTGGTACATGCTTCCGGCGTTGGATGCATGCCACCGGATTCGGCGTGCATAGACTTTCATTATGCACCATGCCGCACACTGTGCTATGCGTTTTTCTTGCCGCTGGCAAAAAATGTTCCTCTCTGCGTCCTGTGCGGCCGCTGGAGTGACGATTTTTGCCAGGGCTAAAACCGGATCAAACGCAAGTACATGCAGCACAATCCGGCGCTAATAAAGGTCTGAGGAAAAACCGCACCCGGCGGCAAAAAAACCCGGATGCGTTTTTTTCTGCAAAGCGCCGGATTCTGCCGCACTGCAAAAACCGGATGTGTGAAAGTAGCCTAAGGTTCTTTATCAGAGGCAGGATTACAATGACAGGTAACACCTATACATCGATAACACAAGTCCACCAATCACAGTAGCTGACTCTGCTCCCCATCCCTTCACAGTACCCTATCCACAGTCTCATTACTCTCTTCAATACAAAAGATAATCATTATTATTAGATCACAATTTGTTCATTGAGGCTATGTACATGTGTCATCTCCTGAAACGGCAGTAAGTTAGTGTAAGGCTATGTGCACACAGTGCGTTTTTTGCCGCGATTTTGCGCATTTTTTGGGTGCATTTTTGGGCTTTAAACTGCATGACTTTGCTTCCCCAGCAAAGTCTATGACTTTTCATTTTTGCTTCAATTCTTTTCTGTGTTTTACTGCGTTTTCCACCCATGCGATGCATTGGAAAAACGCGCCGAAACGCTGGTAAATGCGCATGCGTTTTTACCACTGTGTTTTTGCCGTGGGTGCGTTTTTCTGCGTTTTTTAGCGGCAAAAAAAAGCACAAACGCAGCGTCTAAAAAAGCCCTAGTGGCCAATGTGAAAATGTTAAGATTTATTTTTAGTTTTCTTTGTCGCTCCATTGGGAGACCCAGACAATTGGGTGTATAGGCTATGCCTCCGGAGGCCGCACAAAGTACTACACTTAAAAGTGTTAAGCCCCTCCCCTTCTGCCTATACACCCCCCGTGCTCCCACGGGCTCCTCAGTTTTTTGCTTTGTGCGAAGGAGGTCAGACACGCACGCACAGCTCCACAGATTGGTCAGCAGCAGCTGCTGACCATGTCGGATGGAAGAAAAGTGGGCCCATATAGAGACCCCAGCATGCTCCCTTCTCACCCCACTCTTGTCGGTGGTGTTGTAAGGTTGAGGTATCCATTGCGGGTACGGAGGCTGGAGCCCACATGCTGTTTTTCCTTCCCCATCCCCCTTAGGGCTCTGGTGGAAGTGGGATCCTATCGGTCTCCAGGCACTGAGACCGCGCTTCATCCACAACTCCTGTGGAGCCTGCTGGATAGGAGCCGGGTATCGTTCAGGGACATGGCCCTGCTACTTGGAGGTACTTTGTATCCCGGTGGGGACCGCGCACAGCAACACTCCAGCTTTGCTGGGTGTGCTAGTGCACCGGGGACCACGGCGCTGACCGGGTTAATATGTGCCATTACACACTCAGCGTTGCTGAGTGTGTTTATGTATAGGGACTGCCGCACTGACCGCCGCGGCCATGGAAACACTGCGGCGCGGCTGGGACTTGTAGTGCGCCGGGGACTTTCACGCCGGCCGCGCTTTTACGGCGGCCGCGTTTATTACTAGAGTCCCCGGCTTTTTGCGGCCTAGTTTCCTTTCCTCCCGCCCACAGCCCTGACAGGCAGGGGAAGGGCGGGACGCTGCACAGAACGAGCAGGACTGAGGGCTGGAGCATGCTTTGCATACTCCACCCCCCTCACTGTGCACAGTGCGGGCACCAGTTCCCGCACTTTCTGGGTCACGCCCACGGCTCCCTCCTCTCCTCAGGACGCCGGCAGCCATTCCTGTCAGCTCCTCGGACGCAGCAGAGGGGGACAAAGTCTGGGAGACCCAGGCAGGGACTCTGGTGGCCTCACAACCGCTTTAGGCGGGTGGTAAGCAGCACCTGTGGTGCTAGCCCCATTGTGCAGTAGTGTAACATTATATGTTTATGGTATATATGTTTTACACTGTATGGTGCACAGTTGATTTCTGGCTATATACCCTATTGTGTTACTCAGGGAAGATAATAGCATGGCGCCCACGAAAGGCAGGGGTGCCAAAACACAGGCTTATTATGTTGCCTGCGCCGCATGTACGACCCCGCTACCGGCAGGCTCCACTGACCCTCATTGTGTGCACTGTTCGGCCCCTGTGGCACTTACTCAGCCGGAGCCTCTGCTAAGAGGGGCCCAGGGGGAGCCACCTGCTAACACTGTTCAGGTGACGGGGACGGAGTTTGCAAAACTCTCTGAGACTATGGCTAAGATACTAGAAGCCTTGCAGTCCAGGCCGGTATCTCAGCACAGGGACTCTGTTGAATCTTTGTTCCCTGGCCCACCTCAGCTGGACCAACAATGTCTTCCCGGGGTATCTCATGGATCCCAGGCTGAGGGTTCTGACACAGACCCCAGCCCCAGACCGACTAAGCGAGCTCGCTTAGATTTTCCCTCGACATCATCATATTGTGCAGGGTCTCAGAGGGGGGAATCTCTGGTTGATGATGCGGAGACAGCTGATCAGGATTCTGATCCTGAGGCCGCTCTCAATCTTGATACTCCGGACGGGGACGCCATAGTGAACGACCTTATTGCGTCCATCAATCGTATGTTGGATATTTCTCCCTCAGCTCCTCCGGTGGAGGAGTCAGCTTCTCAGCAGGAGAAATTCCGTTTCAGGTTTCCCAAGCGTACACAGAGTATGTTTCTGGACCACTCTGATTCAGAGAGGCAGTCCAGAATCACCATGCTTGTCCAGATAAGCGTTTTTCTAAGCGCCTTAAGGATACACGTTATCCTTTTCCCCCTGACGTGGTCAAAAGTTGGGCTCAGTGTCCCAAAGTGGATCCTCCAATCTCCAGACTGGCAGCTAGATCCATACTTGCAGTGGAAGATGGGGCTTCACTCAAAGATGCCACTGACAGGCAGATGGAGCTCTGGTTGAAATCCATCTATGAAGCTATCGGCGCTTCTTTTGCCCCAGCGTTCGCAGCCGTATGGGCGCTACAAGCTATCTCAGCAGGTCAAGCGCAAATTGACGCAGCCACACGCACGTCCGCGCCACAGGTGGCGTCCGCGCCACAGGTGGCGTCCATAATCACTCAGACGTCGGCATTTGCGTCTTACGCTATTAATGCTGTCCTGGACTCTGCGAGCCGTACGGCGGTTGCAGCCGCCAATTCGGTGGTACTCCGCAGGGCCTTGTGGCTACGGGAATGGAAGGCAGATTCTGTTTCCAAAAAGCGCTTAACCAGTTTGCCAATTTCTGGCGACCGATTGTTTGGCGAGCGTTTGGATGAAATCATCAAACAATCCAAGGGAAAGGATACATCCTTACCCCAGCCCAAACCGAACATACCCCAACAGAGGAAGGGGCAGTCGAGGTTTCGGTCCTTTCGGGGCGCGGGCAGGTCCCAATTCTCCTCGTCCAAAAGGCCTCAGAAAGATCAAAGGAACTCTGACGCATGGCGGTCTAAGTCACGTCCTAAAAAGGCCACCGGAGGTGCCGCTACCAAAGCGGCTTCCTCATGACTTTCGGCCTCCTCACTCCGCATCTTCGGTCGGTGGCAGGCTCTCCCGCTTTTGCAACGCCTGGCTGCCACGGGTAAAAGACCGTTGGGTGAGAGACATTCTGTCTCACGGTTACAAGATAGAGTTCACCTCTCGTCCCCCGACTCGATTCTTCAGATCATCCCCGCCTCCCGAGCGAGCCGAGGCTCTTCTGCAGGCGCTGGGCACTCTGAAGGCAGAAGGAGTGGTGGTCCCTGTTCCTCTTCAGCAACAGGGCCACGGTTTTTACTCCAACTTGTTTGTGGTCCCAAAGAAGGACGGGTCTTTCCGTCCTGTCCTGGACCTGAAACTTCTCAACAAACACGTAAAGACCAGGCGGTTCCGGATGGAATCCCTCCGCTCCGTCATCGCCTCAATGTCCCAAGGAGATTTCCTTGCATCGATCGATATCAAAGATGCTTATCTCCACGTACCGATTGCTCCAGAGCACCAGCGCTTCTTGCGCTTCGCCATAGAAAACGAACACCTGCAGTTCGTGGCACTGCCGTTCGGCCTGGCAACAGTCCCACGGGTTTTCACCAAGGTTATGGCTACTGTAGTAGCGGTCCTCCACTCTCAGGGTCACTCGGTGATCCCTTACTTGGACGATCTCCTGATCAAGGCACCCTCTCAAGAGGCATGCCAACACAGCCTCGACGCTACCCTGGAGACTCCCCAGAGTTTCGGGTGGATCATCAATTTTCCAAAGTCAAATCTGACACCGGCCCGATCGCTCACATACCTTGGCATGGAGTTTCATACCCTCTCAGCGATAGTGAAGCTTCCGCTGATCAAGCAGCGGTCACTACAGACAGGGGTACAATCTCTCCTTCAAGGCCAGTCACACCCCTTGAGGCGCCTCATGCACTTCCTGGGGAAGATGGTGGCAGCAATGGAGGCAGTTCCTTTCGCGCAGTTTCACCTGCGTCCTCTTCAATGGGACAGGAAGCCGACGTCCCTCGACAGGAACGTCTCCCTCTCTCAGGCGACCAAAGCTTCCCTTCGGTGGTGGCTTCTTCCCACTTCATTATCGAAGGGGAAATCCTTCCTACCCCCATCCTGGGAGGTGGTCACGACGGACGCGAGTCTGTCAGGGTGGGGAGCGGTTTTTCTCCACCACAGGGCTCAGGGTACGTGGACCCAGCAAGAGTCCTCGCTTCAGATCAATGTTCTGGAAATACGGGCAGTGTATCTTGCCCTGAAAGCGTTCCAGCAGTGGCTGGAAGGCAAGCAGATCAGAATTCAGTCGGACAATTCCACAGCGGTGGCATACATCAACCACCAAGGCGGCACACGCAGTCGGCAAGCCTTCCAGGAAGTCCGGCGGATTTTGATGTGGGTGGAAGCCACAGCCTCCACCATCTCTGCAGTTCACATTCCAGGCGTGGAAAACTGGGAAGCAGATTATCTCAGTCGCCAGGGCATGGACGCAGGGGAATGGTCCCTTCACCCGGACGTGTTTCAGGAGATCTGTTGCCGCTGGGGGGTGCCGGACGTCGACCTCATGGCGTCCCGGCACAACAACAAGGTACCGACGTTCATGGCACGGTCTCAAGATCCCAGAGCTCTGGCGGCAGACGCCTTAGTTCAGGATTGGTCGCAGTTTCAGCTCCCTTATGTGTTTCCTCCGCTGGCACTGTTGCCCAGAGTGTTACGCAAGATCAGGGCCGACTGCCGCCGCGTCATCCTCGTCGCTCCAGACTGGCCGAGGCGGTCGTGGTACCCGGATCTGTGGCATCTCACGGTCGGCCAACCGTGGGCACTACCAGACCGACCAGACTTGCTATCTCAAGGGCCGTTTTTCCATCTGAATTCTGCGGCCCTCAACCTGACTGTGTGGCCATTGAGTCCTGGATCCTAGCGTCTTCAGGGTTATCTCAAGACGTCATTGCCACTATGAGACAGGCTAGGAAACCAACGTCCGCCAAGATCTACCACAGGACGTGGAAAATTTTCCTGTCGTGGTGCTCTGCTCAGGGTTTTTCTCCCTGGCCTTTTGCCTTGCCCACTTTTCTGTCCTTCCTTCAATCTGGACTGGAAAAGGGTTTGTCGCTCGGCTCCCTTAAGGGACAAGTCTCAGCGCTCTGTGTTTTTCCAGAAGCGCCTAGCCAGACTTCCACAGGTACGCACGTTCCTGCAGGGGGTTTGTCACATCGTTCCTCCTTACAAGCGGCCGTTAGAACCCTGGGATCTGAACAGGGTGCTGATGGTTCTTCAGAAACCACCATTCGAGCCAATGAGAGATATTTCTCTCTCACGCCTTTCGCAGAAAGTGGTTTTTCTAGTAGCAGTCACTTCACTTCGGAGAGTGTCTGAGCTAGCAGCGCTGTCATGCAAAGCCCCTTTCCTGGTTTTTCACCAGGACAAGGTGGTTCTGCGTCCGGTTCCGGAATTTCTCCCTAAGGTGGTATCCCCCTTTCATCTCAATCAGGATATCTCCTTACCTTCTTTTTGTCCTCATCCAGTTCACCAATGTGAAAAGGATTTGCACTTGTTAGATCTGGTGAGAGCACTCAGATTCTACATTTCTCGTACGGCGCCCCTGCGCCGCTCGGATGCACTCTTTGTCCTTGTCGCTGGCCAGCGTAAAGGGTCACAGGCTTCCAAATCAACCTTGGCTCGGTGGATCAAGGAGCCAATTCTCAAAGCCTACCGTTCGGCTGGGCTTCCGGTTCCCTCAGGGCTGAAGGCCCATTCTACCAGAGCCGTGGGCGCGTCCTGGGCTTTGAGGCACCAGGCTACGGCTCAGTAGGTGTCAGGCGGCTACCTGGTCGAGCCTGCACACTTTCACGAAACACTATCAGGTGCATACCTATGCTTCGGCGGATGCCAGCCTAGGTAGACGAGTCCTTCAGGCGGCGGTTGCCCACCTGTAGGAAGAGGCCGTTTTACGGCTCTCTTACGAGGTATTATTTTACCCACCCAGGGACTGCTTTTGGACGTCCCAATTGTCTGGGTCTCCCAATGGAGCGACAAAGAAGAAGGGAATTTTGTTTACTTACCGTAAATTCCTTTTCTTCTAGCTCCAATTGGGAGACCCAGCGCCCGCCCCTGTTTTTTTGTGTACACATGTTGTTCATGTTGAATGGTTTCAGTTCTCCGATATTCCTTCGGATTGAAGTTACTTTAAACCAGTTTATAATTCTTTTTCCTCCTTCTTGCTTTTGCACCAAAACTGAGGAGCCCGTGGGAGCACGGGGGGTGTATAGGCAGAAGGGGAGGGGCTTAACACTTTTAAGTGTAATACTTTGTGCGGCCTCCGGAGGCATAGCCTATACACCCAATTGTCTGGGTCTCCCAATTGGAGCTAGAAGAAAAGGAATTTACGGTAAGTAAACAAAATTCCCTTCTTTAAAATCATATTGTAATATTGGGGAGGGGGGGGAAGCATTTGATACACAACTCTTATTTAAACAATACGGAATGTCCTGATGATGGTTCTTCTTGTAAAGACTTCCCCTTCCGGCTTTAGTTTTGTTTTTTTGTTTTTTTTTTTTTAAAAAAAAAGGAGGTTTTGATGAAAAAATTGGATCATAATGATGATTCAGAGTTGTTCTAGCACAAGTTTGCATGAACAAACTAGATCAATTCTCATGGTATCTTGAAACAATTCTAAAGAAATAAATGCAGAAATCTAGAGGTTCGGTGTTAACATGAAAAATGTCACAGGGCAGTGTCAGCCTATGTTCATGTGTTGCATTTTTAGTGTTTTTTATTTTTTTTATTTTTATGACTGAATTGTAAAACTGCTGCTCTTTTTAAAACCGAAGAATGTCCGTTATTTCAGCATTCTTGCAGCATTTTTTTCACCATAGAAAGCAATGCTGCTTTTTTTTTGTGAAATAAACTAACTTTATTAATCATGTACTGTAGACCAATGCCGCATATAATCTGCAAAAAAAAAAAGCAGGATAACCTGCTTTTTGTAAGCAGCTTTTTTTTACTGCAAAGAGAGCAGGTTTTGCCTGCAGAAAAAGCAACCTGTGAACCTGGCCTAAGAAGTAAAATATTTCACTAAACTTAGTCTGACTTTCTTTGTCGCTCCATTGGGAGACCCAGACAATTGGGTGTATAGCTACTGCCTCCGGAGGCCACACAAAGTATTACACTCAAAAGTGTAAACCCCTCCCCTCTGCTATACACCCTCCCGTGCATCACGGGCTCCTCAGTTTTTATGCTTTATGCGATGGAGGCTGATATCCACGCATAGCTCCACATCTTAGTCAGCAGCAGCTGCTGACTAGGTCGGATGGAAGAAAAGAGGGCCCATATCAGGGCCCCCAGCATGCTCCCTTCTCACCCCACTCTTGTCGGCGGTGTTGTTAAGGTTGAGGTACCCATTGCGGGTACATAGGCAGGAGCCACATGCTGTTTTCCTTCCCCATCCCTTGATGGGCTCTAGGCAGGAGCCACATGCTGTTTTCCTTCCCCATCCCTTGATGGGCTCTGGGTGAAGTGGGATCCTAATCGGTCTCAAGGCACTGGGACCGTGCTCCCTCCGCAGCCCCTGGGAATCTGCTGGATAGGAGCTGGGTATCGTCAGGGACAAGGCCCTGCTACTGTGAGGTACTCTGTGTCCCCGTGGGGACCGCGCATGGAGCGCTTGTGCCATACACACTGCAGCACTGCTGGGTGTGTTAGTGCGCCGGGGACTACCGCGCCGGCTGTGCTTATTTGCCGGCCGCGCTTATAACTTTAGTCCCCGGCTTTTGCGGCCTAGTTTCGCTTATTCCCGCCCACAGGCCTGCCAGTCAGGGGAAGGGCGGGACGCTGCACAGGACGGCAGCACTGAGGGCTGGAGCATACTCTGTATCCTCCTCCCCCCTCACTCAGCACAGTGGGGCACTAGATTCCCGCACTTTCTAGGGCACGCCCACGGCCCCCTCCTCCCCACAGAACGCCGGCAGCCATTACTGTCAGCACTTCTGACGCTGGAGAGGAGAGACAACATCAGGGGGGCCCGGGCACGGATTCTGGTGATCACACAACCGCTGTGAGCGGTCGGTAAGCAGCACCTGAGGTGCTGGTCCCACTGAGTGCCGAAGTGTACATATATGTATATATATATGCTTGTTGTATGGTCGCACTGTTGATTTTTGGCTACTCCTAGAGAAGCCTTACAGTCCAGCCCCGGGCACTGTTCAATCATTATACCACCCCCGGACCTGCCAGTCAGGAGGAAGGGCGGGACAGTCGGGCTGACGCCGACAGTGAGGGCCGGAGCACACTTCGCTGTCCTCCGCCCCCCTCACTAATCACGCTACGGAACTGATCCCCCTCAAGGACTCAGTGTCCCCTTGGGGACGGCGCAGAGAGCAGCTTCGCCTCAGACTTGGCGACTACCGCGCCAACCGCGCCTGCTGGCCGGCCGCGGTCGGTAACTTTAGTTCCCGGCTTTTGCGGCCTAGCGCCTTAAACTCCCGTCCCTGGCCCTGCCAGTCAGGGGGAAGGGCGGGACGGTCAGTCGGAGGCTAGCAGTGACGGCTGGAGCACACTTGGCTGTCCTCCGCCTCCCTCACGTTTCGCTCAGGGCACCAGATTCCCGCACTTTTGGGGTTACGCCCACGGCTCCCCCCTCCACTGTACACGCCGACAGCCATGTTTTCAGCAGCACATACTGCTTCAGGGTCGGTACACCAGGGGGCTTCTTCTCGATGCTGGGCCCCCTAGAGTGATGAACTGTATATGTGATACACTGTATATATGGCTATATAATGTTTGAATGCAGTTTCACTGGTTGAGCTTCGCCGGCGTTCCCTGTCCAGGCGGCAGGGACAGAGTTACAGCTTTGCTGAGAAACTCTCTGGGTCATTTTCACTATCCATGTCTCAGGCTATGGACAAATGGTCGGCTAAGAGACTAGGAGTTTGCAGTCCAGACCGGCCCCTTACACAGGCCCCGGGCACTGCGGGATCGCCCCAGGCCTCCCTCGGTCTGCGACGAAGCGTGTTCCTGGGGTGGCCTCTAGTTATTACGTGGTAAACTCCAGCACGAACCGCAGTCCCAGTCCGGCTAAGCAGCCTTGCTTGGAATCTTCCCCGACTTCTAGGGTCTCAGCTTGAGGACCCTCTAGAGGATGGGGCGGAGGTCGCAACCCAGGACTCTGTCCGGACGTGGCTCTCAAGGCTTCACAGATTCTGTCCAGAAGCACACCTTCCCGGACAAGCGTTTTACTGAACGCCTTATAACACACGTTGTCCCTTCCCCTCTGACGTTGTTAAGGTTTCGGCTCAGTGTCATAAGGTGCCCACCAGTCTCGGACTGGCGGCTAGATCAGTAGTAGCAGTGGCTGGCGGGTCCACGCTCAAGAATGCCACGGACAGACAGATAGAACTCCTAATGGGATCCATCTATGAAGCCATAGGCGCGTCCGTTGCCCCAGCCTCTGCAGGGGTGGGCACTCCAGGCTATCTCAGCTGCTCTGTCTAAGATCAATGCGGTCATCCTGTGCTCCGCAATTAGCGTCTTTGACGTCTCAGGCGGTGGTATTTTCATCCTCCGCCGTGCACAGAGAACCTTTTCTGCATGGCGGTCCAGGTCAGGGGAGTGGTCCCCACATGTCCAAGACCGATGTAGGAGACATTCTGTCTTACGGTCACAGGATAGAGCTCAGTTCTCGTCCTCCGACTCGTTGCTTCACAGCATCTCCGTCCCCCGAGCGAGCCAATGCACGTTTCCAGTTGGGGAACACTCCGAAGGCAGGAGGAGTTGCGATCCTCGTTCCCCTTCAAGAACGTAGTCGCGGCTTTTTACTCCAGCTTGTTTGTGGTACCAGATAGGACGGATCACTCCGCCCCGTTCTGGACTTCACACGGCTCAACGGACTGAGAACCTGACGGTTCCGGATGGAATCTCTCCGCTTGCCATCACCTTTGATGGCCCAAGGAGGTTTCCTAACATCAATCGACATCAGGGATGCTTATTTCCACGTGCCGATTGTACCAGAATATCAGCGCTTCCTGCGCTTCGCCATAGGGAACAAACACCTTCAGTTCGTGGCACTAACTTTCGGCCTGGTGACAGCCCTACGGGCCTTCACCAAGGTCATGACAACGGTGGTAGCGGTCCTACTCTCTCAGGCAATCTGCTGGTCAAGGCCCCCTCTCGGATGGCATGCCAACACAGACTGAACATTGCTCTAGAGACTCTCCAGAGATTCGGGTGGTTCATCAATTTTTCCTAAAGTCAAAATTGACACCGGCCCAATCACTGACATATCTCGGCATGGAGTTTTCATACTCTCTCAGCGATAGTGAAGCTTCCGCTGGACAAACAGCGTTCACTACAGACAGGGGTGCAATCGTTCCTTCGAGCCCAGTCACACCCTTGAGGCGCCTCATGCACTTCCTAGAGAAGTTGGTGGCAGCAATAGAGGCAGCTCAGTTTGCGCAGATTCATCTGCGCCCACTTTAATGGGACTTTCTCTGCAAATGGGACAGCAAATCGACGTCCCTCGACAAGAACGTTGCTCCTTCTCGGGCAGCCATGGCCTCCCTTCTGTGGTGGCTTCTTCCCACTCTTGTCGAAGGAAAAATCCTTCCTGCCTACATCCTGGGCTGTGGTCACGGCGGACGCGAGTCTGTCAGGGAGTCTTCCTCCACCACAGGGCTCAGGGTACATGGACTCAGCAGAGTCCTCCCTCCAGATCAATGTTCTGGAGATAAGGGCAGTGTTCTAGCCCTAATAGCGTTCCAGCCATGGCTGGAAGGCAGGCAGATCCGAATTCAGTCGGACAACGCCACGGCGGTGGCATAAATCAACCACCAAGGCGGCACAAGCAGTCGGCAAGCCTTCCAGCAAGTCCGGCGGATTCTGCTGTGGGTGGAAGCCACAGCCTCCACCATCTCCGCAGTTCACATCCCGGGCGTAGAAAACTGGGAAGCAGACTTTCTCAGTCGCCAGGGCATGGACGCAGGGGAATGGTCTCTTCGACCGGACGTGTTTTCAAGAGATTGTTGCCGCTGGGGGAGGTCGGACGTCGACCTATTGGCGTCCCGGCACAACAACAAGGTCCCGGCATGCAGGGCACGTTCTCAAGATCACAGAGCTCTGGCGGCAGACGCATTCTGAATTCTGCGGCCCTCAACCTGACTGCGTAGCCATTGAGTACTGGATCCTAGCGTCTTCAGGGTTATCTCAAGAGGTCATTGCCACTATGAGACAGGCCAAGAAACCAACGTCCGCCAAGATCTACCACAGGACGTGGAAGATCTTCTTATCCTGGTGCTCTGATCAGAGTTTTACTCTCTGGCCATTCGCCTTGCCCACTTTCTGTCCTTCCTTCAATCCGGAATGGAAAAGGGGTTGTCTCTCGGTTCCCTTAAGGGACAAGTTTCGGCGCTTTCTGTGTTTGTGTTTCAAAAGCGTCTAGCCAAACTCCCTCAGGTACGCACGTTCCTGCAGGGGGTTTGCCACATAGTCCCTCCTTACAAGCGTCGGCTAGAACCCTGGGATTGGAACAGGGTGATACCGGCTCTTCAGAATCCACCCTTCGAGCGAATGAGGGATATTCTCTTTCACGCCTTTCGCAGAGGGTGGTCTTCCTAGTGGCAGTCACGTCACTCCGCAGAGTGTCTGACATAGCAGCGCTGTCATGTAAAGTCCCCCTTCCTGGTGTTTCACCAGGACAAGCTGGTTCTGCGTTCGGTTCTGGAATTTCTCCTGACGGTGGTATCCTCTGTTCATCTCAATCAGGATATCTTCTTACCTTCTTTTTGTCTCATCCGGTTCACCAACGTGAAAAGGATTTGCACTTGTTAGGTCTGGTGAGAGCACTTAGACTCTACATTTCTTGTACGGCGCCCATGCGCCGCTCGGATGCGCTCTTGTCCTTGTCGCTGACCAGCGTAAAGGGTCGCAAGCTCCCAAGTCAACTTGGCTCGGTGGATCAAGGAACCAATTCTTGAAGCCTACCGTTCTGCTGGGCTTCCGGTTCCTTCAAGGCTGAAGGCCCATTCTCCCAGAGCCGTGGGTGCGTCCTGGGCGTTGCTGCACCAGGCTACGGCTCAGCAGGTGTGTCAGGCGACTACCTGGTTGAGTCTGCACGCTTTCACGGAGCACTATCTAGTGCATACCTACGCTCGGCAGATGCCAGCTTAGGTAGGCGAGTCCTTCAGGCGGCGGTTGCCCACCTGTAGGAAGGGGCCGTTTTACGGCTCGATTACGAGGTATTCTTTTACCCACCCAGGGACTGCTTTTGGACGTCCCAATTGTCTGGGTCTCCCAATGGAGCGACAAAGAAGAAGGGAATTTTGTTTACCGTAAATTCCTTTTCTTCTAGCTCCAATTGGGAGACCCAGCACCCGCCCCTGTGCCCTTCGGGCTGTTGTTCTTTTGTGTACACATGTTGTTCAGATTGAATTGTTCTTGGTCATGGTTTCAGTTCTCCGAACATCCTTCGGATTGAATTTACCTTAGACCAATTTATAAGTTTCCTCCTTCCTGCTTTTGCACCAAAACTGAGGAGCCCGTGATGCACGGGAGGGTGTATAGCAGAGGGGAGGGGTTTACACTTTTGAGTGTAATACTTTGTGTGGCCTCCGGAGGCAGTAGCTATGCACCCAATTGTCTGGGTCTCCCAATAGGAGCTAGAAGAAAAGGAATTTACGGTAAGTAAACAAAATTCCCTTCTTTTTTTCCTAACTAAATATGGCGGCTTGTGACATTTTAATAATTTGATACATTTACTATTTTTTTTTTTTTTTTGGGTGTAGTGGCTCAATGTCAGAATTATGATACATTTCTTCGGCGCTCCATTGGGAGACCCAGACGATTGGGTGTATAGTACTGCCTCCGGAGGCCACACAAAGCATTACACTAAAAAGTGTAAGGCCCCTCCCCTTCTGGCTATACACCCCCAGTGGGATCACTGGCTCACCAGTTTTCTGCTTTGTGCGAAGGAGGTCAGACATCCACGCATAGCTCCACTGTTTAGTCAGCAGCAGCTGCTGACTATGTCGGATGGAAGAAAAGAGGGCCCATACTAGGGCCCCCAGCATGCTCCCTTCTCACCCCACTTTATGTCGGCGGTGTTTGTTAAGGTTGAGGTACCCATTGTGGGTACGGAGGCTGGAGCCCACATGCTGTTTTCCTTCCCCATCCCCCTGAGGGGCTCTGAGGAAGTGGGATCTTACCGGCCCCCAAGCCCTGAGGCCGGGCTCCATCCACAGACCCATGGAACCTGCTGGATACGGAGCTGGGTACCGTTCAGGGACAAGGCCCTGCTACATTCAGGTACTCTGTGTCCCAAACAGGCCGAGCACATTCCAGACTTGCTGGGTGTGCTAGTGCGCCGGGGACAGTAGCGCTGCGCGCTGGGGTTACAGTCACTACAGTTTGTCTGAGTGATTTTATGTGTTGGGGACTGCCGCGCCGGCCGCCCCTGGAGCGGCGGCGCGGCTGCGACTTGTAGTGCGCCGGGGACTTAGCGCCGACCGTGCTTTTACGACGGCGTCGCTTATAAATTTAGTCCCCGGCTTCTGCGGCCTAGCTCCGCTTCGTTCCCGCCCCCACCCTGTCAATCAGGGCAAGGGAGAGACGCTGTACGATTAATCAGCGCCGAGGGCTGGAGCCTTATTTACATGCTCCAGCCCTCTCACTGAGCACAGGGGGACGCAGGTTTCCCGCTCTTTGTCTGCACACGCCCAGGGCCCGCCCCTCTCCATAGGACGCCGGCAGCCATTCCTACATGCAGTCTGGCTGGAGAAAGGACACAGGCTCTGGGAGACCCAGACAAGGGATTTCTGGCGACCACACACCCGCGTTAAGCGGGCGGTAAGCAGCACTTTAGTGCTGGCCCCACTAGTGCCACAGTGTTATTTTGGTGTACCTTTTTTCTCTATACCATATATATATATGTATATATATATTGCACTGTAAGGTCGCTTCTTGGCTGTATACCCTATCTTGCTCTGAGGAGACGACAACATGTCATCCGCAAAACGCAAGGGTGCCAAGACACAGGCTGTAAGCGCTGCTTGTGCCGCTTGTGGGGCTGATCTACCGGCAGGTTACAATGACCCCCATTGTGTGCAATGTTCGGTCCCTGTGCCACTTCGTCAGCCGGAGTCTATGGTGGTAGTGGCCCAGGCAGAGTCGCCGGTGAACCCTGTCCCGGTGACGGGGACAGAGTTTGCAGTTTTTGCTGACAAAATGTCTGTCACTATGACAAAGATACTAGAGACCTTGCAGGCCAGGTCAGTTACTCAGACCATGGACACTGCTGCGGCAACGTTCCCCGGTCCCCCTCATTTGGAGTTAATCCGTGATTCAAGGGGGTCCCAGGCATCTCAGCCTGACGGCTCTGATTCAGATGACAGTCCCAGGCAGCCTAAGCGTGCTCGCTGGGAGAGACCCTCCACGTCATCACGCGGATCAGGGTCTCAGCGAGAAGAGTCTCTGCATGATGAGACAGAGGAGGGTGATCAGGAGTCTAATCCTGAAACCGCTCTCAATCTGGATACTCCTGATGGTGACGCCGTGGTAAATGACCTTATAGCGGCCATCAATAGTCTATTGGAAATTTCTCCCCCTGCCCCTTCTGCAGAGGAGGCAGCTGCTCAGCAGGAGAAGTTCCATTTCAGGTATCCCAAGCGTAAACTGAGTACTTTTCTGGACCACGCTGACTTCAGAGAATCAGTCCAGAAACACCATGCTTACCCAGACAAGCGTTTCTCCAAACGTCTTAAGGATACACGTTATCCCTTTCCCCCTGACGTGGTCAAACGCTGGACCCAGTGTCCAAAGGTGGACCCCCCAATCTCCAGGCTTGCGGCTAGATCCATAGTTGCAGTGGAGGATGGGGCCTCACTTAAAGATGCCAATGACAGACAGATGGACCTTTGGTTAAAGTCTGTCTATGAAGCTATCGGCGCGTCGTTTGCTCAGCATTCGCGGCCGTGTGGGCACTCCAAGCTATTTCAGCTGGTCTGGCACAGGTGGACTCTCTCATACGTCCAGCAGTGCCGCGAGTAGCGTCCCTAACCTCGCAAATGTCTGCGTTTGCGACTTACGCTATCAACGCTGTCCTGGACTCTACAAGCCGTACCTCAATAGCGTCTGCCAACTCTGTGGTTTTGCGCAGAGCCTTGTGGTTAAAGGAATGGAAAGCGGATTCTGCTTCCAAAAAATGTTTAACCAGCTTGCCACTATCTGTAGATAGACTGTTTGGTGAACAATTGGCTGAAATCATTAAACAATCCAAGGGTAAAGACTCCTCCTTACCCCAGCCCAGATCAAGCAAACCTCAACAGAGGAAGTGGCAGTCGAGGTTTCGGTCCTTTCGAGGCTCCGGCAAGACCCAATTCTCCTCGTCCAAAGGGACTCAGAAGGAGCAAAGGAGCTCAGATTCCTGGCGGGCTCACTCACGCCCCAAGAAAGCAACCGGAGGAACCGCTTCCAAGGCGGCTGCCTCATGACTTTCGGCCTCATCCCTACGCATCCTCGGTCGGTGGCAGGCTCTCCCGCTTTTGCGACATTTGGCTGCCACAGGTCAAAGACCGGTGGGTAACAGACATTTTGTCTCACGGGTACAGGATAGAGTTCAGTTCTCGTCCTCCGCCTCGGTTCTTCAGAACCTCCCCACATCCCGACCGAGCAGATGCCCTTCTGCAGGCGGTGTGCTCACTAAAAGCAGAAGGAGTGGTGATCCCTGTTCCTCAGCAGGAACAAGGGCAAGGTTTCTACTCCAATGTCTTTGTGGTTCCAAAAAAGGACGGCTCGTTTCGTCCTGTTCTGGACCTAAAGCTGCTCAACAAGCATGTGAACGCCAGGCGGTTCCGGATGGAATCCCTCCGCTCCGTCATTGCTTCAATGTCTCAAGGAGATTTCCTTGCATCAATAGACATCAAAGATGCTTATCTCCACGTGCCGATTGCTACAGAGCACCAATGTTTTCTACGTTTCGTGATAGGAGACGAACATCTCCAGTTCGTAGCTCTGCCATTTGGTCTGGCAACAGCCCCACGGGTTTTCACCAAGGTCATGGCGGCAGTGGTAGCAGTCTTGCATTCTCAGGGACATTCGGTGATCCCTTACTTAGACGATCTACTTGTCAAAGCACCCTCTCAAGAGGCATGCCAACACAGCCTGAACGTTGCGCTGGAGACTCTCCAGAGTTTCGGGTGGATCATCAATTTTCCAAAGTCAAATCTGACACCGGCCCAATCGCTGACATACCTTGGCATGGAGTTTCATACCCTCTCAGCGATAGTGAAGCTTCCGCTGAACAAGCAGCGGTCACTACAGACAGGGGTGCAGTCTCTCCTTCAGGGTCAGTCGCACTCCTTAAGGCGCCTCATGCACTTCCTAGGGAAGATGGTGGCAGCAATGGAGGCAGTCCCGTTCGCGCAGTTTCATCTGCGCCCAC
Organism: Anomaloglossus baeobatrachus; assembly: GCF_048569485.1. Lineage (NCBI taxonomy): Eukaryota > Metazoa > Chordata > Amphibia > Anura > Aromobatidae > Anomaloglossus > Anomaloglossus baeobatrachus. The sequence continues at coordinate 167,299,833 of NC_134358.1, forward strand.
TTCAATGGGACATTCTCCGCCAATGGGACGGGAAGACAACTTCCCTAGACAGGAAAGTCTCCCTTTCTCAGACGGCCAAGGACTCTCTGCAATGGTGGCTTCTTCCCACCTCATTATCACAGGGAAGATCATTCCTGCCCCCATCCTGGGCAGTGGTCACGACAGACGCGAGTCTGTCAGGGTGGGGAGCAGTTTTTCTCCACCACAGGGCTCAAGGGACGTGGACTCAGCAGGAGTCCACCCTTCAGATCAATGTTCTGGAAATCAGGGCAGTGTATCTTGCCCTATTAGCCTTCCAGCAGTGGCTGGAAGGAAAGCAGATCCGAATTCAGTCGGACAACTCCACAGCGGTGGCATACATCAACCACCAAGGAGGGACACGCAGTCGGCAAGCCTTCCAGGAAGTCAGGCGGATTCTGATGTGGGTGGAGGAAAGAGCATCCACCATATCAGCAGTTCACATCCCGGGCGTAGAAAACTGGGAAGCAGACTTCCTCAGTCGCCAGGGCATGGACGCAGGGGAATGGTCCCTTCACCCGGACGTGTTTCAGGAAATCTGCCGCAGCTGGGGGGTGCCGGACGTCGACCTAATGGCGTCTCGACACAACAACAAGGTCCCGACCTTCATAGCGCGGTCTCGCGATCAAAGAGCTCTGGCGGCAGACGCCTTAGTGCAAGATTGGTCGCAGTTCCGGCTCCCTTATGTGTTTCCACCTCTGGCACTCTTGCCCAGAGTGTTACGCAAGATCAGATCCGATTGCGGCCGCGTCATACTCGTCGCCCCAGACTGGCCGAGGAGGTCGTGGTACCCGGATCTGTGGCATCTCACGATCGGCCAACCGTGGGCACTACCAGACCGTCCAGACTTACTGTCCCAAGGGCCGTTTTTCCATCGGAATTCTGCGGCCCTGAACCTGACTGTGTGGCCATTGAGTCCTGGATCCTAGCGTCTTCAGGATTACCTCAAGGGGTCGTGGCCACCATGAGACAGGCTAGGAAGCCCACGTCTGCTAAGATCTACCACAGAATGTGGAAGATTTTCTTATCCTGGTGCTCTGCACAAGGAGTATCCCCCTGGCCATTCGCGTTACCTGTAGTTCTTTCCTTCCTGCAATCTGGGTTGGAAAAGGGCTTGTCGCTCGGCTCCCTTAAAGGGCAAGTCTCGGCACTATCCGTGTTTTTTCAGAAGCGTCTAGCACGACTTTCTCAGGTGCGCACGTTCCTGCAGGGGGTTTGTCATATCGTACCTCCGTACAGGCGGCCGTTAGATCCGTGGGATCTAAACAAGGTCCTTGTTGCTCTCCAGAAGCCGCCCTTCGAGCCTCTGAGGGATGTGTCACTTTCGCGACTCTCACAGAAAGTGGTCTTTCTGGTAGCGGTCACGTCTCTTCGGAGAGTGTCTGAACTAGCAGCGCTGTCATCCAAAGCTCCTTTCCTGGTGTTCCACCAGGACAAGGTAGTGCTGCGCCCCATTCAGGAGTTTCTCCCTAAGGTGGTATCCTCTTTTCATCTTAATCAGGATATCTCCTTGCCTTCCTTTTATCCGCATGCAGTTCATCGGTATGAAAAGGATTTACATTTGTTGGATCTGGTGAGAGCACTCAGAATCTACATTTCCCGCACGGCGCCCCTGCGCCGCTTGGATGCACTCTTTGTCCTTGTCGCTGGTAAGCGCAAAGGGTCGCAGGCTTCCAAAGCCACCCTGGCTCGATGGATCAAAGAACCAATTCTTGAAGCCTACCGTTTTGCTGGGCTTCCGGTTCCATCAGGGCTGAAGGCCCATACTACCAGAGCCGTGGGTGCGTCCTGGGCATTACGACACCAGGCTACGGCTCAACAGGTGTGCCAGGCAGCTACCTGCAGGCGGCAGTTGCCTCCCCGTAGGGGAGGGCTGTCTTTGCAGCTCTAACATGAGGTATTTCTTTACCCACCCAGGGACAGCTTTTGGACGTCCCAATCGTCTGGGTCTCCCAATGGAGCGCCGAAGAAGAAGGGAATTTTGTTACTTACCGTAAATTCCTTTTCTTCTAGCTCCTATTGGGAGACCCAGCACCCGCCCTGTTGTCCTTCGGGATTTTTGGTTGTTTTTCGGGTACACATGTTGTTCATGTTGAATGGTTTTCAGTTCTCCGATGTTACTTCGGAGTGAATTTGTTTAAACCAGTTATTGGCTTTCCTCCTTCTTGCTTTTGCACTAAAACTGGTGAGCCAGTGATCCCACTGGGGGTGTATAGCCAGAAGGGGAGGGGCCTTACACTTTTTAGTGTAATGCTTTGTGTGGCCTCCGGAGGCAGTACTATACACCCAATCGTCTGGGTCTCCCAATAGGAGCTAGAAGAAAAGGAATTTACGGTAAGTAACAAAATTCCCTTCTTTGATTAGTATATCCCATTTGTATCTGCAATATCTCATTCATTTTTCAGAATCACAATATTAAAGTAAATGTTTAATTTCCCCCTTTTAAGCAAAGTTTTTGTTTGTTTGTTTTGTTTTTTGGTTTTTTTCTTAACATGACTTTTGTACTGAATTGTATGTTCCTTATTTTGTAACAAAAGTTGACAAGGTTATCTTTCTATTTCAGCTTCAAAGGAAACCTAAGCCATTCCCTAAACTTAAAATCTTACGGACAGTGGAAAACATCAATGACTTCAAAGCAGAAGATTTCCAGCTTGAAGGCTACGACCCTCATCCCACCATTAAAATGGAAATGGCCGTGTGATCTTTTCAAAAGAATTACTATTTTTTTTTTTCTCCTTACTTTAGCACCAGTGATGAGCGTGCATACTTGTTAAGAGCAGTTGGATGGGTTCAACTCAAGCACCTGAGTATAATGGAAGTCAATGGGGAACGCGAGCATTTTTCCAGAAAAATGTTCGAGTCTCCCATTGACTTCCATTATATCTGGTCGCACTCATCCAAACATCAAACTGCTCTTAAAGAGTACCAATCATGGTAGTGATCGCTCATCACTATTTAGCGCTTATTGTAAATTTATTCTCCTAGTTGTGCTAAACTACACGATATTTTGGGCTTTCTACTTTTGTATTTAAAGAATTTCTATAGTAAACATGTTTTCAAATTAATTTTGTTTACTTATTTAATTTAAGAGATTTATCAAAACTAGTGACACGTTAACACCTGCACTTTTCAAATACTTCTGTTCCAGTGTGATTGACTGATTGCAGAAAGCCAAATACCAAAACTGGGATCATACTGTAAATGCAAAGATCAGCAGTCTCACTGATTCTAGCAGCTTCACTCCTCAGGCTGCTATTAAGGCCGGTATCACATTGGCGTGTAACATCCAACGCAAGACAATCGGGTGCAATCTGCTAATCATACTGGGTTCAAACTCTGCTGCGAGTGTGAGCACAGTGTCATTTGCTGTGCTCCAATTCTCTTGCATGCAGATGACAGGTGCGGAGAAAATATAGAAGTTAATTTCTCCACCTTCCCCATTGCCTGTCTCTGCTTATACTGGACTGCACTCGGATGCCATCCGAGTGCAGGCCAATGTTTCACATGCACCCATAGACTTGTATGGGTGTAAGTGATCCGAGATACACTGACGATCGCAGCATGCAGCATCCCCCCTTCCTCATGCTGCATTAGCATGAGAAAAAAAAAAAAGGCTAATCGACATGACTCCATAGTATAACATTGGAGTGTGTACTATCTGATAACACTCGTCAGTGTTATACAGTGATATGAGCGAGCCCTATTAGGATAGTGTGCATGAAGAGGTTGACAAAGTGCTCTGAGAGTCCATCAGTACTCCTGCAGGAAGACCACTGGGTGCCGTTATCTTTGGTAATCTGAAGCCTGACATACACTATAGCTTATCAGATTCCCCTGCAGGTGGGGCTTCATAGGCTACTTGTCAGTCAAGCATTTACAGTATAGCTTAATTGGGTAGTGCTGTGTATTGCCTTAATGACCATTAGATGGCATATTCAAGTACCCTTAAGGGACTAATAACAATCATTTTAGTTTTAAAATATTTAAATGTTAAAAGAAAAAACACCCTCCCCGAAATATTAGTTTTGTCAATAAAATGTTTAATCTGGGGAAAAAAATTAACGTTGCTTGACAAGTGACATGTCCGTAATGACATTTATTGTATTATTATTATTAAAAAAAAAAAAAGTTTGAAAAAATTACAAAAAAACAATCTTAGGCTATGTGCCCACAGGGACCGTGTCCTGCGGATATATCCGCAAGACATTCCGCAGGTGCTCCCAGGAAACAGCACCACAACTTTTGTCTGTTTCCATGCTGCGGAATGTCGTGCGGATATGGTGCGGGCTTTCTGCATTGAGGATACAGTACCATGGCTTTGGCACTGCATCCTCAATGCAGAACAAGTGCTGAGTGATCGGGGGAGTTCATACTTGCCTCCATCATGCAGCACCTCGCTTTCCGGCAGCCGGGTCACTCAGCGTCTTCAGGAGAAGGTGGGCGGGCCTGAACTAGCTCCGGCTGTCACATGACCGGAGCTCGTGCAGGCTCTGCCCACCTCTTCCTTCCTGACCTGGATTCACCGCGCTCCTGTACACTGGACGGAGAAAGTGACTCCGGTGAGGCAGGTAAGTATATGGGACCCTGCGGAGAAATCCGCAACAATAATTGACATGCTGCAGATTTTTCCGCACGGAAATCCGCACGATTTCCGCTGCGAAAAAATCCGCAGCGTGGGCACAGCATTTCCCAAATGCCATAGAAATGGCTGGGGAGTAGCTGTGCTGCAGATTTCTGGAAAATCCGCGAGAAATCCGCGGCAAAATCCGTGCATTTTCTGCAGCGTGGGCACATAGCCTTAGGCTATGTCCCACGCTGCGGAAAATGCGAGGATTTTGCCGCGGATTTCTCGCGGAAAAGCCGCGGATTTCCCGAAAATCTGCAGCTCAGGCACTTCCCAGCCATTTGTATGGCATTTTGGAAATGCTGTGCCCACGCTGCGGATTTTTCCGCAGCGGATTTTGATCTGGAAAAATCTGCAACATGTCAATTATTGTTGCGGATTTTCATCCGGATTTTGGCTTTAAAATTGGGGGGAAAAAAAAAAAAAATCCGCGGCAAATCCGCACCTTTGAAAAGGTGCGGATTTTGCGGGAAAGCTGCGGATTTTGATGCAGAAAAATCCGCAGCTACATTCTCCCGTGGACACATAGCCTTAGACATGCATTTTTGTATCTCCTGCATAGAAAAAAACTTAAAACAAGCACTCTCCTCAAACTTTTCTTCGGCGCTCCATTGGGAGACCCAGACGATTGGGTGTATAGCACTGCCTCCGGAGGCCACACAAAGCAATTACACTAAAAAGTGTAAGGCCCCTCCCCTTCTGGCTATACACCCCCAGTGGGATCACTGGCTCACCAGTTTTCTGCTTTGTGCGAAGGAGGTCAGACATCCACGCATAGCTCCACTGTTTAGTCAGCAGTAGCTGCTGACTATATCGGATGGAAGAAAAGAGGGCCCATATGGGGCCCCCAGCATGCTCCCTTCTTACCCCACTTGTGGTTTGTAAGGTTGAGGTACCCATTGCGGGTACGGAGGCTGGAGCCCACATGCTGTTTTCCTTCCCCATCCCCCTGAGGGGCTCTGAGGAAGTGGGATCTTACCGGCCACCAAGCCCTGAGGCCGGGCTCCATCCACAGACCCATAGAACCTGCTGGATGTGGAGCGGGAGTGCCGTTCAGGGACAAGGCCCTGCAACTTTCAGGTACTCTGTGTCCCCGTATGGCAGGCCACGCACACCCCAGGCTTGCTGGGTGTGCTAGTGCGCCGGGGACTGTAGCGCTGTGCGCTGGGCTTATAGTCCCCGCAGATTACTGGGGGACTTTATGTGTGTGGATCGCCGCGCCGACCGCCCCTGGAGCGGCGGCGCAGCTGCGACTTGTAGTGCGCCGGGGACGCGCCGACCGCGCTTTTACGGCGGCGGCGCTTCTAACTTTAGTCCCCGGTCTTCTGCGGCCTAGCTCCGCTTCGTTAACGCCCCCCACCCTGTCAATCAGGGTAGGGGAGAGACGTTGTTCAATCGGCAGCGCCGAGGGCTGGAGCACGATTTACATGCTCCAGCCCTCTCACTGAGCACAGTAGGACACAGGCTTCGCGCTTTTTCTCTGTGCACGCCCTAGGCCCGCCCCCAGGCTTGCAGCTCCCCAGGACGCCGGCAGCCATTATACACATGCAGTCTGGCTGGAGAACGGACGCAGGCTCTGGGGGACCCAGGCTAGGGGTTCCTGGCGACCACACACCCGCGCTAAGCGGGCGGTAAGCAGCACATACGTGCGGCCCCACTAGTGCCACAGTGTTATATTTTTCGCTGTACCAGATATATTTATATACTGCACTGTAAGGTCGCTTCTTGGCTGTACACCCTATATTGCTTTGAGGAGACAACAGCATGTCATCCGCAAAACGCAAGGGTGCCAAGGCACGGGCTGTATACACGGCTTGTACAGCATGTGGGGCTAATCTACCAGCAGGCTCCAACGACGATTGTGTGCAATGTTCAGTCCCAGTGGCACTTCGTCAGCCAGAGCCTATTGTGGTGGTAGCCCAGGCAGAGACGCCTGTGAACCCTGCCCCGGTGACGGGGACAGAATTTGCAGTCTTTGCTGATAAAATGTCTGTGACTATGACAAAAATCCTGGAGACCTTGCAGTCCAGGCCAGTTGCTCAGACCATAGACACTGCTGTGTCTATGTTCCCCGGTCCCCCTCAGTTGGAACTAATCCGTACTTCAAGGGGGTCCCAGGCATCACAGGCTGAGGGCTCTGACTCCGATGACAGTCCCAGTCCGCCTAAGCGAGCTCGCTGGGAGAGACCCTCCACGTCATCACGCGGATCAGGGTCTCAGCGAGAAGGGTCCCTATATGATGGTTCAGAGGTGGGTGATCAGGAGTCTTGTCCTGACGCCGCACTCAATTTGGATACGCCAGATGGTGACGCCATGGTAAATGACCTTATAGCGGCCATCAATAGGCTGTTGGATATTTCTCCCCCAGCCCCTTCTGCAGAGGAGGCAGCTGCACAGCAGGAGAAATTCCATTTCCTGTATCCCAAGCGTAAATTGAGTACTTTTCTGGACCACTCTGACTTCAGAGAATCCATCCAGAAACACAATACTTATCCGGACAAGCGTTTTTCTAAACGCCTTAAGGATACACGTTATCCTTTTCCCCCTGACATGGTCAAACGCTGGACCCAGTGTCCAAAAGTGGACCCTCCAATATCCAGGCTTGCAGCTAGATCCATAGTTGCAGTGGAGGATGGGGCTTCACTTAAAGATGCCAATGACAGACAGATGGACCTTTGGTTGAAATCTGTCTATGAAGCTATCGGCGCGTCGTTTGCTCCAGCATTCGCGGCCGTGTGGGCGCTCCAAGCTATTTCAGCTGGTCTGGCACAAGTGGACTCTCTCATACGTCCAGCAGTGCCGCAAGTGGCGTCCCTAACTACGCAAATGTCTGCGTTTGCGACCTACGCTATCAATGCGGTACTGGACTCTACGAGCCGTACCTCAATGGTATCCGCCAACTCTGTAGTTTTGCGCAGGGCCTTGTGGTTAAAGGAATGGAAAGCGGATTCTGCTTCTAAAAAATGTTTAACCAGCTTGCCATTATCTGGAGACAGACTGTTTGGTGAGCAATTGGCGGAAATCATTAAACAGTCCAAAGGTAAGGACTCCTCCTTACCCCAGCCCAGATCAAGCAAACCTCCACATAGGAAGTGGCAGTCAAAGTTTCGGTCCTTTCGAGGCTCGGGCAAGCCCCAATTCTCCTCGTCCAAAGGGACTCAGAAAGAGCAAAGGAGCTCTGATTCCTGGCGGGCTCACTCACGCCCCAAGAAAGCAACCGGAGGTACCGCTTCCAAGGCGGCTGCCTCATGACTTTCGGCCGCCTCCCTCCGCATCCTCGGTCGGTGGCAGGCTCTCCCGCTTTTGCGACATTTGGCTGCCACAGGTCAAAGACCGGTGGGTAACAGACATTTTGTCTCACGGGTACAGGATAGAGTTCAGTTCTCGGCCTCCGCCTCGGTTCTTCAGAACTTCCCCACATCCCGACCGAGCAGATGCCCTTCTGCAGGCGGTGACTTCTCTAAGAGCAGATGGAGTGGTGGTCCCTGTTCCTCTTCAGGAACAAGGTCAAGGTTTTTACTCCAATCTCTTTGTGGTGCCAAAAAAGGACGGCTCATTCCGTCCTGTTCTGGACCTAAAACTGCTCAACAAGCATGTGAACGCCAGGCGGTTCCGGATGGAATCCCTCCGCTCAGTCATTGCCTCAATGTCTCAAGGAGATTTCCTAGCATCAATAGACATCAAGGATGCTTATCTCCACGTGCCGATTGCTACAGAGCACCAACGCTTTCTACGCTTCGGGATAGGAGACGACCATCTTCAGTTCGTAGCTCTGCCATTTGGTCTCGCGACAGCCCCACGGGTGTTCACCAAGATCATGGCGGCAGTGGTAGCAGTCTTGCACTCTCAGGGACACTCTGTGATCCCTTACTTGGACGATCTACTGGTCAAGGCACCCTCTCAAGAGGCATGCCAACTCAGCTTGACTGTTGCACTGGAGACTCTCCAGACGTTCGGGTGGATCATCAACTTCTCAAAGTCAAATCTGTCACCGACCGAGTCACTAACGTATCTTGGCATGGAGTTTCATACTCTCTCAGCGATAGTGAAGCTTCCGCTGGACAAGCAGCGGTCTCTACAGACTGGGGTGCAGGCTCTCCTTCAAGATCAGTCGCACTCCTTAAGACGCCTCATGCACTTCCTCGGGAAGATGGTGGCGGCAATGGAGGCGGTTCCGTTTGCGCAGTTTCATCTGCGCCCACTTCAATTGGACATTCTCCGCCAATGGGACGGGAAGTCAAAATCCCTGGACAGGAAAGTCTCCCTTTCCCAGACGGCCAAGGACTCTCTGCAGTGGTGGCTTCTTCCCACCTCATTATCACAGGGAAGATCCTTCCTACCACCGTCTTGGGCGGTGGTCACGACAGACGCGAGTCTGTCAGGGTGGGGAGCAGTTTTTCTCCACCACAGGGCTCAGGGTACGTGGACTCAGCAGGAGTCCACCCTTCAGATCAATGTTCTGGAAATCAGAGCAGTGTATCTTGCCCTACTAGCCTTCCAGCAGTGGCTGGAAGGAAGGCAGATCCGAATTCAGTCGGACAACTCCACAGCGGTGGCATACATCAACCACCAAGGGGGGACACGCAGTCGGCAAGCCTTCCAGGAAGTCCGGCGGATTCTGATGTGGGTGGAAGCCACGGCCTCCACCATATCCGCAGTTCACATCCCCGGCGTAGAAAACTGGGAAGCAGACTTCCTCAGTCGCCAGGGCATGGACGCAGGGGAATGGTCCCTTCACCCAGACGCGTTTCAGGAAATCTGTCGCCGATGGGGAAGGCCGGACGTCGACCTCATGGCGTCCCGGCACAACAACAAGGTCCCAACATTCATGGCACGGTCTCGCGATCAAAGAGCGCTGGCGGCAGACGCCCTAGTGCAAGATTGGTCGCAGTTCCGGCTCCCTTATGTGTTTCCACCTCTGGCACTCTTGCCCAGAGTGCTACACAAGATCAGATCCGATTGCAGCCGCGTCATACTCGTCGCTCCAGACTGGCCGAGGAGGGCGTGGTATCCGGATCTGTGGCAGCTCATGGTCGGCCAACCGTGGGCACTACCAGACCGACCAGACTTACTGTCCCAAGGGCCGTTTTTCCATCGGAATTCTGCGGCCCTGAACCTGACTGTGTGGCCATTGAGTCCTGGATCCTAGCGTCTTCAGGATTATCCCAAGGGGTCGTTGCCACCATGAGACAGGCTAGGAAGCCCACGTCCGCTAAGATCTACCACAGAACGTGGAGGATATTCTTATCCTGGTGCTCTGCTCAGGGAGTGTCTCCCTGGCCATTTGCATTGTCTACCTTTCTTTCTTTCCTGCAATCTGGGTTAGAAAAAGGTTTGTCGCTCGGCTCCCTTAAAGGTCAGGTCTCGGCGCTATCCGTCTTTTTTCAGAGGCGTTTGGCACGCCTTCCTAAGGTGCGCACGTTCCTACAGGGGGTTTGCCATATCGTACCCCCGTACAAGCGGCCGTTGGATCCATGGGATCTGAACAGGGTACTAGTTGCCCTCCAGAAGCCGCCCTTCGAGCCTCTGAGGGAGGTTTCACTTTCTAGACTATCACAGAAAGTGGTTTTTTTGGTAGCGATCACATCTCTTCGGAGAGTGTCTGAGCTGGCAGCGCTATCATGCAAGGCTCCCTTCCTGGTCTTCCACCAGGACAAGGTAGTGCTGCGTCCCATTCAGGAGTTTCTCCCGAAGGTGGTATCCTCTTTTCATCTTAATCAGGATATCTCTTTGCCTTCGTTTTGTCCTCATGCAGTTCATCGGTATGAGAAGGATTTACATTTGTTAGATCTGGTGAGAGCACTCAGAATCTACGTTTCCCGCACGGCGCCCCTGCGCCGCTCGGATGCGCTCTTTGTCCTTGTCGCTGGCAAGCGCAAAGGGTCGCAGGCTTCCAAAGCCACCCTGGCTCGATGGATCAAAGAACCAATTCTTGAAGCCTACCGTTCTGCTGGGCTTCCGGTTCCATCAGGGCTGAAGGCCCATTCTACCAGAGCCGTGGGTGCGTCCTGGGCATTGCGACACCAGGCTACGGCTCAACAGGTGTGCCAGGCAGCTACCTGGTCGAGTCTGCACACTTTCACCAAACATTATCAGGTGCATACCTACGCTTCGGCGGACGCCAGCCTAGGTAGAAGAGTCCTGCAGGCGGCAGTTGCCTCCATATAGGGGAGGGCTGTCTTGCAGCTCTAACATGAGGTATTCTTTACCCACCCATGGACAGCTTTTGGACGTCCCAATCGTCTGGGTCTCCCAATGGAGCGCCGAAGAAGAAGGGAATTTTGTTACTTACCGTAAATTCCTTTTCTTCTAGCTCCTATTGGGAGACCCAGCACCCGCCCTGTTGTCCTTCGGGATTTTTGGTTGTTTTTCGGGTACACATGTTGTTCATGTTGAACGGTTTTCAGTTCTCCGAGGTTACTTCGGAGTGAATTTGTTTAAACCAGTTATTGGCTTTCCTCCTTCTTGCTTTTGCACTAAAACTGGTGAGCCAGTGATCCCACTGGGGGTGTATAGCCAGAAGGGGAGGGGCCTTACACTTTTTAGTGTAATTGCTTTGTGTGGCCTCCGGAGGCAGTGCTATACACCCAATCGTCTGGGTCTCCCAATAGGAGCTAGAAGAAAAGGAATTTACGGTAAGTAACAAAATTCCCTTCTTTACCCACTTAATTATTTCAACTATCATATTATATAGCACTGTGTATTTACAATTGCTAATTTTGCCTTACTACCCAGTTAATTCTTTTTTTTCTGCTCTATGTAGAAATATGAAGTTTCTTGCCCCTCTTCAACTTCTGACTGAGTAGCTCCCCTCCTCCCCTGCCATTGACTTTTGCAGTGATGACTAAGGGTACTTTCACACATCCGGATTTTTGCTCTGCGGCACAATACGGCGTTCTGCAGAAAAACCGCAACCGGCTTTTGTAACGCCGATTGCGGTTTTTTTTTGCATTGACTTACATTAGTGCCGCATTGTGCCGTAGGGGCTTGCGTTCGGTCCGGTTTTTGCCGCATGCGGCAGATTTAGCCGATGCGGCGGCCGGATCGAACGTACCCTGCAACGTTTTTTGCTCCGGCAAAAAACACCGCATCGCGCCGCATCCGGCCGCTGCGGCGCATTTTTCAATGCATCCCTATGGAGGCCGGATGCGGCGCGATGCGGAAAAAAACGCATCCGGTCACCGCATGCGGTATTTTCCACTGCGCATGCTCAGTAGCATGCCGCAACCGGAAAAAACCGGACCGGCCGCATGTAAAAACTTATGCAAAGGATGCGGTGTTTTCACCGCATCCGTTGCATAGTTTTCACAGCCGGATTGAGCCGCAGGGCTCAAACCGGATGTGTGAAAGTAGCCTACAGGGAAAACAGACTTTCTGTTTAGCTGTGGGCTAAAGTAGCTTAAAGTGTGAGTGCAATACTAGAAAGGTGAATTAAATCTAAATTTAGACAAGTGTTCTAGATTTATTGCAGGGCTGTATGGAGCCTTCCAAGATCTGACTTCTAACAAAAAAAAAACAAAACAAACATTTCTGTTTTTTACTGTTGGAGCCCTTTTTGGTTGCATATTTGGGAAATCTGAAACCACTCGTTCAGCTCTGGTTATATCTTCTAAATTTCAACCTTTTTCTCATGAATTAGCTGCTGCCAGATTCTTCCACTTGGAAACTGATACAATGTCACAGACTCTTCTTTCATTTCAGTGGAATATCCTGGATCCTGAAAGAGGTGAGAATGATTCTGTCAGTATTTCCATGTGTAGTGAAATTCAGCACATGTAGGAGGAAGACCAGTCTTTATTCCATAATGCAGCACTTATTTATCAGAACCATAGCTTGGCTTAAATTCATCCAGGAAAGGCTTTGATTTGCTTCTCTAGCCCTGTATCTACATTTCTTTACATATGCAGTGTGGCTCCTTGGTGCTTCCCTTAATACCTATGGTCTGAAGACAACAAAACTAAAGTCTCAACACAATGTAGTCAGTGTTTCCTGTTTTAGTGGCACTTAGGAGGAATAGTAAAATATTCCTTAACAACTGATGGAAAGAATGAGTAATATCTCAGTAGCCATCTCTCACAGATTCTCATTTTTCTGTGTTTTAAAAAATGTTTGCAAACGTCAAATAATAAATTGGCTCGGTATTTTAGCCATAATACCAACCAATACCTCCTATTTATTTTTCTGCACATAACATTTTATACAGGATGCAGCCAGGCCTCTTTTTGTTAGGCCTTCCATACTATAGTCACTGTCCCTATATGGTGCACATATATAGTACTGGCGCAGCCCGCCTGATCTAATAGTAGGGGCGTAACTAATAGGCTGTTTACCAAGAGCCACATCTATAAATCTCAGGAAATTATATTTGGGAATTCAACATAGTTCTGAGGTACCGGGGGAAAGGGCAATTTTGTCTTTAGACGCCGCTAAGGCGCTCGATAGCCTTGAATGGGAATATATGTGGGCTGTACTTCGGAAAATGGGCTTTGGACATAGATTCATAAATTGGGTAAAACTGCTATATGACTCACTGGTGGCGAAGGTTAGGGTTAATGGCAGGGTCTCCGAGTCTTTTCCTCTTGGAAGAGGTACTAGACAGAGGTGCCCGCTTTCACCCTTGCTATTCGCGACTGCAGTGGAGCCGTTGGCAGTGGCAATACGGAAATCCAGGGAGGTAGAGGGATTTCGGTGTGGAGCCGTGGAACAAAAGATATCATTATACGCAGACGATCTACTCTTATATTTAGACAGGGTACGTTCCTCGATTTTGCCGGCAATGAATACCATTCGGGAATTTGGACAGAGGTCTGGTCTACGAATCAACTGGTCCAAGTCGGCTTTAATGCCGTTGGACCCCCCCCCCTTCCGGGGGACTTTTCGGACTTAGATTCCAGTTCCTGTGGTCCGGGAGTTTAAATATCTGGGAGTAATTGTCAGCCCAATCCCAAAGGATTTCCAGGCCCTAAATCTGGAACCCCTGTTACAGCGATTCAGAGCAAAAGTGCATACCTGGTGCCGTTTGCCGCTATCAAATATCGGCAGATCCAATTTAATTAAAATGGTAATGATGCCACAATTACTATACCTTATACATAATTCTCCAGTGTGGATATGTTGGGAATTTTTTGTAAAAATTAATACAATATTCCGGGAACTTATTTGGAAGAAAAAGCAAGCTAGGATTCGACTGGAAGTGCTACAGCGGGGAAAGGAGGAGGGAGGACTGGCGGTACCAAACCCATATATATACTATATAGCCTCCCAGATGCAACATCTGAGGGGTTGGGGCAAAGAAGGAGGGTATGATACCAGTGGTGATATAGTGAGAGAGGGATCAGTATGGAAGTACCCAGGTTGCCGGTTGGATGTGGGACAATGACATAAATGGGCACGATATCCCACACTGGCTATGATATTCCGGGTGTGGGACAGGGGTAAGTCTATTTTGGGGATAAGCGGACCTACAGAGCTCTGGCCACTGTGGCAGAACCCCGACTTGCCAGAAATTAAAAAATTAGTAGGGTTCGTAGGATGGGAAGATAAAGGGATCCATTTAGTGTCACAAGTACTACAAAATAATACTCTTAAAAGCTTTGAACAACTGAGAACGGAGTTTCACCTTCCGCATGTCTTCTTTTATCAGTATTTTCAGCTGAGACACACACTGGAAAGACAGGGGAGGACAAACCCGGTAACAGTGACACATAATCAAACATTACATAGCCTGCTTACATCTGAGTCCTCTAAGGGTCTTATTTCGGAATTATATAAAAAATTTTCTTTGTCGCTCCATTGGGAGACCCAGACAATTGGGTGTATAGCTTCTGCCTCCGGAGGCCACACAAAGTATTACACTTTAAAAGTGTAACCCCTCCCCTCTGCCTATACACCCTCCCGTGCATCACGGGCTCCTCAGTTTTATGCTTTGTGTGGAAGGAGGCACACATCCACTCATGCATTCTCATATTAGTTATATCGGTTGGAAGAAAAGAGGGCCCCCACGGGGCCCCCGGCATGCTCCCTTCTCACCCCACTACGTCGGCGGTGCTGTTAAGGTTGAGGTACCCATTGCGGGTACAAAGGCCGGAGCCTCATGCCGTTTTTCCTTCACCATCCCTTAGCGGCTCTGGGAGAAGTGGGATCCTGACCGGTCATCCATTCACTGGGACCGTGCTCCCTCCGCAGCCCCTGTGGGAATCTGCCGGACAGGAGTCTATTCATCCTCAGGGACCGGGCCCTGCATCTCTAAGGTACTCTGTGTCCCCATGGGGACTGTGCATGGAGCGCCTTCTTCCCGGACGCTGCAGCAGCTGCTGATTTGTGAAGACCGGCGGACTTCGGTGCCGACCGCGCCTGCTTGTCGGCCGCGGTCTTAAATTTAGTCCCCGGCTTCATCGCGGCCTAGTAGCAAAAATCCCGCCCCCGGGCCTGCCGACCTGACGTCGGATGTGAGGGCCGGAGCATCCTGTATGTTTCCTCCCCCCCTCACTGATCACTGTGGGGACCCCAGATTCCCGCACTTTTTCTAGCACCGCCCACGGCTCCACTCCTCCCCTGAGAGCTCCGGCAGCCATTTTTTTGGCATTCTGCCGGTGGAGGATTATCAGGGAAGAGCTCTGCAGCTCTGGGAGACCTAAGGCAGGGAATCTGGAGGACACACACTCCGCTTTTTAGCGGTCGGTAAGCCACACCGGTCACCCGGTGCTGGTCCCCCATAGGGTGCCGGAATAGATACGTATTCTATGTATATATTTCTGTTCGGTCGGGCTGTATACCCTTTCCCATATACCCTCAGTGATCACTCTCCTAGGAGACAACAGCATGTCGTCCACAAGGAGCAAAGGTGCTAAGGCACAGGGTTTTTTTTGCGACCTGTACCTCTTGTGGGGCTATGTTACCTGCGGGTTCCACCTACCCTCACTGTGAGCAATGCTCGGCCCCTGTTTCGCTTGCTCAGCCGGAGCCTCGGTCACTAGTGGGCCCCTCGGCTCAGGTAGACCCCCCCCTGCTCCCCCTGTCCAGGCGGCAGGGACAGAGTTTGCTGCTTTTGCTGAGAAACTCTCTGAGTCACTTTCACAATCCATGGCTCAGTCTATGGACAAATGGTCTGCCAAGCTGCTAGAAGCTTTGCAGTCCAGACCGGTCCTTACACAGGCCCCGGTCCCTGTTGGATCGTCGCCTCCAGGCCCCTCTCGGTCCGCGCCGCAGCGCGCTCCCAGGGTGGGCCCTAGGTCTCACGTGGAGGAGTCCTGCCCGGACCACAGTCCCAGACCGGCTAAGCGGGCTCGCTGGAAATCTTCACCGACTTCTTCACGCTGCTCGGGTTCCCAGCTTGAGGACTCTCTGGAGGACGAGGCGGACGTCGCAGCTCAGGGCTCTGAACCTGACATTGCCCTCAATCTTGATACACCTAAAGGGGACGCCTTAGTAAATGATCTTATCTCGTCCATCAACCAAGTGTTAGATCTATCTCCCCCGCCTCCACCTGTAGAGGAGTCGGCTTCTCAGCAGGAGAAACACCAGTTTCGGTTCCCCAAACGTACACGGAGTGCGTTTTTCGATCACTCTAACTTCAGAGATGCTGTCCAGAAGCCCAGAGCGGTTCCGGACAAGCGCTTTACTAAGCGCCTTACTGACACACGTTACCCCTTCCCCTCTGACGTAGTTAAGGGTTGGGCTCAATGTCCCAAGGTGGATCTTCCAGTCTCTAGATTGGCGGCTAGATCTGTGGTATCGGTTGCAGATGGTTCATCGCTAAAGATGCCACTGACAGGCAGAGCTCCTGGTGAAATCCATCTATGAAGCCACGGGCGCGTCTTTTGCCCCAGCCTTTGCAGCCGTGTGGGCACTCCAACCTATCTCAGCTTGTCTGGCTGAGATTAATGCGGTCACACATAATTCTGCTCCGCAGGTTGCGTCTCTGACTTCTCAAGCGTCAGCTTTTTCTTCCTACGCCATGAACGCAGTCCTAGACTCTGCTAGCCGTACAGCGGTGGCATCCGCTAATTCTGTGGCAGTCCGCAGGGCCATGTGGCTGCGCGAATGGAAGGCAGACTCTGCCTCCAAGAGGTTCTTAACCGGTTTGCCGTTTTCTGGCGACCGATTGTTTGGCGAACGATTGGATGAGATTATTAAGGAATCCAAGGGAAAGGACTCCTTACCCCAGTCCAAACCTAAGAGACCTCAGCAACGGAAAATTCAATCGAGGTTTCGGTCCTTTCGGCCCTCCGCCAAGTCCCAATCCTCTTCGTCCAGCAGGCCGGAGAAAGGCCAGAGGAACTCCTATGCGTGGCGGTATAAGTCACGCCCCCAAAAAGCCGCCTGAGGCACTGCCTCCAAGGCGGCCTCCTCATGACTCTCGGCATCCCCGAACCGCATCCTCGGTCGGTGGCAGGATCTCCCGCTTTTGCGACGCCTGGTGGCCACATGTTCAAGACCGATGGGTGAGAGACATTCTGTCTCACGGTTACAGGATAGAGTTCAGCTCTCGTCCTCCGACTCGTTTCTTCAGAACCTCTCCGCCTCCCGCTCGGGCCGACGCACTTTTTCAGGCAGGGGATGCTCTGAAGACAGAAGGAGTTGTGATCCCTTTTCCCCCTCAGGAACATGGTCGCGGCTTTTACTCCAACTTGTTCGTGGTGCCAAAGAAGGACGGATCATTCCGTCCCGTTCTGGACCTCAAACTACTCAACAGACATGTGAGCACCAGACGGTTTCGGATGGAATCTCTCCGCTCGGTCATCGCCTCGATGTCACAAGGAGACTTCCTAGCATCGATCGACATCAAGGATGCTTATCTCCATGTGCCGATCGCACCCGAACATCAACGCTTCTTGCGTTTCGCCATCGGGGACGAACACCTTCAGTTCGTGGCATTGCCTTTCGGCCTGGCGACAGCCCCACGGGTGTTCACCAAAGTCATGGCATCCGTTGTGGCGGTCCTACACTCTCAGGGCCACTCGGTGATTCCCTACTTAGACGATCTCCTAGTCAGGGCACCTTCTCGGGTGGCGTGTCAACACAGCCTTACCGTCGCTCTGGCGACTCTCCAGCAGTTCGGGTGGATAATCAACTTCCCAAAATCCAAGTTGACACCGACCCAATCACTGACTTACCTCGGGATGGAGTTTCATACACAGTCAGCGGTAGTCAAGCTACCGCTGGACAAACGGCTTTCTCTGCAGGCAGGGGTGCAATCTCTTCTTCGGGGTCGGTCACACCCCTTGAGGCGCCTCATGCACTTCCTGGGGAAGATGGTGGCAGCGATGGAGGCAGTGCCGTTCGCGCAATTCCATCTGCGGCCACTCCAATGGGACATTCTCCGCAAATGGGACAGGAGGTCGACTTCCCTCGACAGGAACGTCTCTCTTTCCCTTGCAACCAAGACGTCTCTTCAGTGGTGGCTCCTCCCCAATTCTCTATCGCAAGGAAAATCCTTCCTACCCCCAACCTGGGCTGTGGTCACCACGGACGCGAGCCTGTCAGGGTGGGGAGCGGTTTTCCTCCACCACATGGCTCAGGGAACCTGGACTCCGGTAGAGTCTTCCCTTCAGATCAATGTTCTGGAGATAAGGGCAGTGTATCTAGCCCTATTGGCTTTCCATCGGTGGCTGGAGGGCAGACAGATCCGTATACAGTCGGACAACGCCACTGCCGTCGCATACATCAACCACCAGGGCGGCACGCGCAGTCTTCATGCCTTCCAGGAAGTCAGGCGGATTCTGCAGTGGGTGGAAGCCACAGCCTCCACGATCTCCGCAGTTCACATCCCGGGCGTAGAAAACTGGGAAGCAGATTTTCTCAATCGTCAGGGCATGGACGCGGGGGAATGGTCTCTTCACCCAGACGTGTTTCGAGACATCTGTCGCCGCTGGGGAACGCCGGACGTCGATCTCATGGCGTCACGACACAACAACAAAGTCCCGGCATTCATGGCCCGGTCTCAAGATCAGAGCTCTGGTGGCGGACGCATTAGTTCAGGATTGGTCGCAGTTTCGACTGCCTTATGTATTTCCTCCTCTGGCGATGCTGCCCAGAGTGTTACGCAAGATCAGGTCCGACTGTCGTCGCGCCATTCTCGTCGCTCCAGATTGTCCGAGGCGATCGTGGTACCCGGATCTGTGGCATCTCACGGTGGGTCAACCGTGGGCGCTTCCAGACCGCCCAGACTTGCTGTCACAAAGCCCGTTTTTCCATCTGAATTCTGTGGCCATCAACCTGACTGTGTGGCCATTGAGTCCTGGCTCCTAGCGTCTTCAGGATTATCTCAGGATGTCATTGCCACTATGAGACAGCCCAGAAAACCAACGTCCGCCAAGATCTATTACAGATCTTGGCGGATCTTCTTATCCTGGTGCTCTGATAATGGTTTTACTCCCTGGCCGTTTGCCTTACCCACTTTTCTTTCATTCCTTCAATCCGGAATGGACAAGGGTTTGTCACTCGGCTCTCTCAAGGGACAAGTATCGGCGCTCTCCGTATTTTTTCAAAAGCGCCTGGCCAGGCTTCCGCAGGTCCACACGTTCCTGCAGGGAGTTTGCCACATAGTCCCACCTTACAAGCGTCCGCTGGAACCCTGGGACCTTAACAGAAACCTTCAGAAACCACCTTTCGAGCCGCTGCGGGATGTCTCTTTATCACGTCTTGCGCAAAAGGTGTCATTTCTAGTGGCAGTTACATCACTCCGAAGAGTGTCGGAGCTTGCAGCGCTGTCATGCAAAGCCCCCTTCCTGGTTTTTCACCAGGATAAGGTGGTTCTGCGTCCTGTCCCGGAATTTCTCCCTAAGGTGGTATCTCCTTTTCATCTCAATCAGGATATCCTTACCTTCATTTTGCCCTAATCCAATTCACCAATGTGCAAAGGATTTGCACTC
The DNA here is from genome assembly GCF_048569485.1 of Anomaloglossus baeobatrachus. Taxonomy (NCBI): domain Eukaryota; kingdom Metazoa; phylum Chordata; class Amphibia; order Anura; family Aromobatidae; genus Anomaloglossus; species Anomaloglossus baeobatrachus. Next base: position 167,319,348 of record NC_134358.1, read on the forward strand.
ATTAGATCTAGTGAGGGCACTCCGGTTCTACGTGTCTCGCACGGCGCCCCTGCGCCGTTCAGATGCGCTCTTTGTCCTTGTCGCTGGCCAGCGTAAGGGTTCGCAGGCTTCCAAGTCAACCTTGGCTCGGTGGATCAAGGAACCGATTCTTGAAGCCTACCGTTCTTCTGGGCTTCCGCTTCCTTCGGGGCTGAAAGCCCATTCTACCAGAGCTGTGGGTGCGTCCTGGGCATTGCGGCACCGGGCTACGGCTCAGCAGGTGTGTCAGGCAGCTACCTGGTCTAGTCTGCACACTTTCACGAAACACTATCAAGTGCATACCTATGCTTCGGCAGACGCCAGTCTAGGTAGGCGAGTCCTTCAGGCGGCGGTTGCCCACCTGTAAGAGGGGGCCGTTTCGGCTCTTTTTATTGAGGTATTCTTTTACCCACCCAGGGACTGCTTTTGGACGTCCCAATTGTCTGGGTCTCCCAATGGAGCGACAAAGAAGAAGGGAATTTTGTTTACTTACCGTAAATTCCTTTTCTTCTAGCTCCTATTGGGAGACCCAGCACCCGCCCCTGTGCCCTTCAGGCTGGTTGTTCTTTTGTGTACACATGTTGTTCATGTTGAATTGTTCTTTTGGTTCATGGTTTTCAGTTCTCCGAACATCCTTCCGATTGAATTTACCTTAGACCAATTTATAAGTTTCCTCCTTCCTGCTTTTGCACCAAAACTGAGGAGCCCGTGATGCACGGGAGGGTGTATAGGCAGAGATGAGGGGTTACACTTTTAAAGTGTAATACTTTGTCTGGCCTCCGGAGGCAGAAGCTATACACCCAATTGTCTGGGTCTCCCAATAGGAGCTAGAAGAAAAGGAATTTACGGTAAGTAAACAAAATTCCCTTCACTACCTGCCCATCTGGAAACACATCCATTGATTGTTAAAAGCAAATGGGAACGAGACGTCGGTCCCCTGACGGAAGGCCAGTGGTCTGATATATTGGAACAAGTTCCTAAACTGGCGGTATCGGAGTGCCAAAAGCTGTCTCAAATATATCTCATCCACAGGGTATATAAAACTCCCAGTCTACTATTTAAGATGGGACTCAGACCAAACACACAGTGTGTTAGGTGTGGACAGGATGATGCCCATTTGATGCATGTTATGTGGGAGTGTGGACACATTGGTGATTTCTGGAACCAAACCCTGGGATTTATAGATCAAATATATCATATCACAATACAACCGTCGCCCCGCCTGTGCCTGTTGAGTCTGTGGGAAGGAGAAGTGGATCCGGATTCTCCAACAGCCCTGGGAATAGCACGTATCTTGTACCAAGCAAGAAAGCTACTTGCATATCACTGGTTAGACCCTCTACCACCAACATTACCAGAGCTCAAAAACAAATTAAATAACGTCATAAGATTGGAAAGGGGAGTTTATTTAAAAAGAAAAACATTGAAAAAGTTTTACAGCATTTGGCGGCCATGGATGGAGTTGCCGGGCCTACCCTCTAGTGCACTGGTTCGGGATGCAATGCTGGACCGGTTACTGTTGTGCCTGCAGTGATGGCATGTGTGAGGAAGGGAATTAAAACTAGTTTTTTCTGTGACGAAGTGGACTTTGAATGAAGAGGTGAGAGAGGACTGGAATGGTTTCATGGATGACTGCACGGATAGGGAGGGGCGGGAGAGTATAGCAATATGATGTGGAGCGACATGGCTGATGGAGGAGGTGTTCCTGTTAGTCTGAGGCATTATTGCATAATTTTAAGTTTTGTTTATTTGTAGAGCCACGAGGTTTGTAGGCTCAAGCTATATAATATAATTATGATTTGAGAACTCTATTATATTTACATATATGCAGAGAAAGAACCTGATTTATAAATCACATGTGTTTATCTGTTTATTGTTATCAGTTATATGAAAAATGAAATACTCTCTGTATTGATCCCTAATGATTTAATAAAAAAAGATCTGATTTAAAAAAAAATAGGCTGTTTACCAGATAATGTGCACCTGCATGTGTGAACGGTGCCCTATGCAAGTCATAAGTGTGCAATTTTATCATCAAGCAATCGACCCCTTCCATCTATGGAAGTGTGTGAGTGATTTGCTTTTCTTGCACCTGTGATGCCTCCATTTATTGGGGTCTTGCTGCATCCTGCTAATGCATTAGTTTTTGGCCTGGGCAGTTTACATCTGCTGCCTTTTTTCTGTGAGTAGTAGCAGTGAGTAACAATCTGTGATATGGCGTTTTCATTACCGTTGGAGGCACATAAGCTGCATTGCGGATAGTCACAGGGTGTTTAAAGTGTTCGTGCAGATGATCCACATATTCACACATCCTGTAACCAGAGAAATGGGAGATGGTAAGTGATCATTACTAACGCCTCTATAAACTTGCCAGCTTAATTGGGCATACACGATGTGGAAAAAAGTATTGGGACACAGCTCTTAACTCCTTGGTGACAGATGCTGTACATGTATGGCAGCCATTCACTGTCACGGTGGAGCAGACTCTAGAGAGCCGAGACCATTCCTTACTTGGCGCTTGCTATCTGCATTGCATAGCTGGCACCTGAGAGTAAGTGATGCAAGGGGAGCGGACTCCGATTTATTTCAGCTCAGCCTCTTAAGTGCTGCTGTCAAGCTTGATGGCAATATTTAAAATGTCACTAAGATAGCCGCAGACAGTTTGCAGCCCATCTGCCCCCTGCGTAATGTGATCATGGGGTGCTATGGCTGTGAAGCGGCCTATGAAGGCTAGCCTTAACTTCCTATAAGTACAAAAATATATATTATAATGTGTGTGTAACTTAAACCACCCCCTTTTCATCAAGTATAACTAGCCAAATGAAAACGATAAAAAAATAACATTTGAGCTCGCCATGTACATAATTGATCAAATTAATAAACCCTAAAGATATCCTGTACAATAAACACTGGAAAGGGGAGAAAACAATCAAAAGGGGAAAAAAACAATGTTATGATTCTAAGAAAATGGTGACACTGATGTTGTCTGTAAAGCGCTTTCTGCAAAGTGCTGCAAAATATAGTGCTAAGAAAGCAGTGCATAATAAGTAAAATGTTACAGAGCAGGATCCTTAATGTATAAATCACCATACAAAGCTGACTCTGTACTTGCACAGACCATTCCTCCTCTGGCATCAACATCAGCACAAAAACTGTGCCAGATGCTTAATGGTATAGGTTTCCATGGCCATGGACCTGCACAAGCCTTACATATCCAAGCACAATGCCAAGTATCAGATGGAGTAAAGCACACAGCTACTGAACTCTGGATCAGTGAAAATAGTTATGAATCCCGCTTGTCTATCCTGCATCTCACGGACCAGTCTGTGTTGGGCAAATTCCAGGAGAACGTTCCCTGTCTGCATCGTTCCAACTGTAATGTTTGGTGGAGGAGGGATAATGCTATGGGGCAGTTTTTCTTTGTTTTGTCTAGACTTTTTATTTCCTCAATTAGACACTGAACTACACTGAACAAAAATATAAACGCAACACTTGTACACAGGAAAGATCTTAGAGTTCTGCTCATGAATAATGGGAGCACAAAGGAAAGTGTTGCATTTATATTTTTGTTCAATGTATCTTTGCTTTCACCCTTTGAGGGAACAGCTTGGGGAATGCCATTTTCGGTTCAAGAACACCGTGCACAAATCAAAGTCCATAAAGCCATGGTTTTGTGTGGGAGAACTTAACTCTTTCACAATGCCCAGGTCTCAGCCCTATCCTGCATTTTTAGGATAAACTAGAGCAGAGATTTGGAGCCAGACCTACTCATTCAAGATCCGTGCTTATCTGACAAATACTCTTTTGGATAAAAGGGTAAATATACCCACAAACAACTATCAAAGTCTTGTAGAAAACTTCACAGAAGAGTGGATACTGTTATACAGTGCTGGCCAAAAATATTGGCACCCCTGAAATTCTGTCAGATAATACTCAGTTTCTTTGTGAAAATGATTGCAATCACAAAATCTTTGGTATTATTATCTTCATTTATTTTGCTTGCAATGAAAAAACACAGAAGAGAATGAAACAAAAATCAAATCATTGTTCATTTCACACAAAACTCCAAAAATGGGCCAGACAAAAGTATCGGCACCCTTAAGCCTGCTTTACACGCTACAATATATCTTACGATGTGTCGGTGGGGTCACGTCGTAAGTGACGCACATCCGGCATCGTAAGGTATGTTGTAGCGTGTGACAGCGACGTGCAAATGCGATTGAACGAAAAACGTTCATCGCATCCACGTCGTTCATTCCTGACGAATTGAACGTCAGATTGTTCATCGTACCCGGGGTAGCGCACATCGCAGTGTGTGACACCCCGGGAACGATGAACAGATCTCACCTGCCTCCTGCGGCTCCCGGCCCACAATGCGGAAGGAAGGAGGTGGGCGGGATGTTTACGTCCCGCTCAGCTCCGCCCCTCCGCTTCTATTGGCCGGCTGCCGCATGACGTCGATGTGACGCCAAACGTCCCTCCCACTCCAGGAAGTGGACGTTCGCTGCCCACATCGAGGTTGTATGGAAGGTAAGTATGTGTGACGGGGGTTAATCGTTTGTGCGGCACGTTCAACAAATTGAACGTGCTGCACATACGATGGGGGCGTTACAAATATGCGAAATTGCAACGTGTAAAGCAGGCTTTAGCCTAATACTTTGTTGCACAACCTTTAGCCAAAATAACTGCGAACAACCGCTTCCGGTAACCATCAATGAGTTTCTTACAATGCTCTGCTGGAATTTTAGACCATTCTTCTTTGGCAAACTGCTCCAGGTCCCTGAGATTTGTAGGGTGTCTTCTCCAAACTACCATTTTGAGATCTCTCCACAGGTGTTCTATGGGATTCAGGTCTGGACTCATTGCTGGCCACTTTAGTAGTCTCTAGTGCTTTCTATCAAGCCATTTTCCAGTGCTTTTTGAAGTGTGTTTTGGGTCACTGTCCTGCTGGAAGACCCATGACCTCTGAGGAAGACCCAGCTTTCTCACACTGGGCCCTACATTATGCTGCAAAATTTGTTGGTAGTCTTCAGACTTCATAATGCCATGCACACGGTCAAGCAGTCCAGTGCCAGAGGCAGCAAAGCAACCCCAAAACATCAGGGAACCTCCGCCATGTTTGACTGTAGGGACCGTGTTCTTTTCTTTGAATGCCTCTTTTTTTTTTTTCCTGTAAACTCTTATGTTGATGGCTTTTCCCAAAAAGCTCTACTTTTGTCTCATCTGAGCAGAGAACATTCTTCCAAAACGTTTTAGGCTTTCTCAGGTAAGTTTTGGCAAACTCCAGCCTGGCTTTTTTATGTCTCGGGGTAAGAAGTGGGGTCTTCCTGGGTATCCTACTATACAGTCCCTTTTCATTCAGATGCCGACGGATAGTACGGGTTGACACTGTTGTACCCTCGGACTGCAGGGCAGCTTGAACTTGTTTTGGATGTTAGTCGAGGTTCTTTATCCACCATCCGCACAATCTTGCGTTGAAATCGCTCGTCAATTTTTCTTTTCCTTCCACATCTAGGGAGGTTAACCACAGTGCCATGGGCTTTAAACTTCTTGATGACACTGCGCACCGTAGACACAGGAACTTTCAGGTCTTTGGAGATGGACTTGTAGCCTTGAGATTGCTCATGCTTCCTCACAATTTGGATTCTCAAGTCCTCAGACAGTTCTTTGGTCTTCTTTCTTTTCTCCATGCTCAATGTGGTACACACAAGGACACAGGTCAGAGGTTGAGTCAACTTTAATCCATGTCAACTGGCTGCAAGTGTGATTTAGTTATTGCCGACACCTGTTAGGTGCCACAGGTAAGTTACAGGTGCTGTTAATTACACAATTTAGAGAAGCATCACATGATTTTTCAAACAGTGCCAATACTTTTGTCCACCCCCTTTTTATGTTTGGTGTGGAATTATATCCAATTTGGCTTTATGACAATTTTTTCTTTTAAGACAAATTAAATGAAGATAATAATATCAAAGAATTTGTGATTACAATCATTTTCAAGAAGAAACTGAGTATTATCTGACAGAATTGCAGGGGTGCCAATACTTTTGGCCAGCACTGTAGCTGCAAAGGGGGATAAACTTTAGGAGGACGAACTTTAAATGGATACCCATGGACATAATGATCCGGTAGGTGTAATGTTTCGTTGTCCTGATACTTTTGTTCATATAGTGTAAGTGCCAGATACTACACCTACAATACACACAGTAATTATATTGGATGATTTTCAGATACACATGAATGGAGTCTGATAAATGGTTATAAACAATACAAGAATTATATAGTTTTTATCTCTTCAGTCTTGAAATTTCTGAGGTTCCAGGATTTTTACCATTGTCCTCCCAAATGGCATCAGTTTTTTACTTTTCAGTGGCATTCAAATACTTTGAGATTTTAACACCGTACAAAAGATTAATAGAGGTATTTTTTCTTGCAAAGTGATAGAATATGTAACTACTGCTATGGTTCAACAGAAGGTTGACCTCTTGAACCCCTACAAATGTGAAAATGAAGAGTATGAACCAACCCAATTTTATTCTGTACAGTGGTTCCCCCCACCATTCAGCTGTGCAGGAATCAGCAGCTCGACCCTTTTTCGTGAACATGGGACCTCTGCATTGTCCTGCACGGCAGAAGGCCGTGGTACCACTGTGCATGAAAAAGTGCGGCAGCAGAAGTGTAGCACCTTTTTTTTTCTTAGGATAGATGGGGTCGCAAAGGTTAGATTTCTCACTGATAATAAAGTGATGGTATTTCATTGTGATTACCTTGAAGGTCTTCAATTGGCCAACCTGAAAACCAGTGATGACCAGTGAAATTCAGCCGTGTATCTACAGTTTTGTGAACACACCTGTTTTCTAGGCTTCCTGAGATGGAGATGTAGTCAAATATGATCAAGTGTTGTACCAATTCACAGAGTCCAACTCCTCCAGCATGCGGACACACCGGAACTGAATGAAAGCAGATAAGCACACTTAATACATATAATATTATAGTCAACACTAAAGTCCTTTTAATTTAAACTTTTTGGGCCCCATTGCTCAAAGCTTATATTCTTTATTCTGGCATAAAAGCTTTGAAAAGCCACACAATTTTGCGCAACTCGAGGCTACACTAAACTATTGCAACTTTTGGCATTCCAGTGCCCCTTTACTTCATGAATCAGGAGTGGCTCAGCACACCTCATCGTAAACAATGCTGGTCTTGATGAATTCAGCCCTTTCTGATTTTACGTTGACCTGTCTCTTTTATAAGAAGTGTGTGTGTCTAAAGACAAGGGGGCACAGATGACAGATTTACGATAATTTAGGCAAAAATCTACATATATCGTAACATAAAAATGCCCCAAATTTATCAACAGAATTGTGCTATACTTGCTGAATCCACCTTTAGTTGCAGAAATGTACGTCTAAAATTCTGTTAAAATGAAGCACATGGATTTCTACATGCCTCAGTAGGTGGTAGAAGTCAGAATATTACCACAGAAACCAATGTATCACTGCTACTAATAGAAGATCTGCTGGTGTAGAGGATACCTTACCAAGACCTACAGGTGCAGCTCAACACATTAGAATGTCATCAAAAAGTTAATTTATTTCAGTAATTCAGTACAAAAGGGAAACACATATATTATAGAGTCACTACACACAGAGTGATCTATTGCAAGGGTTTATTTCTATTAATGTTGATTGATTAAACAACACCTTGGACCACTGAGCAACAGTCCAGTTCTTTTTCTTCTTGGCCCAGGTAAGATGCTTCTGGCATTGTCTATTTGTCATGAGTGGCTTGACACAAGGAATGTGACAGTTGTAGCCCATCTCCTGGATACGTCTGTGTGTGGTAGCTCTTGAAGCACTGACTCCAGCAGCAGTCCACTCCTTGTGAATCTCCCCAAATTTTTGAATGGCCTTTTCTTAACAATCCTATCAAGGCTGCGGTTATTCCGGTTTCTTGTGCACTTTTTTCGATCACACTTTTTCCTTCCACTCTACTTTCCATTAATATGCTTGAATACAGCCAGCTTATTTAGCAATGACCTTTTGTTGCTTACCCTCCCTGTGGAGTGTGTCAATGACTGCCTTCTGGACATCTGTTAGGTCAACAGTCTTCCCCATGATTGTGTAGCCTACTGAACCAGACTAAGGGACCATTTTAAATGCTTAGCAAGCCTTTGCAGGTGTTTTGTGGTAATTATTCTAATTTTCTGAGAACTTTTTGATTTTCATTGGCTGTAAGCCATATCCATCAACATTAACAGAAATAAAAACGTGAAATAGATCACTCTGTGTATAATGACTCTATATAATATGTGTTTCCCTTTTTGTATTGGAATTACTGAAATAATTTAACTTTTTGATGATATTCTAATTTATTGAGCTGCACTTGTATATTATTGACCTGTATATTATCGACACATTACAGGTACGGACTTGGGTACACTCACGACACTGTGAGCATTATTTGAATTCAATATGCCGCACTCTGACAGTGAAGGAGCTCAGTGCTCACAGTGTCAGTGCATGCACGCTGTCATCCTTAACTCCCATCGGTGGCCACCGCTCTCTGCACTGATAATTAAATTGCACACAACTTACATTAGAACCGATGGGGGCGTGGTAGCATTTTTTTTTTCCATAATAACGAACTCCAAAAATCCCATAATTCCCCTCACCCCAAGTGAAATGATAAATTACGGATTGCCCTGCATAATGCTTGTGCAGCAGTTTGGGATGATTGGGAATAAAGCAAGTGCTCTCTGTGGAAATCTTCCTAGGATTAATCACTACAGTGGGAAGTTAATGTTTTCTTTCAAAATTTAAGGAGTAAGCATTTCAACCTTTCCAAAAAGATAAATCGGTATATGTCACTTTTTCTCTGACTTTTTATATGAGGAGCAGAAGTGATTTTGAATGGGAAATGAGAAAAGGGGACTTTTCTCTCAAAGTGAATTTAGCAAGAAAATAACAAAAATCTGTTTTCCCTCCCAGAATTTATTTGAAGAGAAAGACTTATTAACTGAATCAAATGATTATCATACTCGCTATTAAACTCCTTCTTTCTTTGATTCTTCCAATACTTAAAATTTTCCTTTTTTCCTTTCCATCTATCCTGTCCCCTTCATACCCATATTCCTCTTTCCTAACCCAACCTTTTTTTTTTTTTCTTATTTCCCTCCCTGACTGATCCTTTTTCTATTTTTATTATTTCGGTAAATTTCACATTTTATGTTATTGAACAACTGTTAAAAATGAAAGATGAAAGGTTTAAAAAAAAAAACAAAAAACCTTTTTGATTTATTTTATTTTTTACTTTCCATGTCATCTAAATACAACAAAAATCCTAAAATATGGCAGGTTTTTTAATGGGTCTCATTATATCATTTATCTTGGGGTAAAGCACATATCAGGACTTTACAGGCCAGGTATATTAAGGATATGAATGCTGGGTCTTTTGACATTAAGATGACTATAATTCTATCTATAAAGCTGACTGATCAAATTGTTTATTCAAAAAGGGCCTTCTTGTTCTACCGGTTTTGTCCTTGTAGTCTCCAGACAATGCCTACAGTCACCTTTAATGTCAGGACAAGTCGACTTAACATGTTTTAATTCTTATTTCATAAATCAATAATGTGTATGAAATTAAGACACTTTGTACCATATCTTATCAAACAAATCTGCTTATTTCAACACCAGGACTAACCTTTCATGTTCAAAGTTCTCAATTTACGGATAAAAACTGTATTCAATGAAGACAGATTATTACATTACTGATATAGGAGATGGCAGTTAGTACTAATAAGATTCTATGTAGTGCCAAGAGGAGGAGTTGGAGGCAGCGCTCCTTCCCCTCTCTTGTATTTAGAATCTTTAAAAAGAAAAAAAAAAGACAAATGTCATCTCCTATCTTAGGGGTACTTTGCACACTACGACATCGCAGCTGCGATGTCGGTGGAGTCAAATCGAAAGTGACGTACATCCAGCGTCGTTGTCGACATCGGAGTATGTGAATCCTTTTTACTACAATTAACGAGCTCAAAAGTGTCAAAATTGTATGATCGGTGTAGTGTCGGGCATTTCCATAATGTCGCTGCAGCGACAGGTACAATGTTGTTCCTCGTTCCTGCGGCAGCACACATCGCTGTGTATGAAGCCGCCGGAGCGAGGAACATCTTACCTCCGTCCCGCCTGCAATGAGGAAGGAAGAAGGTGGGCGGGATGTTTACGCCCCGCTCATCTCCGCCCCATCGCTTCTATTGGCCGCCTGCCGTGTGACGTCGCTGTGACGCCGCACGACCCGCCCCCTTTGGAAGGAGGTGGGTCGCCGGCCAGAGCGACGTCGCAGGGCAGGTAAGTGCGTGTGAAACTGCCGTAGCGATAATGTTCGCTACGGCAGCTATCACAAGAGATCGCATCTGCGACAGGGGCGGGGACTATCGCGTTCAGCATCGCTACCATCGGCTAGCAATGTCGCAGCGTGCAAAGTACCCCTTAGTAATGAGAATTTTGAAAATGATCAATCAGTCCTCGTCTATTAAGAAGCAGATTTCTCTAATAAAAATAAGAAACATCGTAATATATCTTATAAGTATTATTTTTGAATTACAGAATAAAAATTGAAGCTTTTTAACAGTCAGCAACTCAACTCTTTGGAAAGTGGAACACATACGTTTTCCAATTCCAAGGACAAAATAAAGAATGTTCTGCCTTGACTCACAGTTAAAAAACACGCTCTACACGATCCAGAGTCTGGGTCAGATTTGTAAGCCGGCAACCCGATCTCTCCCTTTAATAGTTGTAAAACATTACAGATTTTATGTCTTTTTACAGACATTTCAGGTTTAACTAAAACTGCTTCAACAGGTATCTCAATCCTTAAACAATTGTTTTAAACCATTTATGTGCGGATGTAAAACAATTGTTGAAAAATTTAAATTTGGATATTCTGAAATACATAAGACAGAAAATTATATGCCATACATATCACATTTTATTGAAGCATTCAGTAAGTTGGTTTGGCTGTTCTAAAGTATTTGTATAGGGCAATCTGATGATTTAATTGTGTAATGAATGGTATAATGATAATTACCATCGCTGCTATCCGATAACACGACTTGTTAAAGGGAATCTGTCAGCAGGTTTTTGCTACCTCATCTGAGAGCAGCATAATGTAAGCAAAGAGATCCTGAATCCAACGATGTATCAGTTAGATTAGGCCGGTTTCACATTTGCGTTGTTTTGACGGAAATGGACTCCGTCACTAATGTAGTACAGTTCATTTATTTTCAGTGTAAGCGCGACACCATGTGGACACATGCGGGTAGTGCAGGAAGCATGGTGTCGCTCTTCCACTGTAAATAAATGAACTGTACTACATTAGTGACGGAGTCAGTTTGCGTCAATACAACGCAAGTGTGAAACCGGCCTTACTGAGTGGAGCCTGATCAGACACAATCAGAATCTTTAGATTTAGACTGCCATAAGCGTGACATTATAGTCCGAGTAATAAGGGTCCTGCTGCTTAAACAAACATAGCAAATAAACTACAGATCGGACTTTGACAAGACAGGCATTCCTGAATTCTCTGTTAACCCTTGCAGCATTCTGGCTTCAGCTTACATAACAAAACCCTGCTGACAGATTCTTTTTACCTTATTTATGTGCTGCCTATGGACTCCAGGAAAGGAACATTTTAGTTAACACATTTTCACCTTCTAGCTGTCTCCATCAGAAGCATACTGTAGAAGGCTTTATACCCTCACATTGAAAGGTGGCGCTATAAGTTTCATGTAGAAGGTTGATAAATAAATGATAATAGACGAGATGGATTACAACCTGCAGGATATCTCAAACCCTAAATTTCTTCGGAGCCTCAAGTTTGGTGAATGATTTTTACATAGGTTTTAACCCCTTAACGACGACGGACGGTAATATTACGGCCTAGCGGTCATAGTGTTAATTCCCACGGGCTGCTGCAAGCCGCCTATGGTGATCAGCGCACATTTCAGCTGATTTGTACAGCTGACGTGTGCGTGCCAGGCACGAGTGGAATAGTGTTCTGCCTGTGACTTTTAACCCCTTAAATGGCACTGTCAATATGTGGCAGCGCCATTATTATACCGATCGCGCTTAAACTTTACTCACAGCCTGACACCGGAAGTCACATGATGTGATCATCTGGATCCAATGGTCGTCATGGTAGCACAGGGTCATGTGATGACTCCTGTAGCTATCATGATTCACTTTCTCTTACACCCGGCACACTGCCCTATGTAATAGGAGAGCTGTTTTTCTCCCGATTTGAGCGGCAGTGCTCTGATCGTAAGAAAGGCACAAGCGATCAGACTGCTGATCCATAATGCCCCCTAGGGGGTTTATTAAAAAAAAAAAAAGTTTTGAAAAATTAAAATAAAACCTAAAAGTTCAAATCACCCCCCTTTCAACCCATTGAAGATTAAAGAGTTAAAAAAGTATACACACATTTGGTATAGCCACATACAGAAATGCCCGATCAAAATATAAAAAAAAAATAATCTGATCGGTAAATGGCGTAGCGGCAAAAAAATTCCAAGCGCCAAAATTTAATTTTTTGGTCGCCAAAAATTTTGCGCAAATGTAATAACAGGCGATCAAAACAAAGCATCTGCGCAAATATGGTACCTTTTTAAAAACGTCAGCTTGAGACGTAAAAAATAAGTAGTCACTGAGCCCCAGATCCTGAAAAATGAGAACGCTACGGGTCGCGGAAAATGGCACAAAACGTGCACCACTTTCTTTGGACAAACTTCTGATTTGTTTTAACCCCTTAAATAAAAGTAAACCTATACATGTTTGGTGTCTACGACCACGCACCGACCTGAGGCATCATACCGACACATCACACAGCGACATATAGTGAACACAGTGAATAAAATCTCAAAAGCAATCGTGCAATCGCACTTTTTTTGCTATTTTTCTGCATTTGGAATTTTTTTGCCATTTCCCAGTACACTAAATGGTAAAACTCATGATTTCATTTAAAAGTACAACTTGATCTGCAAAAAGTGAGCCCTCATATGACCATATTGACTGAACACATCAGACTCTCCACTACCGTGGAAAGCTTCAAGAGGAACCTCAAGACCCACCTTTTCCAACAAGCCTACAACCTACAATAGCCCTCAGTCCAGTAGACCACTGCGCAACCAGCTCTGTCCTCACCTATTGTACCATCACCCATTCCCTGTAGACTGTGAGCCCTCGCGGGCAGGGTCCTCTCTCCTCCTATACCAGTCTGTCTTGTACTGTTAATGATTGTTGTACGTATACCCTCTCTCACTTGTAAAGCGCCATGGAATAAATGGCGCTATAATAATAAATAATAATAATATTAAAGTTACGGCTCTCGGAAGAAGATAGCAAAAAAAAAAACGGAAAGCGCAAAATCTGCCGGTCGTGAAGAGGTTGAGATGATTTGCTAAAGTTTTGTGATGTGGAATTTTTTTTACAGGTTAAACCTGTAAAAAAAAAAAATGTTTAACGGTAAAAACTGAACAACCAATTACCACTTTGCAAAAAGGTCAGAAATTTTTCATAAAGTTCTGAGTGTTTTTAACTGTAATACAAATGCATGCCTAGCTCTATGTCTGTGTGAAGCGGGGAGGAAAATACTCTAGAATTTATCAGCACAACCATGGCCCTTTTTAATTGAACTAACAAAAGAAAATTATATAGATCCAGCATAAATCTTCAACAGCAAGGAATGGTAAGATATTGGTGAAAAGACTTCATATCAGAACTGAACGTTCAGCTGTATGATGCCCTGTAGCAGTTGTGCTTCTGGATTATAATTATAGTCTTACTATTGAATTTCTTGGCCATGAGCAGAACAGAAAGGTTTTCATTCACACTCCCCAATCTGCAGCTGTCGATCTGGAGATACTGGAGGGCGTGGGCTTGTAGGAACTGTTTAAACATGACTCTGTTGTGGCACTGGGCAAAGAAAAATGCAGAGAATTAGTATCGCTAAATGGTAGTTATGGTAAAAACATTAAGGGTATGTTCACCCTTTGCAAGGTATATTCTATAGAGTATACTGTATTGCAGAACGTTTCCATTAACTGAAGCAGCCCTATTCAGATGAAAAAAATGACTTACAGATGCAGAATTTTCTGCAACAAAATCTTCAACATGGGAGTTCACCCTATGACTTCACCATAAAAGATTTTAAATATTTTACAAATCATGAAATATGCCTGTAATTTAAAAGAATTGTCTCAAGTTCATAAAGGGAACCTGTCACCTTTGAAAATGTTATTTATCTGTAAATATAGGGTTAATCTGCAGATAAATGGCATTAGGCCTAAGACACGGCATGAAAATTGGACTGAGTGGAATGTCCTAAAACATCGCATATTAGCCTATGTGTCAGCACCCATGAGCGATTATTTTCTCGGCCCCAATTGGACCGAGAAAACGATCGCAGCATGCTGCGAGCGTAATACGATTCTATTTCTCTCGCACCCATTCAAGTCTATGGGGCGAGAGAAAGATCGCACTCCACTCGCGGTACACCGGTGTACCGCGAGTGCAGGGCGAGAATAGCAATAGCCGGCTACGGAGGAGAGAGGGAAATAAATCCCTCCCTCCTCAGCACTGGCCTGCACCCCCTCAGCACTTGTTCTCCCTCCTCAGTGCCGTCCCGTCACCCGCAGCTGAGGTACGATCGCATGATCGGACCTCAGTCGCAGTGACACTTGCATGACACTCGGCTCCTGCTGTGCTGCCAGCGCGAGCTGAGTGTCATGCGAGGATTGCAGTAGTCCCCGTGTGGCCCCGGCCTTACAGTGCCTTACTACACAGAGCATCTACTATCTTATCATGGCTTAGCATCAAAATTAGGGGGACCACACACTGGTTTTTAAAATGTATTTAAATAATTAAAAAAAACAACAACACATGCAGTTCTTATTTTGATATACAGCCAAGATAAGCGCACAGCTGGGGGCTGCAGCCTGTAGCCATATGCTTTATCTGTGCTGGGTATCTTAATATGGGGGGAATCCTTTGCCAACTTTTTTTTTTTATTCAGCATGATCTAAACTCGCAAACAGGGTCTGTGATCGCAAGCACTCAGGAGCTGTCTCACATGCTAGGGGCGCGTCTGCAACCAATCAGACAGCGGTGGGGAAAGCAGTGCATGTGGAGGAGGTTTATGAGTGGCCTTGGAAGTAGAATGAGCTGCCACAGAAGCAGTGTAACAGCCGCACCAGAGACTCGGTAAGTATAGCATGCCTGCTTCAATCTCCCTATCCCTTCTACCACCATTTTTAAGAGCCGGATACCTATTGACTTATGGCAAGAAGAGAATGGCACTTCCTATATATGCGTCGGAGATATTGGGGTGCACTTCAGGTTCCAAAGCCAAACAGTGAGAAGTATACAAGGCACTCCCAAGATGATTTGAAGAAAAAATTTATTCATGTGCGTAACAAAAACGTTTTCGGTCCTATGTGGACCTTCCTCAGTAGCACATGTGTGAGGGAACACGCTGTGTGGGCTGTCAGACGCGGAATCCACCGCTGTATGGGGGCTGCTACGCACATGAATAAACGTACGCTTGTTACGCACATGAATAAATTTTTTCTTCAAATCATCTTGGTAGTGCCTTGCATACTTCTCACCTATTGACTTATGGGCACCGGTGTCCAGCCAGATACCAGGGATCAATTTCGGGCCTTAACGGGATTTCTTTTTAAACCCAATTCGACCCGCCAATCTCCGGTATCTGTGAGTTGTCCATCACTATTTTATTAAAAAACCTATGGCACAAAAACAAACAAAAAATGGCCACTTCATATGCGTTTTCTGGCACAAGGTGCGATTTTTGTCCAGAAAGTGATTTTGTGTGACTTTTACACAAAACTGCAGCATACGGACAGCCCCTAACCCTGATTATGTGCACTACCTCTCATTCTTCAGGAGCACACCACATCTTAGGCTAATTTCACACTTGCGTTGTGCGGCATCCGTCACAGTGCATTGTGTGACGCATATGACTGATGCGTTGTAAATAGTGTGATAATAAAGGCAACGGATTCCTGTGAAATAACCCGTTGCGTTAGTTTTCTTTGGCCGAGAGAGAGAGAGCCCCCATCATTATCGCACACACCGGCACTACCTCCCCCATCATCATCACTGCACACACAGCACTACCGCCCCCATCATCACCACACACACCGGCACTACCGCCCCCATCATCACTGCACACACCGGCACTACCACCCCCATCATCACTGCACACACCGGCACTACCGCCCCATCATCATCACTGCACACACCGGAACTACTGACCCCATCATCACTGCACACCCCGGAACTACCGCCCCAACCTCACTGCACACACCGGCACTACCTCAGTCACGTCCTCACTGACAGCGCGATTCACTTCATTTTCTGCATGGAGGTCACAGAGAGTGGCAGTGTTCTACGGCCGCTCCTGTCAACTTCTGATATAGCAGAGCTGTAAGCGTCGTGGGATCTCGTGTGGATTACGGACCTGGAGGGGTATTTGGGGATTAATAAAGTGGTGAAAGAGGGTTTTTTTTTGTCTTTTATTCATAATAAAGGATTTTTCCGGGTGTATGTGTTTATTTACTTTAACTTACAGGTTAGTCATTGGGGTGTCTCATAGACGTCTGCCATGATTAACCTAGAACTTAGTGGCAACTATGGGCTGCCATTAACTCTTTATTACCTCGATTGCCACCACACCAGGGCAATTCGGGATGAGCCGGATAGAGTCTCAGGACTGTCGCATCTAATGGATGCCGCAATTCTGGGTGGTTGCTGGCTGATATTTTTAGGCTGGGGGGCTCCTCATAATGTGGGCCTCCCCATCCTGAGAATACCAGCCTTCAGCCGTGTGGCTTTATCTTGGCTGGTGTCAAAATTTGGGGGGACCGCACGGCGTTTTTTATTTATTTATAGTACTGCATGATATAGACCCGCCCACCGGCGGGTGTGATTGGTTGCAGTGAGACAGCTGTCACTCAGCATGCGGGCGCGTCTGACTGCAACCAATCATAGGCTCCAGTGGGTGGGGGAAGCAGTGAATACGAGATGGAATAATGAGCGGCCGGCATTTTCAAAAGCAGGAGAAGCCGCCAGAGCTGTGTGACAGCTGTGCAGCGCCGCGCCGGTGATTGGTGAGTATGAGAGAGGGGGTAAGAGAGACCGACCAACCAACAGAGAGAGACTGACCGACAGAAAGAGAGAGAGAGACCAGGAGTGATTTTAAACGATTTAGAACGTTCTGCAGGACATGCTGAGCATGCTCAGTAGAACGTGATGGAATCCTGCGCTGGAATCTGTCGCCAAACGCATGGCGACAGAATCCAGCACCATAGACATTCATTATGCCTCTTAACGGATCCCAATGGAATCCGCCAAAGTGCGTTGTTTTGACTACCGCAAAAACACTACATGCTGCGTTCCCTCCGCCCGGCACTCAGTCAAAATAACGACTCGGCGTCGGCTGGCGGATGCAACGCAGACACTTGCGTTGCAGTGCATCATCAATACTAGTCTATGGGAAATAGCGCAAGCCGTTAACGGACTGCGCTATTTTCCATAGTGGCGGATTGCGATGAACGCAAGTGTGAAACTAGCCTAAGAAGCCGGAACCAGAGGAGGGAGCAGTGCGCTCCTGAAGAATCAACATGGGAACACTCCATTAATTTGTTTTAATGGTATTTGAAGGCATTTCAGTTTTTTGAACCATTAGCTCCAATGTATCTAAAATAGAACAAAATTAAAATACAATCTCATTAGTGTCTTCAGCTCACATATGCTTCTATGATTTTGCCTGGTTACTGACTACAAACAAACCCTATTCAGTTTACTACAGTCACACTCCATTCTATCTTTCCTCTAATTCTTGCTAATGATGGCATGAATAAATTAGATTTATTTTCCACATTGTATACATAAGACAGTCTGGTAAGAAGATAAGTGGCTATGAACGGTTACTTTTAATATAAGAGCTATATACTGTATATGCAGTATGTGATCAGTATCTTTCCAATTACTGAAATATGAGGCTTTTCTTTTGGAAGATACTTCTCCATGTGAATATCCAGCCAGTAGGGGGTGTACATACTGATAGACTTGTCAGCTTGCCATGTTACCAGTGCTATTAATTATTTCAAGAAGAAGCATAGACTCCTGTTTGTCTGGCTTTAATCTAGTCCCTCTGGTCAAGGGTCAGTAAGGCTGCAGCTGTTAACCTCTCAGATTCCAGTAATCTCATAAACTATAAACACTTTCATGGCAGCTGTCACATGGCAGCCCCTTTGATATGGGCAGCAGCACTCACTTGTTCTCCTGTGGCCACGCCGATTCCCAGTGGTGCTAAAGCCTAAAGAGAAAACAACATCAACTTGAAGCATATTTAGCTATATTGACCACATAATGATTAGTTATCACAGTACTGTATATTGTTTGTACGCAAGAGTTACAAGGTCGACAGCTTTGTCCTATTCATCAGTCGTACTGAAGACCTTGACGACTTAGTTGTCTCAAATTTAGGCTTTGTTTACGCGACCGTATTATTGGGCCAAGTGCTGTCTGAAAAAAATTGACAGCACTTGGAATTTGTCCCTATTTTGTATACCCCTTTCACATGTAAAGCGCCATGGAATTGATGGTGCGATAATAATAATAATTGGGCTGTTTGCCTTTTTTTTTTTTTCCAAGGACTGAATGTCCATGACAAAAAAAAAAAATCGCAGCCTGCGCTCGGATGAAAATTACCAATACAAGTCTGAGTCTGTAAAAATAATTGACTCATAAATGGATCAACCGCGTCGCATCCTATTTTTACGGATATATTTCAATTCTTTAACCTAGGAAAATGTATTTGGTCTTATAAATTACTGCTGATGTAAAAAAAAAAATCCAGATACTATGTAGATTGCATACGGATGATAATGCAGATGAAAAGTCATCCATTTTTCTGGATGAAAATCAGATTATATTATTTATACATTAGTAAACGTATAAATTAAATATTGAACCATATTTCATTTTACATTAACCTCTTTCCAAGTACAAACCCAACATTGATTTAACAGTATAATTCCAACATGGCCCATGCACGTGCGTGCTCCTATTGTCAATCACATGACCAGGACTGGAAAATACCAAAAACAAACTAGATATTAGAGCCTCAGAAAAGAAAAATGGGATAGCGATATCTATCGTAACAAACAAAAGGGTGCTAATGTTTCTGGAGCAAAGACCTTATTCATGTGAGCGGCATTAGTGAGTGAAAAGGTGAAAGGAGATCCAATGTTGTGCCCCTTCATTACAAGGTTCGATGGTTCGATGGAGGATGCTGAGGTTTGTCCCTCATCGATCATAGTGGGGTCACACAGGTTGAGGTGTCCTGTTGAAAAAGTTTTCCTCTGAGTGTATGTGATCTTATTCTTTTAAGACGTCTCCTGCTTAGGCTGCTTACCCTCAAAATAAAGCATTTTTTACTGGTGTAACTGTTAAAACAAACAAAAAATAAAAAAATATATATATACACAGTACAGACCAAAAGTTTGGACACACCTCATCTCTAGAACAACTGTTAAGAGGAGACTTTGTGCAGCAGGCCTTCATGGTAAAATAGCTGCTAGGAAACCACTGCTAAGGACAAGCAAGAAGCAGAAGAGACTTGTTTGGGCTAAAGAACACAAGGAATTGCCAATAGACCAATGGAAATCTGTGCTTTGGTCCGATGAGTCCAAATTTGAGATCTTTGGATCCAACCACCATGTCTTTGTAGAAAAGGTGAACGGATGGACTCTATATGCCTGGTTTCCACTGTAAAGCATGGAGGAGGAGGTGTGATGGTCTGGGGGTGCTTTGCTGGTGACACTGATTGGGATTTATTCAAAATTGAAGGCATACAGAACCAGCATTGCTATCACAGCATCTTGCAGCGGTGTGCTATTCCATCCGGTTTGCGTTTAGTTGGACCATCATTTATTTTTCAACAGGACAATTGTAACGGGGTGCCAGGGGTGCCTCGGGGCTTGTAGTCGTGGCCTCTTCGGTTAGGCTTACCCCTGGTACCGCCGTCACTTTTGGGACAGGAGATGACTTGGTGGGGCAGAGTGTGGTGGTGCATATGTCGTCCGACGTACAAACACTCTTCAGGCGTGATTCAGTGAAATCAGAAGGCATTTTATTGATCACAACTTCTTCACACACCCGACAGTAATAGATGACTTTACACTTCTTTGGCTGGGGGAAAACCTGTCCTGACGTCTCCTCCAGTGGGGATGTGCCCGGCTAATCCTCTTCACCTGGCTCCCACTACGGCTACCCACAGACCGGACCCACACCGGTACTGCTTCGCACTTTGAGGTTCCGCCCGCTCCGTTTCTCTCCGGCTTCCCTATTCATCCAGCTCCCACACTCTGCCCCTGCTCTGTTTCTTCTCTCCCGTCCCGGACTCAACTGCCTTCTTACTCCCACTTTTTCTCAACATCTTTTCTCTCCCTCCCCTTTAACTTGCCGGCTCCTCCTACCACTTGTTTCTATGAGACAGCCGTCCCACCCGGCCATTGGGGAAAACCCTAACACAATGTACATACATTAAAAACATTTTTATTAAATAACATCAGAAAAGAACTACACTCCTTTGTAAGGGGTCTGCCCACCCCTTACACAATGACCCCAAACACAGCTCCAGGCTGTGTAAGAGCTATTTGACTAAGAAGGAGAGTGATGGGGTGCTACACCAGATTACCTGGTCTCCACAGTCACCAGACCTGAACCCAATCCAGATGGTTTGGGGTGAGCTGGACCGCAGAGTGAAGGCAAAAGGGCCAACAAGTGCTAAGCATCTCTGGGAACTCAAGACTGTTGGAAAACCATTTCCGGTGACTACCTCTTGAAGCTCATCAAGAGAATGCCAAGAGTGTACAAAGTAGTAATGAAAGCAAAAGGTGGCTACTTTGAAGAACCTAAAATATAAGACATATTTTCAGTTGTTTCACACTTTTTTAAGTATTTCATTCCACATGTTTTAATTCATAGTTTTGATGCCTTCAATGTGAATCTACAATTTTCAGAGTCAAAGAAAACTCTTTGAATGAGAAGGTGTGTCCAAACTTTTGGTCTGTACCGTAAATATATATATATATATATATATATATATATATATATATATATACAGTTAGGTCCAGAAATATTTGGACAGTGACACAAGTTTTGTTATTTTAGCTGTTTACAAAAACATGTTCAGAAATACAATTATATATATAATATGGGCTGAAAGTGCACACTCCCAGCTGCAATATGAGAGTTTTCACATCCAAATCGGAGAAAGGGTTTAGGAATCATAGCTCTGTAATGCATAGCCTCCTCTTTTTAAAGGGACCAAAAGTAATTGGACAAGGGACTCTAAGGGCTGCAATTAACTCTGAAGGCGTCTCCCTCGTTAACCTGTAATCAATGAAGTAGTTAAAAGGTCTGGGGTTGATTACAGGTGTGTGGTTTTGCATTTGGAAGCTGTTTCTGTGACCAGACAACATGCGGTCTAAGGAACTCTCAATTGAGGTGAAGCAGAACATCCTGAGGCTGAAAAAAAAGAAAAAATCCATCAGAGAGATAGCAGACATGCTTGGAGTAGCAAAATCAACAGTCGGGTACATTCTGAGAAAACAGGAATTGACTGGTGAGCTTGGGAACTCAAAAAGGCCTGGGCATCCACGGATGACAACAGTGGTGGATGATCGCCGCATACTTTCTTTGGTGAAGAAGAACCCGTTCACAACATCAACTGAAGTCCAGAACACTCTCAGTGAAGTAGGTGTATCTGTCTCTAAGTCAACAGTAAAGAGAAGACTCCATGAAAGTAAATACAAAGGGTTCACATCTAGATGCAAACCATTCATCAATTCCAAAAATAGACAGGCCAGAGTTAAATTTGCTGAAAAACACCTCATGAAGCCAGCTCAGTTCTGGAAAAGTATTCTATGGACAGATGAGACAAAGATCAACCTGTACCAGAATGATGGGAAGAAAAAAGTTTGGAGAAGAAAGGGAACGGCACATGATCCAAGGCACACCACATCCTCTGTAAAACATGGTGGAGGCAACGTGATGGCATGGGCATGCATAGCTTTCAATGGCACTGGGTCACTTGTGTTTATTGATGACATAACAGCAGACAAGAGTAGCCGGATGAATTCTGAAGTGTACCGGGATATACTTTCAGCCCAGATTCAGCCAAATGCCGCAAAGTTGATCGGACGGCGCTTCATAGTACAGATGGACAATGACCCCAAGCATACAGCCAAAGCTACCCAGGAGTTCATGAGTGCAAAAAAGTGGAACATTCTGCAATGGCCAAGTCAATCACCAGATCTTAACCCAATTGAGCATGCATTTCACTTGCTCAAATCCAGACTTAAGACGGAAAGACCCACAAACAAGCAAGACCTGAAGGCTGCGGCTGTAAAGGCCTGGCAAAGCATTAAGAAGGAGGAAACCCAGCGTTTGGTGATGTCCATGGGTTCCAGACTTAAGGCAGTGATTGCCTCCAAAGGATTCGCAACAAAATATTGAAAATAAAAATATTTTGTTTGGGTTTGGTTTATTTGTCCAATTACTTTTGACCTCCTAAAATGTGGAGTGTTTGTAAAGAAATGTGTACAATTCCTACAATTTCTATCAGATATTTTTGTTCAAACCTTCAAATTAAACGTTACAATCTGCACTTGAATTCTGTTGTAGAGGTTTCATTTCAAATCCAATGTGGTGGCATGCAGAGCCCAACTCGCGAAAATTGTGTCACTGTCCAAATATTTCTGGACCTAACTGTATATATGTTTCACACAGAGGAATAGGCATAATGGTCACTCGTTAGTGACATTTCAGTAATACGGGGCATGCTTGACTTAAATAATCCATTCATTTTAGTTGTCTTTCACTGACCACATCCACCTTTTTGTGGTACCAGTACCCCAGCCTGGAAAATCCAGTATTTCTTCCCAAAGACACCAAGGTCTAGCCTACACATTGTCTTGTAGCCTCACTTTGCTTGTTCTGTCATAGGTTACCCAAGAACCCACAGTTTTACCTCATTGGGGTCCAGGCTGTACCTATTCCTTACCTGTTACACTTCTTGGGTTCAAGGATCTCTGACCCTATTAAGATCTAGACTGCCATTTTATCCAGTAGATTTAGAGCACTGTCTACCTCAGAAAATCTTTGCGCTTACTTCCAGTAAGTGTCCTAGTCTGTCGCACACCCTGGCACTAGCTTCACTTTCTATACTTCACTACTGATTGCTCTAACCAGGAAGTAGCTGTCTTCTTACCCACAAAACTCCTCCCATCTTCAGGGCTGGCTACCTGTGTCTTGCATCTACAATGTTACTTTGAATTTCCCAACAAATGTGTATAGAGGGGAATTAATCGCACATCAAACAATTGAATTAAACATCGTATATATATATATATATGGAAAATGCAGCAATACAAAATCTCAATGAGGCTATTTCTTCTCTTTTCACACTCTTACAATAGCTTGATCACACATTATAGCAACATGAAAGATGGGGAACCCCTTTAATTTCTGAAAAGAGGACAGTCAATAACATAAAATTCATTAATTAACAGTTTATATATCTGTACCTTTGAAATTGTTCCATGACCCAGTATATCATCAGGGGATGTAGGCTCCTCAATCCATAGAGGTTTGAATGCAGCTAATTCTTTTACCCAGGAAATAGCTTCATTTACGTCCCATCT
The DNA here is from genome assembly GCF_048569485.1 of Anomaloglossus baeobatrachus. Classification (NCBI taxonomy): domain Eukaryota; kingdom Metazoa; phylum Chordata; class Amphibia; order Anura; family Aromobatidae; genus Anomaloglossus; species Anomaloglossus baeobatrachus. The sequence continues at coordinate 167,343,160 of NC_134358.1, forward strand.
TTGGTTTGCGTCAAGCATCTAAACCAAAATAAAAATAATTTCACAGCTTTCATTTTCATAATGTACTTTATCCATTATTCACAGAACTAGTGCGTTTTCACATTAGTGACTTCTGTAAACCACTAGACATTTTATCACTAAATCAAAATTCCCCAAAAAAAAACTTGACCACACATGAAATTAGGTTTTAAAATAAAAATTTGATTTATGGTTGGCATATATTGTTCTGTATACCTGCACAGAACCAGGAATGGATTCACTATTAAATGGGAACTTTATTTTCAACAAACTTTACATAATTTGTACAGGCAAATATAAGACACTGCAATACATCTTATCAGAAAAGTCTTTAGTCTCCTTTTATGAGCCACCTCTCCAGAACTCACCATACACTCTGATCATACACTTCTCGCTGCGTGCTAAGGAAACAAGAACAGGAATCTCCTTCTCATTGCAGTTTTGTGCATAGGAGACACCATGACAGCTAGTCTCCTCCTAATAGATCAGAGTCAATTGCAAGTTAACCAGTTCAGAGCCAAGCCATCCCAGGCCCATTTTCTGAATTTATCACACATACGATTTTAATGGCTCCCAAAAATGTTCCCGGTCAAATATTCAAACAGTTTTTGTCTCTTTTTTTGTGGTACATGGGGTTTAATTTTTATTTCAATTTTATATTTCTTTTGTTTTGTTGATATCATGGGAAAATGTAAGGAAAAATAGGAAGTTACAAACCTATTCACATTTTCTCATTCTAAATCTTTTTTTAACCATTTATATAGATATTATTGTTATATATTGCATATATTTTTTACAGGGGTAGAGCTAAAAACAGTGATTAGCTGTATCTGGGGGCATTCTAACATGTTATTACATTCTTTTTAGTGATTTCCCCTGTAACTCGGGCACGTACAGTATATTAACCCAGGTTATGGGGGAAATTCAGCTACCTGGCTGCATAGTAGAATGGACTGGATAAGACTACTTTCCAACGATCAGGATCTCCGCACCTTAGTTTACTTGCGTCTTTTCATTGCCTTTTTTTGTGTGTGTTTTTGACACTGCGTTTTTTTATTGTGTTTTTGACAATTACCGTATTTTTCGCTTTATAAGACGCACCTGATTATAAGACGCACCCCCAAATTTGGTGAAGGAATAGAGAATTTTTTAATAAATGGGGTCCGTCTTATAATGCCAGCGTCCGTCTAACAAATAATATAGGGTATATGTCCCTCATAGCCCCCTCATCCTAAAATTAGCCCCCTTAATCTGGATATGGCCACCTTATATTGAACACGTCCCCCAGTGATGCCACATTTCCCCTATGGCTGGCACACATCCTCTATGGCTGGCAGACAGGGCCACTGTGGCAGGCAGACAGGGCCACTGTGGCAGGCAGACAGGGCCACTGTGGCAGGCAGACAGGCCCACTGTGGCAGGCAGACAGGGCCACTGTGGCAGGCAGACAGGGCCACTGTGGCAGGCAGACAGGGCCACATCAGCCTCTGTGGCAGGCAGACAGGGCCACATCAGCCTCTGTGGCAGGCAGACAAGGCCACATCAGCCTCTGTGGCATATCGCCCCCATGTTGCTGCTTTTAGTAAAATAAACTCTTTCCTTACCTTCTGCAGCACAGTCCTGTCTCGTGTCTCCCTCCTCGGGGTTGAACTCCTCCTGTCTCCTGCACTTCCTACTTCCTAGTTCTAGTGGAGGTCATGTGATCGGCACGGCAGAGTGAAATCTGTGTGCCTAATCACAGCCAGCAGGAGGGAGACGCCAGATGCTGGAGGAGGTGAGTAAAGAGTTTATTATTTTACTATGGGCAGCAGCACGGGAGGCTATATCTAACACAGGGGGAGGGGAGATCCTGTGCAATCAAAGGTAAGCACAGGCAGATAATATGCACAGCTCCCTCAGCCCATCAGCGCGATGCAGTTTCAGCACCACGCTTCTGATGGACAGCGGCTGTGCATATTATATGAGCGGGAGAGCAGGAGATCAAACGCTGCCGCTCCCAGCCCAAGCAGTCCCCAGCACCGCTCCAGAGCTGCCTGCACCTCCACTGGACTCTGTGTATATATATATATATATATATATATATATACACCCCCCCCCCGTATATTCGGATTATAAGACGCACCCCCTACTTTCCCCCAAAATTTGGGGGAACAAAAGTGCGTCTTATAAAGCGAAAAATACGGTACATTTTTGTCTCTGGTGTGTCATCCTCTAAATAAAGCTGTTTTATTTATGAAACATCCTTTTATTGACGTCATTAGCTGCTGATAACATGTGATTTTGGTGCATTTCCGCCTCATAAACTAACCAAAAACGAAAGTGTGTTTTACCTGTGGATTTATCTAATGCAAGTTTATGGGGAAAATCTGCAAAGAAAACTGAGTGCACGGATGAGTGCAATCCGATAAAACTTTGGATTGCTCTAAAAGCTACGGGTCAGTGTCCATCTGCTATTGATTTTTCATGGTATAGTGGCATGCGAAATGAATCGCAGCATGCTGTGTTTGGCAGCGAGTCTCGGCTCACCCCACCCATAGACGTCTATGTTAGCACATGAAACATCGCACTGCACTTGCATGTCATTCGACTGCAGTGCAATGTACTCAGAGACAGGACGGGGAGGAGATGGGGAGAAAGTGCGCCCTCTTCTCTGCAGCTGTGATGCGATTGCAAGATCATGATCGCATCACAGTTGCATGACCCTCGGCTGATGCACATCGCTTCCGATGCGCTCGCATCGGAAGCTATGCACGAGTGGAACCGTACCCTAAGACAGATCATGGGAATGTACCCTTAGGATCCAGCAATCACATGATCATTGGGTCTTGAGGATGAAGCACCATCAGTGCTTCCTAATCTTTATGCATAAGCAGTGCAACCACCATGTTTCAATATAAGAACCATACGTTTTTCTAAATGCACAGTGCCTACAGTGAAACATGATGGTGGTGGTGTCCTTATCTGGGGCTGTATGAGTGCTGCTGCTGTCAGGGACCTACATTTCATTGATGGGACCATGAATTCACAGATGTCCTGATTTATATTAAAAAAAAAAGGAAGATGCTGCTATTACTCCATTCTCTTGGTAGACTTGCACTTTTCCAACATGACAATGATCCAAAACACACATCTAAGGCCACTGTTGTATTTCTGAAGAACAGGTTGAAAGTAATTCAGTGGCCAAGTATATCTCCTGATCTGAACTTAATCGAACAACTATGAGGAATTCAGAAGAGACAAGTTGAGCATCACTCTCCATCCAGCAATCCAGGCTCTAAAAGAATAATTCTTATAAAAAAGAAAAAGATGTTGCAATTTGTCGCCAATTTCTAAATGTCATGCCTAGAAGACTTAATGCTGCCCTTCTAAAGCATGGAGGTTGTACAAAATACTATATGAAGAAGTTTTTGATGTGGGGTGTATTTATTTCTGCATCAACTAATTTCAGTAAAATGGAAGATTTTGTACTGAAAATTATTTTATTAAAGGAAACCTGTGGAAAAGCTTTCCAATCTGCAAGTGTCATGTTATAGGGGTAGTTGAGTAAATTGATATATAGTTTTGTGAGTAAACATTCTGGATTATCTGTGTTTTCATCATTTGTCTGTTCTTCCTGGGATTTGTGGTCCAGTGGGCGGTCCTATCAGTGATTGACAACTCTGTTTGTATGCACCCTTATGCAAGAAAGCTGTCTGCTTTAACTATTGTATAAGATGGTGCCTACAGATTGGACCATATTTTCATAGTGACAGGTTCCCTTTAACCTTACTTTATATTATGGGTTGAAAAATGTTTTATTCAACTCAGTCTTGTCAAATTTTTGGAAATTGTTCTTGTATTCAGTGAGATATTAATTATAAACATACTTTTTAAGGGGTTGTACTCATTTATGATGTGAACTGTATGGTGGCTGTTAGGTATCATAGATGTGATGTAAACATGGATGTCCATTCTGGTATTTATAGTGCCACTAGTCTTTTTAGGGTGTACCAGGGAAAGGTTTTAAGGATAGCTAGAGAGATGGGTGAGTCTGGCTATTCACATACCTGTACCCATGGGTGTGTCTCATCTGTTAAAATGGAGACTGTTTGTTTGCCACATGGTCTGTGTGTGGAGGTCTGTGACACCTCCAGAAGGAACCTCAGAGAGAGGGTTTATTTGTACTGACCGGTGTCATTGAGTAGAGAGGGAAGTACCTCCACTTAGACATTCCTGTTGAGAAGTGGTATCCGAACCTGTGAGTTCGTACCACGACTTAAAAGGACTGTATACCGTGTCTGTGTCCTGTGCAGCCATAGGAAGGCTTGTGAGTGCAGTTTATGTGCTGTATGATAAACCGGCTGACGTTTTTAAGTAAAAAGTAGGCCTGCTGTTACCTCATGGAGGAAGTAGAGTGAGTATGGCCAGCACAATATATCTACCTATCTATATATATATATATATATATATATACACACAGTATATATATATATGTATATATATACATACACACAGTATGTATATATATATATATATATATATATATATATATATATATATATATATATACATACACGAGGGGCAATCCAAAAGTAATGATAATTGGTTATTTATATTGCACACGGAAATTAAAATAAAATGTTTTCTTCTCTCTTAGGTACCCACTAGTCCAGGAAAAAAAAAATCACTTAAATAGGCCACGATTCCCGGGAGCTACATTCATTTGAATATGAACTGCCGAGGAGTGAACATCAAAATGGAAAAAAACGAGCTCAGAGCTGTCATCAAATACCTCTGCTTGAAAAAAATGACTACCAAAGACATACACAGTGACTTGGTGGAAACATTGGGGGACTCTTCTACTCCATATTCCACAGTTGCACGCTGGGCCAAGGAATTTAAGCTGGGAAGAACATCGACGGAAGATGAACATCGTGAAGGACCCCCATCCACGTCCCTCAATGAAGAAAATGTGAAAAAAGTTGAAGAAGTTGTATTGGCAGATCGAAGAGTGACTATCAGGCATGTAGCTGAGGTCACAGGGATCTCATAGGGCAGTATTCAAAGAATCCTTGCAAAAGAATTGCATATGAGAAAGGTCTCCACGCGTTGGGTGCCAAAAATGTTAACCGACGAGCAAAAGAAGAAACGAGTTGACATTTCAATAGCAAATCTCGAAAAGTTCCAAGCAGACAAGGAGAATTTTTTGTCACGTTTTTTGACGATGGACGAAACCTGGATCCACCACTTTGATCCCGAAACTAAACAACAATCGATGACATGAAAACGAGCCGACGAACAGACGCCGAAGAAATTCAGTGTCAAGCTCAGCAGGGAAGGTTATGGCGTCCGTGTTTTGGGACTCTGAAGGAATTATTATGGTGGACTATTTGGAGAAGGGAGCCACTATTACGGGCTTCTACTACGCAGAACAAATAAGAAGATTGCGGGAGGCTATCAATGAGAAAAGGTGCGGCAAACTGCGGGCTGGAGTGCTGTTTCACGAAGATAACGCGCCGGCTCACAAAGCTGCAGTTGCCATGGCAACCATTCAAGAAGCGGGCTTTGAACTGGTGGAACACCCCCCCTATTCGCCAGATCTAACCCCCAGTGACTTCTTTCTCTTTCCTCGCCTCAAGGAACACCTCCGGGGCAAGAAATTTGACGTCAATAGCGACGTGATAACTGCTGTTGGGGATTTTTTTGAGGGTCAAGATCAAGAATTTTTTTCAAAGGGAATTCTAAGTTTAGAAAAGAGCTGGACTAAATGTCTAGACTTGTTAGGAGACTATGTAGAAAAATATATATATTTTTTTTAATATATTCATTGTGTTTATTATTGATTATCATTACTTTTGGTTCGCCCCTCATATGTTGTGTTAACTGATACATACCAGTTTATTGTCGGGTCCAATCATGTCCCGGATAAGTTTGCATCTTCTCATATCATCCTGTAAGTCAGCGCCCACTTTTACTTTAAACCTAATGCATACAATATGAAGTATGGCTGTAAACATACATGCAAAATACCCAAATATTTAAAGAAATTTAAGATTATGCACAATACTAAATAGACACAAGAAAATGCTGCAACTTGTTAAAAAACTATTTAGCATCTTTAACATGAAATGATTTCTGCTTTTATAAATTGTGGTAACTAGATGCAAATAGCAATTATAAATTGTATTACTTTTCTAATATTATGCAATCCTGACAAACAATTCTCAAATTATTGGACAAGCAATAAACTACAATTAAATATTCTCATCACATTTCAGTGATTCACTTGTATCAAGTATAATTGTTAGGATGCTCATCAAATTATAATTACATGGGATTTAGACTTAAGCTTAAAAGTGTACGTGTGAGTATCCCATCAGAATAAGTCAAGGATTTGATGACAGTTTTTTAATACTGCAGTATAAAAGCATTTTTTCCAAATAATAAATGAGATTCAATTTGTTAACCAGTTAAAGTGTTATTCCTATGTCTTCAGGTGCACAGTGCTTCCCTGACTCCTGACTTTCTGCCTCCCAAGGGGCAATATGCTTCTGAATGAGTGACAATTTGGACCAACCGCATGGACAGGCTAGAAGTACTCTACCCTATGCTGAAAGCAGAGTCAGCTGTGCCTCAACAGTAGCATAGATACAAAAGCCAGAGAAGAATGGGGAATATGCCATGCTGCTGTGTAAAAGACCAATAAGGATGAATTCCAAGTGCTTTTATTAGCCAACACGTTTCAGCTAGCTACCCTACATCAACAATAGCGTAAAGACACTCAAGCTGGCTGAATCCAGTAATCTGGCCTCCTTCAGAATAGCGCTTAAAAGCTCCATAGAATAGAGCTTGTAAGCGCTGCTTTTCTTGCCTAAGAACCTGGCCACCGCTAATAGCACTTACCCATGTATGATCATTAGAAAACATTTTTAACTAAACAATAATATGTTACATACTCACCGTGTCCAACCTTCCTTTAGCGCATCGGCACACAGCTAGGACATAAAAGTAATAGAAAAATAATTATAATAGGAAAAATGATATAATAAATGACGAATCTAGAAGTGCACCCACACACATGATCACTCAGTAATGACATGAAAGTCACCCGAACCTTCTGAAGCTGTTCGTCTGAGTAGCCAAGCCAGGCACAAGATGTAGTGTATGCTGGGTATCCCTTCTTTACCATATATTCCTCTACAAAATAAGCACAGCTCTCTATTACTACACATAAAACATGCACCACTTTGTGTGGTACTATTATATTGTTCCAGTGCATTTTATATGTAGGAATACAGCCCATTTATCATCTCACTAGTCATATTAGTTTTGGGGAGATATAGACAATCAACTATGGTCTTTGAACAACCCAACAATTTCATTTTCACGCTATTGTACGTAGACGTGTGGTTGTCGTATATTTGGGTACGGCACAAACAAAGACTCATAGGACACTATTGTCAAGGATTTCACACAAATATCAGGAAAATAGTAGCCACTAAAAAGATTGATGAGTCCAAAGTTGGGATGGAATTTAAAAACCGAGAGTGAAATGGAGATTCCATTTTTTACCTCTTGTTTTTTGTGTTTGTTTTCCATTTTGAAGAATTTCTGTAAGGTAAAATTGCAAATGAAACCTTCTTAGAAGGCAAATGGTAGTGATTTTATTTCAAGTTTAAGAATGAGTCTTACCAAGTGCTTGTGCTTCAGTCAATACATCCGTTATATATCTAAAATCAATACAAGACACCAACTGTTCTGGAGTCTGCCAAGAAGTATGGATTATAAATGACACCATTAGCATGCAATTAAAGACAGGGACTAAATTGCTTTATTTTCAACAAACTAACCATTTATATTGTAGATATATTTTAATGGTTTAGTAGCTGCTCATTTCTCTGCTGCCAACTCCATTTACTAGCTGTAGTATTTCTTAAATTAGTCCACAAAATAACAAGTTTCCCAACGTGATCTCTCATACGCAGCACAAAATAACCTTCATTTCTCCTGCTACTACTTAATTATGAATGAATTGATTCTTGTGAGTAATTTATTCATCTATGTCATGTAGTTTAATTGATGAGTCCATGTTAACATTGTTAAAAGCAATTAAAAGTAATGGCAAAAATACAAGAACTATAACAACAGCCCAGTAAGTGTTATGCCATGAACTAAGTCCTGCTAAGCGTTGGACTGCGGCATTTAGTGGAGGTTGTAAGGTGGTAATACTATTGAGATAAAAAAAGGTTGGATATAGCAAGGGGCGTAACTAGGAGGGGGCACATAGGGCATGTGCCCCAGGTGCAACCAGTAGGGATTTGCCATTTCGCTGCCTCATACGGTAGTCTGAATTGTCTCCTAGTGGAAGTCAAACATTCTCCGAGCCAGTTGTTAAACTGTTAGATGGATCTAAGAAGAGATAAATGGATCTCACCTTTTAGTCTATTGTACTTATGTCTTTAAAATGTTGGACAGTATGGGACACAATATAAAGATTGGGTAGTATGGGGTGGGACATAATGTGAGGGGACAGTATTGGTAACAGTATAAAGAGGGGGCAGTGTGGGAGGCAGCGTAGAAGAGATAGTATGCAGAATGGGAAGTGAAAAGGGCACAATACAGAGACTAGGGAGTGTGGGGGGAACACAGTGTGAGGGAACAGAATAGGGCACAGAATAAAGGAGGCAGAGTGGGGGAACAGTGTAAGGGCACAATATGGGGCATACAGTATGCATAAAATAAAAATGTTAGAAGGGGCACAGTATAAAGACTGCACACTCTGGGGGGGGTGTCACAGTATGAGGCACACTATAGGTAGGGGCCAGCTTGAGGGGACAGTATGAGGACGGAGGGTACAAAGTATGAGAAAGGGGACACAGTATAGAGAATTGGCAGTATGGGAGGCCATACTGTGAGGGGACAGTTTTAAGAGGAAACCCAGAATGAAAAGGGGGCAGCATTAGGGGGACACTGAAGGTAGGGACATTGTGGAGGTTATAGCTAATAAGGGAAGTCAGGGTGGTGTCTGTAGCTGGTAATGGATAGCAGCATGGGAGTTATAGCTAACAAGGGCAAACTGTGCTATAGCTAATGAGGGAGGACAGTGTACTGCTTACTGGCATTGAAAAAATTAGTCCCCTGAACAGTGTAGTGTACAAATAATTTTTCTCTATTACAATTAGGAAGAATTTCTGAATGTGGTTCCAGAGATTATGGCAAAAAAGACAGAAGTGATTGGTATGTTATCACCAAAAATGGTTGCCGCTTGTGATGAAAATCATTAAAATGCTGTCACTAAGATACACAGTGATTAGAAACCAAATGGAAAACTCACCATATCAACTAAAAGCTTCCACAGAGGCTAAAATAATAAAATATCAATATTAATACTTTACACCATTAAATAATATATTTCTATCTATATACTATATCATCTTTTTCACATTTTCCGTGAATGACAGGACATAAAGGAACACTATTATTTATCAAATAAGGATTCTTCTTGTGCACAATATCATTTACTTTTCTAACCATTTAAAGTATTTATTTTTAGCTTAAATTATGATTTTCTGTAGTAAACTAATGCCAATTGTAACATTCTTGTAATATTATTTTTTCTGTATTATATACTAGTATGTTTTTGTTGTTCACAGTAAAAAAAAAAAAGTCTTTTATGCCTTGCAGACCAGCAGTGAAGAGGTCACTTATTGTTACTAAAGTTTTTAATATGATCACAATTATACAATGTAAAAGCATACCAATATGTATTTTGAAGCAGTTCTGATTTAATAGAGAATGGTCCTCTGTTCAAACAAAAAAGTATCTCACTTTCTGGGCAACATGTCCTGTTCTCCATTGCACAGACGCAAATTTCCTTTTCAGAGATGAGGACTTGAACTCTAGTGCCACCTACTGAAATTAGCAATCCTAAAACTCAAAATCAACACTTTAACGATCCTTGCCATATGACTTAGGGTCCCGTTACATGTAGCGACGTTCTAGCGATCCCGACAACGATACGACCTGGTCAGGATCGCTGGTACATTGCTACATGGTCGCTAGTGAGGTGTCAAACAGGCAGATCTAATTAGCAACACAGCAACGATACGGCGATCCGTATAATGACCTCGGCTGTCGTTGGGACCAGGTCTCCCAGGCGTGCCAATGAGGTTGCTCGTGGCTTCAAACACAGCGATGCATGCTGCCCAGTGGGACACCAACGATGAAAAAATGAACAAGGACGTTCAGGTACGATTGGCGATATCGCAGCAGTGGGCTGGTCGCTGCTATATGTCACACATAGCGAGATCACTAGCGAGGTCGCTGTTGCGTCACAAAACCTGTGACGTTTCAGCAATCTCACTAATGACATCGCTATGTGTGATGGGGCCTTTAGGATGAAAGCCAAACCAGAATCTCAATTTGTAGACACTTGTTTTAATGTGCTGCCAGGCATGTCACTCTCCATAAAGAAAAATGTTACCCCTTAGACCCAAGTAAAAGGCCTCTAATACAGGCAAATCAGATCTCATGCTTTGCAGTGAGGAGGGGCAACACCCTAAAACAAGTGTTTGAAAATAGAGATTCTGGTGTGGCTTTTATTCCACGTCATGTGGCAAGGCTTGTCAAAGGTTCGATATTAGCTTTTAGGATTGCTACTTCCAATAGTTGGCACTAGAGTTCAAGTCCTCTTCATCTCTGCAGTGAGCTTGCATATTTAATTTCCCAGAGGAGCATTGTATGGCCTATAAGCCTCTTTCCCCTGGCATGTCAATCATATCACGCTCTAGAAGGAGAGCATTGCATAGATAACACATTAATATTAATAGACACTAAGTAATGTTTTAATTACACTGTCATGGCCTTTCAAATAAAATTAAAGGGTCATTCTCTACTTTTCTGCTCATCTGCCTCCCTTCAAGGATAAGTTTTATAATCAGCATATTGTCAAAGATTTGCCAAAGCAAACCAACAAATCAGCATATTAATTGTTTGGTTTATAATTAAAGGGAATCTTTCAGCAGGTTTGTTTTTTGTAGTCTGATGACAGCCTGAGGTATGGGATAATAAAAAGATGTCAGACATGTGTCACATGTCAAGCTGTTTGGCGTTGTTTACTTAAACTGGTAGTTTTATTACCTTGTGATCAACCTTGCTGTGACTAGTTGGCCCACCAGCATTTGTCTTACACACTCCCTCCTATGATAAGCAACTCACTGTCTATAGATATTGTATACAGAGCCCGGTGTGGGCTGAAGCAGCTTTCTCAGCTCTACAGCATTACTAAATCTAACAACTCTTATTGTGTCAGAACCATTGCACCCAATAAACTAAATGATATATCGATGGACTCAGAGATTCTTTGCCTACATTATTCTGCTCCCAGATGAGGTAGCAAAAAACATGCTGACCGCTCCCCTTTAATTAGTGAATACCTAATATTTTGGCTCTTCATGTTTTAATAAGTACAGATGTAGTCCCATTTTGCTCTTGCAATTTTTGCAAATAGCAACATAATCTGCAATTTGATTGCGATGTGTGAACTTACCCTTATCCATACTCGGACCATGATGTATGGACCGGCCGCAGGTCCCCTAATCTGAATTTGACAAGCTCATATATGCCTATGAAGATGTCAATTTACTGTCAAGAAGCCTGCGAATAGTTTTTGTATCATGATCCTTATTCAGAAGGTGACACACAGATGTATGACTTTGGGTTTAAATTGTTAATCATGAAACAATTAGGTGGAAATGAGACGTGTAGATTATCCCCATACATACTCCATTGGCCACAACAATTACAAAATATACTGTAGACATGCAATAAAATCACTAGATCAGTCACCAGCAGCTTAAGGTACCGTCACACTAAGCAACGCTCCAGCGATCCCACCAGCAACCTGACCTGGCAGGAATCGCTGGAGCGTCGCTACACGGGTTGCTGGTGAGCTGTCAAACAGGCAGATCTCACCAGCGACCAGTGGCCAGCCCCCAGCCAGCAGCGAAGCGTGGAAGCGATGCTGCGCTTGGTAATTAAGGTAAATATCGGGTAACCAACCCGATATTTACCTTGGTTACCAGCGCACACCACTTAGCGCCGGCTCCCTGCACTCCTAGCCAGAGTACACATCGGGTTAATTACCCGATGTGTAGTCTGGCTATGTGTGCAGTGAGCCGGCACTGGCAGCGTGAGAGTGGCGGACGCTGATAACGAAGGTAAACATCGGGTAACCAAGGAAAGGGCTTCTTGGTTACCCGATATTTACATTGGTTACCAGCGTCCGCAGAAGCCGGCTCCCTGCACATTTAGTTGCTGCTCTCTCGCGGTCACACACAGCGATGTGCGCTTGACAGCGGGAGAGCAACAACTAAAAAATGGTCCAGAACATTCAGCAACAACCAGCGACCTCACAGCAGGGGCCAGGTTGTTGCTGGATGTCACACACAGCAACAACGCTAGCAACATCGCTGTTGCGTCACAAAAGTCATGCCTCAGCAGCGATGTTGCTAGCGATGTTGCTTAGTGAGACGTGGCCTTTACTGATGGATTTTTAAATGTCAACAGATTTCTTTATATAACATTGTGTTAAGTAAAAGTGAACCTAACAATGAATGAAAACAAAGACTTTACATTCACTGACTAAATAACGAAATGATAGTCAAGGACAGAGCGTCACTTTAGTATCCTTTTCTGTAAGGTAATTGTGCAGCATATTGTACATGTGGCGCCCCTGACCTGGTCAGGCACCACAGAGTATTGCACCCATGCGGGGACAATGCTTCCAGGTAATTTCCAAAGGCCAGGATGAGGTGCACACACAAACACATAGTGACCAGGTCTCCCACATCACAAGAAGGGACCCTTGGGTAGCCAGTAGGGGGTTAACTTTCAATTCCCAGCTAGGGGTGTGTTCAGAGGCTGGTTGCTAGGAAGCAGGAGAGAGGAAGTGAAGAAGGGGTCGGGAGCTGGAGGTTGAGGTGTGTGGAAGGGAGCAGAGGGGCTCTCGTGTAAGACAGGTCCTGAGGAGTGCAGTAGCTGAAAGCGGGGGAGAAAGGGTACCGTGGGTCGGCCTGAAAGACATCCAGAGAGAGGGGTGGCTGAGTACGGAGATCCTGGTATCCGAGCACGCAAGGGGAAACAGATCCCCAGTACAGGCAGCAAATCATCCAGAGCTGCTTAACCTACAGGTGGGGGGGTACTTTATGCCCTCACCACTACTACACAGAGCTCGAGCCAAGCAGCAATCACCAGGCCCATAAGGGGACAGGGCCAGAAGCCATCCCACCAAGGCCACGCTGCCGGCAGACGGGCCAGAGAGAGGGGAGCAGAGTAGTAACAGCTTCCCTGGAGGAGTCCTACCACGCTTCAAGCAAGGGATCCTCCCAAACAAAAAGAGTGCAAGGAGGGCGAGCGGACAGCTACCCTCAGAACGGCCTCCTGGAATTCCTGGTTCCACCTGGTTATCACAGTGTCGCCCGGGCATCTCACCGTGACCTCTAAACAGTGAGTAAACACGTTAAAAGACTTCTTGGACTGTGTTTGAGTCATTCTGCGACCTGTGGTCCCACACACATACACAGGGACCTGGGGCTTGCCTTACTCTCAGGAGGCTATTACAACCGACTGCACCCACCATCAGCCCCAGGCATCCCTTAACCTGCAGTGGCGGTCCGCACTGACCGCAATTCTGAGAGTGGCGTCACGACGAATCCCAAAACGAAGGTTCCCTACCTGTGACCAGACCGTCCCATCCCGTGGAGTCCCTAAGGGTAATACACTGCTGCACCGCACCTGTAGGGCTTCACATATCTGGCGTCACGAACAGGATTTGGACTAGACCTGTTCAGACAGGTGACCGTGTGCCTCAGAGGTCCGACCGCAAAAATTGAACCGCCGCCATATTGCCATCTTCAAAAGCGCGCGCTGCAGCCCGCGCGAGGGAAAAGAGCACCGCCCACGAAGAGGTGTGGCCGCCCCAGAATCCCCACAATTCGGAGAGCGTTCTGACCCAGGAAGTGAAAAGGGAGCGCGCAGATTTTTGAAGAAAAATGGACGCTGCAGGAGGTAATGCCCCTGGTCAGGGCGACGCAGCCCAAGCGATGCCAGCCCCCGTCGCGCTGGACGCAGCAGCGCCCGGTGCCGGTGCCGCGGTCGCAGCCGCGCCGGCCGAAGTCTCCCCCATAATGCCAGTTTCCTTACTGTATGTCCCAGGAGCGCAATGGCTGCCCCAATACGCCGGTAAAATAGACACGCTGACCGGGTTTAAGAAGAAGATCAACACCCTGCTAGACATGCACGCGATGACTGGTAAGCAGAGGGCCGCTGTGGTGCTGGGACAATTGACTGGAGCAGCAGAATTGGAAGCTGAGTCCTGGACCAATGATGACCGGGGCTCTGTTGAGACCATCTTTGCCAAACTAGCAGCTGCTTTTGAACACCGCACAGAGGGAGAGCTGAGGACGGACTTCTATAACTGCCGTCAGAAGCCCCAAGATAGTATAAGAGACTATGCCCTCAGGCTGCAGGCTGCACTACGGGCTCTCAAGCTGGTGGACCCTGTCAGTGATCAGGAAGGAAACCGGATGATGAAGGAACAATTCTTGCGGGGCCTGCGCTCTCCTGAGGATGGGAAGCAGATGAAGCTGTGGTCCCTGGAACACCCTGACGTGGACTTTGCCATTTTGAAAGACAGGGCAGTGAAAGCACTCCAACCTCCTGTGGACACAGACCCCGTCGCACCAGCATGGCCTGCCAGTTCCACGGCTGCAGGAGCGGAATCCTCCTCGCAGGCCCTGATAACTGCAAAAGGACTCAACACGCCAGCAGAGACCATAAATACACTATCCTCCCAGGTGCAACAGCTCACTAAGGACGTCGCACAAATCCTGAAAGCAATGCAGTTGCCCTCAGACACCAAAGTCCCTCATCGGATCCTGCTAGCTGACAGCCCAGAGGACGTCCCGTGGATGCGGAGGAGAAGAGGTCCTGCAACCCGAGGCAGGAGCAGTGATCGCTATGACTCATCTGGACAACCCATCTGTCGTCGTTGCCAGGAGGCAGGTCACTATGCAAGGGCTTGCCCTTTAAACGAGCCAAACCTGGGGCCAAGGGCCAGTCCTCAGGATTAAGAAGATCAGGCCCAGGTCGCTGCCGTGATCAGTACGTGGGTGGACGTCCTGTCCTGTCCATCGTCCTGGATGGGATCCCTACCCCGGCATTATTGGACACCGGCTCTCAGGTAACCACGATCCCGTATGTCCTGTATCGTAGGTTTTGGTCGGACGACGATCTCCGACCACCGGACCCCTCCCTCACCATCTATGCTGCCAACGGACAACCTATAGACCAGATTGGGGTCAAGGAGGTAACCATAAAGGTGGGAAGGCAGGAAATGAAGGGACAAGGACTGATTGTTGTGGACACTGATATTAGAGAAAGGAACCCGCAAATGATTTTAGGCACTAATGTCATAGAAAATTGCCTAGGGGAAGTGTTGTTGTTGCTTCACCAGATTGTTGAAGGTGCTGAGGGCAGGTCGCAAAGAGCCTTGCAAAAGGAGATCCGAATCATTCTGAGGAAGCAACAGGTAAAACAGACTGGCGGTGAGATTGGTAGTGTACGGGTGATGGATGCTAACCCCATTGTGATACCCCCACGGAGTGAAATGATGATGTGGTGTAGAGCAGCGGTAGGTCTCAGAGGACAAGATTACCAGGCTGTACTAGAGCCCACTCATTCAGACCACTGGCCCACGATTCTGACAGCCAGGGGGGTAGTTGATGTACACAAGGGACGAGTGCCTGTACGAGTGTTGAACTGTGGGGAGGAGGAAGCCAGACTACCAAGGTACGCTACCATAGCCAAACTGTTTACATGCTCAGATGACGCCATAACACCTGTAGGTCCCCTGACACAAGCTGACTCAACAGAGGATGAGACCTCCCAAAAGCAGTTAGAGGACTGGTGCCAGAAACTACACGTGGGGACTGACTCTACACCCGTCTACCAGAAACATGGGGTTTACAGGGTCGTGCAGGAATACGAGCAGGTCTTTAGTAAGAACCCACTAGACTTTGGTAGGATCAAAGGGGTGCAACATCACATACCCACAGGCAGTCATCCTCCCATTAAGGAAAGACATAGGCCTATTCCACCAGCCCATTACCAGCGCACAAAGGACATGCTGAAGGACATGAAGGAGACAGGAGTCATAAGGGACAGTTGCAGCCCCTGGGCAGCTCCCCTGGTCCTGGTGAGGAAGAAGGATGGCACGATGAGGATGTGTGTGGATTACAGACGGATAAATCAGATAACACACAAGGATGCCTACCCTTTGCCAAGGATAGAGGAATCCCTCGCTGCCTTGAAAACCTCTAACTACTTTTCTACCCTAGATCTTACTAGTGGCTACTGGCAAGTATCTGTAGCAGAAGAAGATCGGGAGAAGACGGCCTTCACCACCCCAATGGGCCTCTGTGAGTTCAACAGCATGCCATTTGGACTCTGCAATGCCCCCGGGATCTTCCAGAGGCTGATGGAATGCTGCCTAGGGCACCTCAACTTTGAAACCGTCCTGCTCTACCTGGATGATGTCATTGTGTACTCCAAGACCTACGAGGACCACCTGAAACACCTGGCTGAAGTCTTTGAAGCGCTGTCCCGATATGGAATGAAGCTGAAACCATCCAAGTGCCATTTACTGAAGCCAAAGGTCCAGTACCTAGGTCACGTGGTCAGTGCAGAAGGAGTAGCACCGGACCCAGAGAAGGTCACAGTCATCCAGGAATGGCCCACACCTACTACCGTCCGGGAGGTACGCCAGTTCCTTGGCTTGGTAGGCTACTACAGAAGGTTCATCAAGGGCTACACGAAAATGGCAGCGCCTTTGCAAGAGCTCCTGGTAGGCCACCCAAAGAAGAAAGGAAAGATCTCCGGCCCGCCATTTCACTGGGGAGAAGCAGAAGAACACTCCTTCAGACAAATGAAAGGGGCCTTGACGGGTGAAGAGATCCTAGCCTACCCTGACTACGGTCTGCCATTCGTACTGTACACAGATGCCAGTAATGTGGGACTGGGAGCAGTGCTTTCACAGGTGCAGGGAGGCAAAGAGCGTGTGATTGCTTACGCCAGCAGGAAGCTCAGGCCTACTGAAAGAAACCCAGAAAATTATAGCTCATTTAAGCTAGAGTTCCTGGCCATGGTATGGGCTATCACAGAGCGGTTCAAACACTACCTGGCAGCCACCAAATTCACTGTCTTCACGGACAACAACCCCCTGACCCATTTGGATACTGCTAAATTGGGTGCCATGGAGCAGCGTTGGGTAGCCCGACTGGCGAATTATGACTTTACTGTCAAGTATCGGGCTGGCCGCAAGAACGGCAACGCAGATGCTCTGTCCAGGATGCCTCACCTAGCAGACGAGGGTGAAGATGTAGATGATCTTGAAGAGATTGAGCTGCCAGCGTTCCATCGCCATGGAGCAAAACAGTGCCGGCAGTTGCGTGCCAACCGCCAAGAGGTGACCCTGAACCCACTACCTCACTACAACTGGAAGGAGACCCAGGAAAATGATCCAGCGGTAGGCTTGGTAAAGAAACTGATCAACCAGCCTGGCGCCAGCCTTGACAAAGGAGCCCCACCTGAGGCACAGTACCTATGGAAGGAGAGGGGTCGATTATTCATCTATCAAGACAAACTTTACAGGAGCATCATTGACCCGAGGACGCATGAGAAGGTGTGGCAAGTGATTGTACCACAGAAGGATACGAGGATGGTGCTAGAAGCCTATCACAATGGTGCAGGCCACTTTGGTTGGAAGAAACTGGAGGCCCTACTTAAAGTAAGATTCTACTGGGTGGGCATGAGATCTGCCCTAGAGAAGTGGTGTCGAAACTGCGGGCCCTGCAATCTTAGAAGAAAAGACCAGCCCAGCCAGAGAGCACCACTCCAGCCAATCCAAACTAAACGGCCCCTGGAGATCGTGGCCCTGGACCATGTAAAGTTGGCACCCAGCAGACAAGGCTACAACTACGCTCTCACTATGGTTGACCACTACTCCAGATTCCTGGTGGTAGTACCAGTCAAGGACTTGACCGGTCAGACTGCAGCCAAAGCGTTCCAGACACATTTCTGTCGACCACATGGCTATCCAGACCAAGTGCTCACTGACCAAGGACCAGCCTTTGAAGCTGAAGTGTTTAAGGAGTTTTGTAACCTTTACGGCTGCAAGAAGATCCGTACCACGCCTTACCATCCTCAGACCAATGGCATGTGTGAAAAAATGAACCACATCATTCTCGACCTTCTGAAGACTCTCCCATTAGAAGAACGAAGTCGGTGGCCGGAAAAACTGCCCGATCTAGTGGACATGTATAACAACATCCCTGTGAGTTCCACGAACTGCACACCGGCATACCTGATGAGGGCCAGACCAGGGAGATTGCCAGTAGATCTGGAAATGGGAGTTGAGACCCCTGAAGACCATCTACAAGGTGCTGATTGGGATTCCAACCGCCAAGCCCAATACAAGAAAGTACAAGAGTGTGTGGAGCGAAGCCTGACTCAGCAGCGTGAGAAACAAGAAAAAGCCTACAATCGAAAAGCACCTGCTGTTCCTTTGATGCCAGGAGATATAGTTCTCAAGAGAAAGAGAAGACATCATAAACTTGACAATCACTGGGAAGAAGAACCCTATACTGTGTTACCATCGACGCTTAGCAGTGAAAAGACATGCCTTATCAGCAAAGATGGAGGAAAAACAACAGCTGTCGTTTCTAGAGATCGCCTAAAGAAATGTCCTGAACAACTAAGAACCCCTGAAGAAAGTCCCAACCCTTTGCCAGTTCAAGAACCAAAAGAAAAGATGATCCATACTGTACTTGGAGATTTTCCAGCAAGTTGGCCTCAATACAATGGAGCAGTAGTTATTCCAGTCATTACATTCCCTCAATCTAGAGAAGTAAGAGAACCAGAAGAACCTGTTCAGAACCTGGAAGAGCCAAATGTAGCTGAAGCAGAAGACCATGCATTGGTATCAATACCCAGTACACCCATTATTCACATTGAGACACATACATCGGGTGGGAGGACACAACCTCAGACAGATGACAGTATAGTACTGCGTAGATCAACCCGCAGCAACTTTGGTCAGCTCCCATTACGCTATAGAGAAAGTACAGTTTAGTTCAAAGTGACGGTATGAAATGTAATGTTTCACCTGTTTACAGTTAAGTAACGTTTAAGTGAAATGTGCCCACAAGGACTATTGTGAGACCTCTTTAAAATGTTTTCTTTGCACTAGTTTACGTGCACTTTAAAAATGGACCATCGGTTATGAACTGGCTTTAACCACAAACTCTTGCATTGTAAAAAAGTTACCTCCTTGGTACCAACCACAGGGTCTGCCTGTTGAGGGGCATGGCTCTGCACCAACCAGGGGCACGCCTGTTTATGGGGCCTGCCCTCCAACACTCGGAAGCGGGTACGCCTGTTTATGGGGCCTACCTTACACCACTCTCCTCAGGAGAGGAAGATTGGAGGAAAGGTCTGGGGAATGTGATGGCCCAGCCCTGGTCACCAAAAGGACCGGCGACCTACCTCCTGGAGGTTTTTGGGTGGGGTTCGGACATGTGGGTGGTTGGTGGTGGAATGGTACCTGGTATGTTTAAATGTAAATAATTGCCCCTGTGTGGGAAAAGTTTGTATTTACCTTTTTCTCTTGTCTTTGCAGCCCGAGGACGTGCTGATGATAACTAAGGGGGAATGTGGCGCCCCTGACCTGGTCAGGCACCACAGAGTATTGCACCCATGCGGGGACAATGCTTCCAGGTAATTTCCAAAGGCCAGGATGAGGTGCACACACAAACACATAGTGACCAGGTCTCCCACATCACAAGAAGGGACCCTTGGGTAGCCAGTAGGGGGGTTAACTTTCAATTCCCAGCTAGGGGTGTGTTCAGAGGCTGGTTGCTAGGAAGCAGGAGAGAGGAAGTGAAGAAGGGGGTCGGGAGCTGGAGGTTGAGGTGTGTGGAAGGGAGCAGAGGGGCTCTCGTGTAAGACAGGTCCTGAGGAGTGCAGTAGCTGAAAGCGGGGGAGAAAGGGTACCGTGGGTCGGCCTGAAAGACATCCAGAGAGAGGGGTGGCTGAGTACGGAGATCCTGGTATCCGAGCACGCAAGGGGAAACAGATCCCCAGTACAGGCAGCAAATCATCCAGAGCTGCTTAACCTACAGGTGGGGGGGGTACTTTATGCCCTCACCACTACTACACAGAGCTCGAGCCAAGCAGCAATCACCAGGCCCATAAGGGGACAGGGCCAGAAGCCATCCCACCAAGGCCACGCTGCCGGCAGACGGGCCAGAGAGAGGGGAGCAGAGTAGTAACAGCTTCCCTGGAGGAGTCCTACCACGCTTCAAGCAAGGGATCCTCCCAAACAAAAAGAGTGCAAGGAGGGCGAGCGGACAGCTACCCTCAGAACGGCCTCCTGGAATTCCTGGTTCCACCTGGTTATCACAGTGTCGCCCGGGCATCTCACCGTGACCTCTAAACAGTGAGTAAACACGTTAAAAGACTTCTTGGACTGTGTTTGAGTCATTCTGCGACCTGTGGTCCCACACACATACACAGGGACCTGGGGCTTGCCTTACTCTCAGGAGGCTATTACAACCGACTGCACCCACCATCAGCCCCAGGCATCCCTTAACCTGCAGTGGCAGTCCGCACTGACCGCAATTCTGAGAGTGGCGTCACGACGAATCCCAAAACGAAGGTTCCCTACCTGTGACCAGACCGTCCCATCCCGTGGAGTCCCTAAGGGTAATACACTGCTGCACCGCACCTGTAGGGCTTCACATACATGGTAGAAATACCTTCTGTTCTTGCTTGGCCCATAAATCCCACACTCCATTGAGCACTGCAGCAGTAGCCAGTTGTACAACCCCTTTTTCCGGACCAATCTGAAAAAAATAAAGTAAAAGTATTTCTTGGTTTGTAAGGAAAGACACTGATTACTTAGGCTACGTTCCCACATTCAGCTTTTGGTGAGTTTTTGAAAATGCAGATTTTCTGCACCTATTTTCCTAATTAGGTTACTTGCTTTTTTTCGTTGCGTTTTATAATGTGTTTTTTTCCATGCATTTTTATTGTGCTTTTGATGCTACGTTTTTGTTTCT